>NW_027397066.1:80506491-80876852 GCF_003265705.2 Callorhinus ursinus
ATTCTGGAGAATGTTCCATGGACACTAGAGAAGAATGTGTATTCCGTTGCTTTGGGATGGAATGTTCTGAATATGTCTGTGAAGTCCATTTGGTCCAGTGTTTCATTTAAAGTCTTTATTTCCTTGTTGATCTTTTGCTTAGATGATCTGTCCATTTCAGTCAGGGGGGTGTTAAAGTCCCCCACTATTATTGTATTGTTGTCAATGTGTTTCTTTGCTTTTGTTATTAATTGCCTTATATAATTGGCTGCTCCCATGTTAGGGGCATAGATATTTACAATTGTTAGATCTTCTTGTTGGATAGACCCTAAGTAGGATATAGTGTCCTTCCTCATCTCTTATTACAGTCTTTGTTTTAAAATCTAATTTGTCTGATATAAGGATTGCCACCCCAGCTTTCTTTTGGTGTCCATTAGCATGGTAAATGGTTTTCCACCCCTTCACTTTCAATGTGAGGGTATCTTTGGGTCTAAAATGAGTCCTTTGCAGACAGCATTTGATGGGTCTTGTTTTTTAATCCAATCTGATAGCTTGTGTCTTTTGATGGGGGCATTTAGCCCATTTACATTCAGGGTAACTATTGAAAGGTATGAATTTAGTGCCATCGTATTGCCTGTAAAGTGACTGTTACTTTATATTGTCTGTATTCCTTTCTGGTCCATGCTGCTTTTAGACTCTCTCTTTACTTAGAGGACCCCTTTCAATATTTCTTGTAGGGTTGGTTTCATGTTTGCAAATTCCTTTAGTTTTTATTTGTCCTGGAAGGTTTTTATCTCTCCTTCTATTTTCAATGAGAGCCTAGCTGGATATAGTATTCTTGGCTGCATATTTTTCTCGTTTAGTGCTCTGAAGATATCATGCCAGTCCTTTCTGGCCTGCCAGGTCTCTGTGGATAGGTCTGTTGCCAGTCTAATGTTTCTACCATTGTAGGTTACATATCTCTTCTTCCGAGCTGCTTTCTGGATTTTCTCTTTGTCTCTGAGACTCGTAAGTTTTAGATGTCGTAAGTATTAGATGTCGGGGTGTTTTCCTTTCAGTGCTTTGACTATATCATGCCATCTTCTTCTGGCCTGCCATGTTTCTGCTGAAAAACTGCTGACAGCCTTATGGAGTTTCCCTCATATGTAACTGTCTTCTCTTCTCTTGCTGCTTTTTAAGATTCTCTCTTATCACTACTTTTTTTTTAAAAAGATTTTATGTATTTATCTGACAGAGGGAGACACAACGAGAGAGGGAACACAAGCAGGGGGAGGGCACAGGGAGAAGCAGGCTCAGGGCTCGATCCCAGGACCCTGGGACCATGACCCGAGCTGAAGGCAGACGCTTAATGACTGAGCCACCCAGGCGCCCCTTTCTCACCACTTTTTGCCATTTTAATTACTATGTGCCTTGGTGCGGCCCTCCTTGGTTGATTTTGGGGGCGGGAGGAATCTCTGTGCTTCCTCAATCTGGATATGTTTCCTTCCCTCCCCCCAGATTTGGGAACTTTTCAGATATTATTTCTTGAAATATATGTTCTGCCCCCTTTTCTCTCTCTTCTTCTGGGATCCCTATAATGTGAATGTTATTACACTCGATGGAGTGACTGAGTTTCCTCAGTCTATTCTCATTTTGCACAATTTTTTTCTCTCACTTGCTCAGCTTAATTACTTTCCATTATTCTGTTCTCCAAATCACCATTTCATTCTTCTGCTTCCTCTAGCCTGCTATTTATTTCATTAATTATTTTTAATTTCATTTATTTTGTTCTCACTCTGATTTGTTCTTTTTTTATGTTTTCTATCTCTTTGTTAATGGTTTCACTTTTGTCTTCTGCTGTTTTCTCAAGACCAGTGAGTGTCTTTATGATCATTACTTTAAATTCTCTATCAGACTTATTACTTATATCTGTTTCACTTAGGTCTCTTGCTGTGGTTTTGTCCTGTTCTGTGATTTGGAATATATTTCTCTATCTCCTCATTTTGTCTGCTTCTCTGTGTCTATTTCTATATGTTAGGGAGGTTAGCTATGTCTCCTGCTCTTAAATGTAATGGCCTCATGAAGAAAGGTTCCTGGAGTGCCCTGCAGTGCAGTGTCCCCTGTTAACCAGTATCTGGCACTTCAGGGATGTCTCCTATGTGTGTTGTGTGTGCTCAGCTGCTGTGTCCTGACCACTTTTCCATCAGTCCTATTGTCCAGAGAGGCTCTCTTTGCTCATTGTAGGGAGTGCTTGGTCCCTCGTCAGGGTCGGGCACACAGTTTTAACAAGGTGGGCACTGGTGTGTTTGTGAATTGAGAGCTGCCACCACCCACTGGGACCGAGACTCCACAAAACGTGCTGGTCAGGAGATGGGAGATGTGGTATTGGGAAGGTTTGCATCAGTCTTCTGGGGGTGGAGATCCACAGTCCCCAGACTGGAGCAAATATGACTGGGAAGAGTGGATCCGCCAAAGCACAGAAGGGTAGGGCTTTGTGTAAGCAAGTTTGGTAGAGAATGTGTGCTGGTTCCCGCTGGTGGCCATGTGTTTATGCTGGGGGGCAGAGGAGGGAGATGGCACCTGCCAGCTCCTTTGTTCTTGGAAAGTGCTTCTGGGAATACTGCCCTTTCTGGGATATACCCCAAAATGTGTAAATAACTCTCCCTCCCATGTGCCCTAGGAGTTTTTCAAACGGCTGCTTCTATGCTGTAACTCTGTGGGCTATTCATTGTGCTCTATCTTTGAGGGCAGGGACTCTGCTTCCTATTGTGCTCCAGATTCTCCCAGAACTGAACTCTCTGATTTTTAAAATTCCAAGCTTTAAGTCTCGCTGATTGTAAGAACTCACAAAATTCAGCCCCTCTACTTTTCAAAACCAAATGTTCCGAGGATTTGTCTTCCCCATGCAGAGTCCCTGGTGTGATAGTCTATTTCTTGCCTTTCACCATGCCCATAGCAACTTCACCCCCACCCACCACAGATGGCCATGGTTTCACTCCCCACCAAATCTCTTAACTTCCTACCCTCTTCTCTACCTTTAGTGGTGGAGTTTGTTCTGCCAGCCTTCAGGCCATTTTCTGGGTACTTCAAAGAGATGAATATTATCTAGTTTTTTTTTAAGATTTTATTTATTTATTTGAGAAGGAGAATGAAATAGAGAGAGCATGAGAGGGGGGAGGACCAGAGGGAGAAGCAGACTCCCTGCTGAGCAGGAAGCCCAATGCAGGACTCAATCCCGGAACTCCAGGATCATGACCTGGGCGGAAGGCAGTCGCCCAACCAACTAACTGAGCCACCCAGGCGCCCGAATATTATCTAGTTGTATCCATGGAATGAGGAGAGCTTAGGGTCCTCTTATTCTACCTTTTTGTGACTTTAGAATACTTTCACACTATTAATTGCTCCTTCTCTCCTTTTGTGTTATTGCTGTCAAGTATTTTAATTCTAGATATTAAGTTATTTGGCATTACTATTATTGTTTTATACAGTTAATATTAACCCACATTTGACACTTTCCTTTGCTATATACTGCCTCCTGCATTTCCATGCTTCTATCTGGGATCATTTCTTTCTGACTGAAGCAGTCCCTTTTTTATTATTTGAATGCACACCTACTATTGATTAATTCCTTCAATTTTTTTTTCTCTGAAAATGTCTTTCATTTCAGGTAAAGGAATTTTTATAGATGTATACACTCATGTAACCACAACCTAGATCAAACACTCTAGAAGCATTTCCACCACTCTAGGAGATTCCATTATGCCTCTCCTAATCAATTTTCCCCAAAGGTAATATTATCCTGAACTTTATAACCATAAATTAGCTTTGCCTGCTTTTGATCTTCATATAAATGGACTTATACAATATGTGCTGTTTTGTGCCTGGCTTCTGTTGTGCATTATTGTGTTTCTGAGATTCATCTATTTTGATGCATGTAGCAGTTTTATGAATGATATGCCACTGTATGACTATACCACAGTTAATTTATCCATTATTATATTGATGTACATTTGGGTTGTTTTCAGATGATTAAGATTATGAATAAAGCCACTGTAACCATTCATGTACACATATTTGGTGAACATGAGTACTCACTATACAGGAATGAAATTGCTGAGTTATATGTAAGACTGTTTCATAGATACTGTCAAACAAATTTCCAGAGTGGCTGTACCAATCAACAATCCCATCAGCAATTAACACTGTGAAAGTTCATTTCTCCACATCTTCACTAACCCCTGCTATAGTTCATCTTTTTATTCTTAGCCTTTCTGGAGGATAACTATCTTTGAGCTTATAGAAGTTTCATGAATATATTCTGATCTTTGGCTTCCCTTTTCACCCCTTAATGGTGTCTTTTGATGAATGTAAGTTTTTACTTTTACTAAAGTCCAATTTTGTTCTCTATTATGGTTATTATGATAAGATTTTAAAAATAACTGTTTACCCTGTAAACATAAAACAGTTTTTCTTTTTTGTCATTTTTAAACTTAAATTCAATTAATTAACATAAAATGTATTTTTAGTTTCAGAGGTAGAGGTCAGTGATTCATTAGTCTTAAAAAATACCCACTGCTCTCCTTAATGTCAATCACCAAGTCACCCACTCCCCTCCAGCAATCTTCAGTTTGTTTCCTATGATTAAGAGTCTCTTATAGTATGTCTCCCTCTCTGATTTCATCTTATTTTTCCCTCTCTTCCCCTATGATCTTTGTGTTGTTTCTTAATTTCCACATGAGTGAGATCATATGGTAATTGTCTTTCTCTGATTGACTTATTTCACTTAGCATAATACCCTCAAGTTCTATCCACATCCTTGCAAATGGCAAGATTTCATTTTTTTGATAGCAGAGTAGTATTCCATTGTATATCAAAATCACATCTTCTTCATCCATTCATCTGTCAATGAACATCTGGGCTCTTTCCATAGTTTGGCTATTGTGGACATTGCTGCTATAAACATTGGGGTGCAGGTGCCCCTTCAGATCACTACTTTTGTATCTTTGGGGGTAAATACCTAGTAGTGCAATTGCGGGGTGGTAGGGTAGCTCTATTTTCAACTTTTTGAGGAACGTCCATACTGTTTTCCAGAGTGGCTGCACCAGCTTGAATTCCCACCAACAGTGTAAGAGGGTTCCCCTTTCTCCTCATCCTTGCCAATATCTGTCATTTCCTGACTTGTTAATTTTAGCCATTCTGACTAGTGTGAGGTGGTATTTCATTGTGATTTTGATTTGTATTTAGCTGATGTCGAGTGATGTGGAGCATTTTTTCATGTGTCTGTTGGCCATTTGTCTTCTTTGGAGAAATGGCTGTTCACATGTCTTCTGCCCATTTCTTCATTAGGTTATTTGTTCTTTGGGTACTGAGTTTGATAAATTCTTTACAGATTTTGGATACTAGCCCTTTATCTGATAAGTTATTTGCAAATACCTTCTCCCATTCTGTCAGTTGTCTTTTGGTTTTGTCAAATGTTTCCTTTGCTGTGCAAAAGCTTTTTATCTTGATGAAGTCCCAATAATTCATTTTTGATTTTGTTTCCCTTGTCTTTGGAGACGTGTCTAGTCAGAAGTTGCTGTGGCCAAGGTCACAGAGGTTGCTGCTTGTGTTCTCCTATATAATTTTGATGGATTCCTGTCTCACATTTAGGTCTTTCATCCATTTAGAGTCTATTTTTGTGTATGGTGTAAGGAAATGGTCCAGGTTCATTCTTCTCCAGGTGGCTGTCCAATTTTCCCAACACCATTTGTTGAAGAGACTGTCTTTTTTCCATTGGATATTCTTTCCTGCTTTGCAGAAGATTAGTTGCCCGTAAAGTTGAGGGTCCATTTTTGAGTTCTCTATTCTATTCCATTCATCCACGTGTCTGTTTTGGTGCCAGTACCATACTGTCTTGATTGCAGCTTTTTAATAGAGCTTGAAGTCCAGGATTTTGATGCCACCAGCTTTGGTTTTCTTTTCCAACATTCCTTTGGCTATTCAGGGTCTTTTCTGGTTCCATTCAAATTTTAGGATGATTTGTTCCAGCTCTGTGAAAAAAGTTGATGGTATTTTGATAGGGATTACATTGAATGTGTAGATTGCTCTAGGTAGCATAGCTATTTTAACAATATTTGTTCTTCCAATCCATGAGCGTGGAAAGTTTTTCCATTTCTTTGTGTCTTCCTCAATTTCTTTCATGAGTGTTCTATAGTTTTCTGAGTACAGATCCTTTGCCTCTTGGTTAGGTTTATTCCTAGGTATCTTATGATTTTTGGCACAATTGTAAATGGGATCTACTCCTTAATCTCTCTTTCTTCATTCTCACTCTTTGTTTATAGAAATGCACTGATTTCTGTGCATTGATTTTATATCCTGCCATTTTGCTGAATTCCTGTATGAGTTCTAGTAATTTTGTAGTGGAGTCTTTTGGGTTTTCCACATATTGTTTCATGTCATCTTCGAAGAGTGAAAGTTTGACTTCTTTGCCGATTCAGATGCCTTTTATTTTTGTTTATTTATTTTTGTCTGATTAGTGAGGGTAGGACTTCTAGTACTATGTTGAATAGCAGTGGTGATAATGAACATCTCTGCGGTTTTCCTGACCTTAGGGGAAAAGCTCTCAGTTTTTCCTCATTGAGAATGATATTTTCTGTGGGCTTTTTGTATATGTTTTTATGATATTGAGGTATGGTCCCTCTATCCCTACGCTGTGAAGAGTTTTAATTAAGAAAGGATGCTGTACTTTGTCAAATGCTTTTTCTGCATCTATTGAGAGGATCATATGGTTCTTGTTCTTTCTTTTATTAATGTAGTGTATCACATTGCTTGATTCGCAGATGTTGAACCACTCTTGCAGCCCAGGAATAAATCCCACTTGGTGAATAATCCTTTTAATGTACTATTGGATCCCATTGACTAGTATCTTGGTGAGAATTTTTGTATCCATTTTTATCAGGGATATTGTTCTGTAATTCTTCTTTGTGTGGGGTCTTTGTCTGGTTTTGGGATCAAGGTAATGCTGGCCTCATAGAATGAGTTTGGAAGATTTCCTTCCGTTTCTATTTCTTGAAACAGCTTCAGAAGAATAGGTATTAATTCTTCTTTAAATGTTTGGTAGAATTCCCCTGGGAAGCCATCTGGCCCTGGACTCTCGTTCATTAGGAGATTTTTTATTACTACTTCAATTTCCTTGATGGTTATGGGTCTGTTCAGGTTTTCTATTTCTTCCTATTTCAGTTTCAGTAGTTTATAAGTTTCCAGGAATGCATCCATTTCTTCCACATTGCCTAATTTGTTGGCATGCAGTTGCTCACAATATGTTCTTATAATTGTTTTTATTTCTTCAGTGTTGATTTGATCTCTCCTCTTTCATTCATGATTTTATTTATTTGGGTCCTTTCTCCTTTCTTTTTGATAAGTCTGACCCTGGATTTATCAATCTTACTGATTCTTTCAAAGAACCAGCTTCTAGTTTTGTTGAGCTGCTCTACTGTTCTTTTGGTTTCTATTTCACTGATTTCTGCTCTAATCATTATTATTTCTCTTCCCCTGCTGGGTTTAGGTTTTATTTGCTGTCCTTTCTCCAGCTGCTTTAGGTGTAAGTGTAGGTTGTATATTTGAGATCTTTTTGTTTCTTGAGAGAGGCTTGTATTGCTATCTACTTCCCTCCTAGGACCACTTTTGCTGCATCCCAAAGTTTTTGCACAGTTGTGTTTTCATTTTCATTTGTTTCCATGTATTTTTAAAATTCTTCGATTTCCTGGTTAACCCATTCATCCTTTAGTAGGATGCTCTTTAGCCTCCATGTATTTGAGTTATTTCCAAATTTCCTCCTGTGATTGAGTTCTAGTTTCAAAGCATTGTAGTCTGAAAATATGCAGGGAATGATCCCAATCTTTGGATATCAGTTGAGACCTGATATGTGACCCAGTATGTGATCTATTCTGGAGAATGTTCCATGTGCAGTCAAGAAGAATGTGTATTCTGTTGCTTTAGGATGCAAAGCTCTGAATTTATCTGTGAAGTACACCTGGTCCACTGTGTCATTCAAAGCCCTTGTTTCCTTGATCTTCTGCTTAGATGATCCGTCCATTACAGTGAGTGTGGTTTTAAAGTCCCCTCCTATTATTGTATTATTATCAATGTGTTTCTTTAATTTTGTTATTGATTGGCTTATATAATTGGCTGTTCCCATGTTAGGGGCATAAATATTTACAATTGTTAGATCTTCTTGTTGGATAGACACTTGAAGTGTGATATGGTGTCCTTCCTCAACACTTATTACAATCTTTTGTTTAAAATCTAATTTGTCTGATATAAGGATTGCTACTCCAGCTTTCTTTTGATGTCCATTGGGATGATAAATTATTTTCCACCCCCTCACTTTAAATCTGGAGATGTCTTTGGGTCTAAAATGAGTCTCTTACAGATAGCATATCAATGGGTCTTGCTTTTTTATACAGTCTTATACCCCATATCTTTTGTTTGGGGCATTTATCCCATTTACATTCAGAGTAACTATTTATCTCTTGAATTCATTTATCTCCTGAATTCTCCCCTTGTGATCCAGTAGTTGTTTACCTTTTTCTCAGCTTCTCTATTCTCCATCATTTCGTCTTCTATATCACTAATTCTCTCTTCTGCTTCATTTATCCTAGCAGTTAGAGCCTCCATTTTTTGTTGCATCTCATTAATAACCTTTTTGATTTTGACTTGATTAGATATTAGTTCTTTTATTTCTCCAGAAAGGGATTCTTTGGTGTCTTCTATGCTTCTTTTAAGCCCAGCTAGTTTCTTCATAATCATTATTTTGAACTCTAGTTCTGACATCTTACTTATGTCCATACTGATTAGGTCCCTGGCAGTCAGTACTCCCTCTTGTTCTTTTTTGAGGTATGTTTTTCAGTCTTGTCAGTCTGTCCAAAGCATAGATGAATGAGAGAACAAAATGCTAAAATGGCAACAATGACTCCAGAAAAATATACACTAAACAAATCAGAAGAGACTGAAACTGAAAAAAAAATTTTAATTAAAAGAAAAAAAAAGAATGTAATTTGACAGGTGAACAGAACAGAGCAAAACACTGGATCCTGTGTGTATTTTGGTCTGTTTGTTAGAAAACTAGATCACAAAATTGTAAAGAAAGAAAAACCTATATATAAATATAATTAAATAAATATATAAAATAAAATTAAATACAATGAAAGGATAGAATGTAACAGTAAAAATGAAATTAAAAGACCAAAAAAAGAAGGAATATAATCAGATAGGTGGACAGAACACAGCAATACACTATACACTTGGTGTATTTTGGTCTGTTTGTTAGAAGAAACTATATCCCAAAATTGTTAAGAAAGAAAAACATACATATACAAAAATAAAATTAAATACAACAAAAGGATAGAATGTAATTGTAAAAATGAAAATTAAAAAAGATTTTTTAAAAAGAGTTGATAAAATAAGAAATTGGTTGAAAAGGGAAAGAGAAAAAAATTAAAATTGAAGGACTAAAGAATCATGGGGAAAATAATCCATGAATTATAAATGCTATATTCCCCTACTGCTGGAGTTTTGCAGTTCTCAGTGATCAGTAAACTTGGTCTCAGCTGGACGTTCTTGCTGATCTTCTGGGGGAGGGGCCTGTTGTGTTGATTCTCAAGTGTCTTTGACCTGGGCAGAATTGCACCACCCTTCCCCGGGGGCCAGGCTAAGTAATCTGCGCAGGATTGCTCTATGTGGCTTTTGTTCCCTAAAGGTCTTCCACGCAGCTTTAGAGGATGAGAATGAAAATGGCAGCCTCTCAATCTCCAGCCCCAGAACTCAGTGCATCCTCAGGTAAAAGAAGTCAATCACTCCTGTCTCCCAGACTCCAGTCTCTGGCAGCACTCCATGCTCACCCAGCCTGTGACCAAGCATTTCTATCTCAGGCACACAACCCCACTTCATGTCTCCAAACCCTGCAGACCCCTATGGCACACATCCACACCACCCACACCCACAACTAGAAGGGGGGGTCTCGCTTCAGTTCGGCTGCTTGCTGAGCCCTTGCTCAGAGAGTAGTCCCCTGACTGTGTAGGGTTCATGGTTTATGGCAACACCAAGCTGAGAGCCCACTCCTGGGCTCGCTGATTACACCTGGCTTCCCCACTCTTATGCCTGGGAGCTCTGCTGCAGTCAGGCACCCCTGGTCTTCCTGTGACCCCGAGGATCCTGAGACCACACTGTCCCAGCTAGGGTTCTGCCCCTACTTAGCCACATGAGCACCTTTTAGGCAGAGATGTTTCTCACCAGAGCAGACTTCTAAATGTTCTTATTTTGTTCTCCGTTGCTATATCAATTTCCAGTGCTGGCTTACAGAGGCTCTCTCTCCCTGCAGCTTATCTTCCCATATATTGCCTCAGATTCACTTCTCTGCACCTCCTACCTTGCAGAGAATGGTCGCTTTTTTATTTGTA
Organism: Callorhinus ursinus; assembly: GCF_003265705.2. Lineage (NCBI taxonomy): Eukaryota > Metazoa > Chordata > Mammalia > Carnivora > Otariidae > Callorhinus > Callorhinus ursinus. Next base: position 80,516,886 of record NW_027397066.1, read on the forward strand.
GTGTTGCAGCTATTCTTTTCTTAGATCTCTGGTTGAGTTTGCATGTGTTCAGAATGATTTGATAGCTATCTAGCTGAATTCCTGAGACCAGACAAAACTAAGGTCTCCTACCCCTCTGCCATCTTGGACTCCTCTAAGACAGTTTCTTATTATTTAGTCTAGAAGTTTTATCATTTAACTTTCACACTTAGTTCTACGATCCATCTTAAAGTATTATAACTTTTGAAGGAATTTTTTTTTTTGTAAATATAAGGCATTTGCTTTCATATGATTACAGAAACTATTCTATTGTTTGTTATTTCCATCATTTCTGTTGAAAAGTCTCATTGTTACCTCTTTATTTTTTTAAAAAAGATCAACCATTTTATTTATTTATTTATTTATTTATTTATTTATTTATTTATTTATTTGCCAGAAAGAGAAAGAGAGACAGCACACAAGCAGGGGGAGTGGCTGGCAGAGGGAGAAGCAGTCTCCCCACTAAGCAAGGAGCCAGATGCGGGACTCAATCCCAGGACCCTGGGATCATGACCTGAGCTGAAGACAGATGCTTAATGGACTGAGCCACCCAGGCATCCCTCATTGTTACTTCTTTATTTTTCTTTTTAAAGATTTTATTCATTTGAGACACAGATATACACAGAGAGAGAGAGAGCATGAGTAAGGGGAAAGGCAGAGGGAGAAGGAGAAGCAGGCTCCCCGCTGAGCCAGGAGCCTGATGTGGGGCTTGATCCCAGGACCCTGGAATCATGACCTGAGCTGAAGGCAGACGCTTAACGATCTTCGCTACCCAGGTGCCCCTATTACTTCTTTAAAGAGAAGCTTTTTTTCCTTCCAACTGCTTATAAGATATTCTCTTTGTAATCACTTTTAGCAGTTTGACTAATAATTTGCCTACATATGGTTCTCTTTTAATTATCCTGCTTAGAGTTCATAAACTTTTCAGATTGTGTGACTTGATATATTTCATAAGTTTTAGAAAATTGGGTCATCATCTCTTCAAATATTACTTCTGCTCATTCTGTGTCTTCTCCCTCCAGAGTTCAAATTACATGTACATTAGAATATGTCATCATGCCCACAAATTCTCTTCTGCTCTTTCTTTGCATTTCCTGTCTCTTTTTTTCCAATCTGGATAATGTTTTCTAATCTTTTTTTTCTAGTTTATCAGTCCTTTCTTCAGTCATGTGTAATCTGCTCTTAAGCTCCTTAAGTTTTTGAGTTACCATAATTTTCAGTTCTATGATTTTCAAAATATTGGTCAAAATTGCTGTTGAAATTTTTTATCTTTTCTTTTATCTTGACTATATTGACAGTTATTTTAAATTTCATGTGCAATAAATGCAATATATCGATCTCTATGGGTTTCTTTCTTTCATCTCTTTTTTTTTCCTCTCATGTTGTGGTCATGTCCTAGAATATCTATAATCTTCCACAAAATATTGGACATACTGGACATTGTGTATGAAAATTTGTAGTGATAACTTGAAGCTCTGGATGATGCTTTCTTTCTCCAGAGATTTCCTTTTTTTTTTTCTTAGTAGATAGAACAGGGATAAATCACCTGAACACACTCTGGGGCTGACCGTCAGTCTTTATGATAGCTTTATACCTTTTTATTTGTACTATTTCTAGGATGTATCTATTATAGGTCTCAACTGAAAGTCTTGAGTGTTTACCAGGTCCTCTTTCCTTTAATGGTCTCTGAACTCAAAATTTTATCTCCCCAGCATCATGAGACTGATGAAATCTCTGGGCAGTTAATCAACCCCTTGGCCACTGCTTCCTATTTGATTTCTAATCCCCTCATTCTACACCAGTCACAATTAACACATGCCTAGAAGGGATAAAGAGCACAGACTGTTGGGATCATCTCAATTTATATACCTTTTCTCCAAAATCTTGGCTCAAGGTTTCTATTTCCTAGTTGCTTCAAAACCATTTTTAAAATTTTATTCAGTTCTGTTAAAGCTGTTGTTGGCAGGAGGGTAATCTAGACAGAAATAAAAATCCTCTAGATCTGTCTTTGTGGAGTATGTCTGTGGAAGAAGAAAAAAACAGAGAAGAAAGATTAGCAGGAAGATAAAAATCTGAAGTACTGAACTTTCTTTTATTTGAAATAAAGACAGACAAACAAAAGGTATAATAAAAAGGTAAAATTACTAGAATTTAGTGATCAGATGTTTAAAAAAGACAAAAAGACAAGAAGGGAATCAAGGATGCTTAGATGATGGATAGTAGTGCCACTAACTGAGCAGGCCACACAAAATAAAACTGGATTAAGGGGGTCACATTGGAAAGGGATGTGGTAAAGAGGAAGAAATAATAAATTTTGCTTTGATTGTGTTTAAGGTGTTTTTGGATCTGTTAAACAGAGATAACCACTAAACAACTGAATATGGGAAAAGAGGTTTGAGCTATTGATATAAATGTGTAAGTTATCTGAATATAAGTGGTGGTTAAAATTATGAGGTCAGATGCAATTATGCAGATAGAGTTCTACATGCAGAATAAGTGAACAAGGCTTAACACATAACCCTGGAGGGGCACCTGGGTGGCTCAGTAGGTTAAGCATTTGCCTTTGGCTCAGGTCATGACCTCAGGGTCCTGGGATCAAGTCCCATGCCAGGCTCCCTGCTCAATGGGGAGTCTACTTGTCCCTCTCCCTCTGCCCCACTCCCTTCCCCTGCTCTGCTCACACACACCCTCTCTCGCTTTCAAATAAATAAATACAATCTTTTTTTAAGAAAAGACATAACCCTGGAAAACCCAGATATTTAAGATAAAGAAGGTAAATAAATAACCATTTAGAATCAGTACCAGTTAATTAGATACAAAAACAGTTCAGTCATCCAAGCAAAGAAGCATCAATCCTTTTTTTTTTAATTATTCTGTGAAAAATCTTATCTTCCCAATGTTATCTCCTCTATAATCTTTCCTTGTATAGTTCTAAATTAACAGTACTAACATTTTAATAGGTCCATAGGAAAACTGTTATCATATATTTCCATAAAGATTTATGAATCTGGAAAAAGGTCAAACATTGAAGGATATAAGTGAAATAAAGGTAGCATGTGTAAATTCAAGCTGGAGTTGATCTGGCATTACTGGTTTAGAGAATAGGCTCTGAAGATCACGGGTTGTAAAATCTGATGGCCAAATCTGTATCCTGACTTTTGCACTTACTAGTTGTGTGACATTGGGAAAGATGCTCAATTTCTCAAAGCCTCAGTTTTCTTGTTGATAAAGTGAAAAATAATAATAGTACCTATTCCAGTGGGTTGCTATGACAATGAAATGAAATAATGTGTGTAAAGTGCTTAGCACAGTGTCAGGTATATAATAAACTACACATGAATATGAAAAGATGTATAACTTCAGACCAATTAAATTACACAGAGGTAAAATTGGTATGAACAATGAAACCATGGTTGGATTCAATCTTAAAACACCTTTTACCCATATCTAAATGACAGGGGACTCTCATTGCAATGTTTCTCACCCCCCTGATTACCAAAATTAATTCAACTTTGAATATTTCCTTTTTTCCTATGTCCCTATGTCACTCCCTAAATGGAAAATAAAGATGAACTTCCCATAGAAGTTCATTCTCATGGAATGACCATCTTTTTGTTGTAGCACATGAATGATCACATTCCTTGTTTTAGCTGCCTTTGAACATGTAAATGGAGGTAATAATAATAATATATGCCTTCCAAACTAGAGGAAAGTGTTATTGACTCATGTAAAATATATGCTATATTTATCAGGTGTTAGGACTCAATCAATCATTCTGTCAAAAGATCTAGATACTGCCTCTATTAAAATTTCACACAACCAGAATGCTTCTGTGGAATTAATTCTAAACCAAGAACAAAATTTGTATCTGGCCAAGATGACAGCTTCACTCTTGAAATCAACAAATTTTAATGATTGAAAAGTTAATGCTTGCTATTTATCCAAATAAGCAAATTTATATTCAGCATTTACTGAAGCATTGACTTTACTTTCTTTTGCCTTCAGAGAGGTTTGTGAACATTTTTCTTTCTTTTTTTTTTTGCCTCCAATACTCTCTCCACCTGAATGTGCTTAGTGTGCCCTAATGTATTCAGAAAACATTCTTCTTTCTTAATGAAATCCGCTTTATCCGGGTGCATGGCAGAGAAGATACTTGTTTACTCTATACTCTCATTTTCCTTATATTTTACAAACTAGAAATTTTAAAAAATGAGGTAACTACATTGTATTCTTAAGACTCTTTCAGTTTTAGGTAGCAGAAACACAACACAAATTACCTGGTACTCAAAGCAAATGTGTAGGGTGCCTGGGTGGCTCAGTTGGTTAAGTGACTGCCTTCAGCTCAGGTCATGATCCTGGAGTCCCAGGATCGAGTCCCACATCAGGCTCCCTGCTCAGCAGGGAGTCTGCTTCTCCGTTTGACCCTCTTCCCTCTTGTGCTTTCTGTCTCTCATTCTCTTTTTCTCAAATAAATAAATAAAATCTTTGAAAAACAAAAAACAAATGTGTAGGCCAAGTAACTGCAGTGCACAGGGATGGTGCTGGCTTAGACACAAACAAATCAAGGGTTTCTTTTTTTTTAAGATTTTATTTATTTATTTGAGAGAGAGAGAGAGAGCACATGAGATGGAGGAAGGTCAGAGGGAGAAGCAGACTCTCTGCTGAGCAGGGAGCCCAATGCAGGACTTGATCTTAGGACTCCAGGATCATGATCTGAGCCAAAGGCAGTTGCTTAACCAACTGAGCCACCCAGGCATCCCAGATCAAGGGTTTCCACTGCATCATCCCAACCTCCTTCACTATCATCTTCATTAATCTCTGTGTGTCTTCTCCTCTACTTCTCTCATCTCTCTGGGAAAATACTTGTATTGGTTTTCTTGTTGCTGCTTTAACAAATTTCCACAACCTTAATGACTTAAAACAACACAAATTTATTCTCTTAAAGTTCTGAAAGTCAGAAGTCCAAAATAAGTCTTGCAGGGCTAAAATCAAGGTGTGGGTAGGAATCATTCTCTCCAGAAGTTCCAGGAAAGAATCTGTTCCCTGCTGTGATGGTTAATTTTATGTGTCAACTTGGCTGGGCCAAATGGTATCCAGATATTAGGTTTAAATATTATTCTGGGTATGTCTATGAGGGTGTTCTGGGGTGAGACAAATATTTGAATCTGTAGGCTAAGTAAAGTAGATTATGGGTGGGCCTCATCCAATCCACTGAAGGTCTGGATAGAACAAAAAATGCAAAGTAAGGAAGAATTTGCTCTCTCTGCTTATCTTGGAGATGAGACATCAGTCATCTGCCTTCAGACTCAGATTCAAACTAGAACTTTACCATCTGCTCTCCTAGGTCTCCCTTGCTTGCTAACTAAAGATCTTGAGGCTTCTCAGCCTCCGTAACCACATGAGCCAATTCCTTATAATAAATCTCTTTATACTTTTTTTCTGTTTCTCTGGAGAACCCATAAATGCACTTACCTCCTCCAGCTTTTAGAAGCTGCCAACATTCCTTGTTTGTGGCCACATCACTCTACTCTCTGTCTCCATGGTCATTTTGCTTTATACTCACTCTGTTCTCCTGCCTCCCTCTTTTTAGCATTCCTGTGATTACATCAGGCCCACCCAAAATGAAATATTCAGATAATCCAGAACAATCTGCTCATCTCAAAATATTAACTTAATCGTATATTCAAAATCTCTTTTACTATATAAAATATTCACAGGTTCTGGAGGTTTTTAAATGTCAACATCTTTGGAGGGTCATTATTCAGCCAACCATAGAGGGTATCTTGTTCACCAATTCCAGCAGAAAAGTCCTAGGAAGAACTCTTATTGGCCCAGCTTAGGCAACATGTCCATCCCTAAGTCAATCATCATGGCCAAAGGGATGTCAAGGATTGGCAAGCCTAATTTTCATGCCCCCTCCACCTGAGGGATTGAATGAAAATGCTGTAACCATGGTTCCACTAGGTTCATATGAATTTGGAGAGGGATGTCTCCCCAAAAGAAGTGTTGCTATTACCAGAAGACGGGAGGAGGGATGGTAGGTAGGCAAAAATGAAAAAACAAAGCACAACAGATGTCCACTACATATTTCACTCTTTGGTAACAACAGGAGAACTGTTCTTATTTAAAAATTCTATGTGGGAGATGGTGTACTTATCTATACGTTTTGGATTTAAACAAACAAGCAAACAAAAAAAATAGTGAATAAAGGCATGGGATTTAGAGTTTGACAAACCTGAATTTACAGTTTGACTCTACCTTTTTTGGCCATATAACATTTGACAAGTTACTGAAATTTCTTGATTCTCAGTTTCCTCACAGGTAAAATAAAGCTGCTTACTATATTGGGCATGGATATCCGTCATGTTTCCAACCCACCATATTTGAAAATATCCTTATCAGAGTGGACTATTCCCAGTCTTAAGAGCCCTTCTTCCAAAAAGTAGAATGCAGAAAACGAAACTCCCCGCCTCTCTTGCAGCTAGGCCTGGGGCTATGACAGTGGCTCAGCTGCCCCAATCAGACTCACACACACCAGAATTTGACCAGTTAGTGAGCACCAAGAAGAAGGAATCTCCAGTCTGAATCCATTTTTGCTGCTTCTTTCAATGGTAGCAGCAACAGTGCATATGCAGTTTCTCAGTGGTTTGATGATCAACTTCCTAGCACAGAAGTGGCATGGGGGTTGCGGGAGGAGTTGGGAATTGGCAGCACCTACCTAACACCCTGTATAACAGCAAGAGAAGCAATGATTTCCTCTTTGGGCCAACCGTACCATACGGTTTTTGGAATTGTTTCTAGGAGGTGAAGTTCAAGTCCAGTTCTCTAGGCCTTCCAACAATTCTGTAAACCAACAAATATCCTTTTAATAAACTCCCTCCTCTGCTTAATTAGCTAAAGGGAATTAGCTTCAGTTGCTTGAAATTAAGAGTGATGGCTGATATATCTACTTCAGAGGTTGGTGTTATAATTAAACAAAACAATATTTTGTCACATAATTTGGCTTCCTTAATTTGCCTGCCACTTAGGATTATCTCCCAAATATACTATCTGCACCCAAGCTCTTGTTTCAGGGTCAGCCTTTGAGGGAAGCCAAGGAAGACAGACAACATTAATGGAAGCCCAATCCCAAGAAAACAATGCACATTTGAATATTTCAGATAAAAAGAGGCATTTGAAACTAAAATTCCAAAGTGAGTGTCTTAACCATTGTTTTCTTCAAGTCAAAGCGCTAAAACATAGAATTTTATTTTTTAAATTTTGGGATGATTCCCATGACTTTCTATGCCATTAACATATCTGGTATAGATTATTTTCCACAGAAATGTTGGCAAAATTCCCAAAAGGGAATAGTCTTTTTAATATAGCAAATCATCTTTGTGTTTATTTCACAAATAAAAAGCTTAATATATGTTTGCCCTGAAAATAGTGCTGAAATTTGAGAACATACTTAAAAGAAGAAAAAAAAGAAGATTAATATTCAGTAATCTACTGGTTGGAATGTATTTTACAAGAAATCTAATTACTTTTACAGAGTAGTTGAAAACCTTAGACCTAGAATATGTGAATGATTTTCATTTGAACAAATTAAGAGAATTGATTTATCTTTGTTGCAAAGCAATCCAGTTACATTTAGTCAGGGAACATTCACAGTGTTTGGGCTCAATGTTTCTGGAAACATAAAAAGAGAACTAGAGCACATTTTCCCTGCAGGCTCTAACTTGAAAATTCAATTAAGATTTATTGATAAAAGACTGCACCAGCTAAAATATATTATCCTAATTTAGGAATCAATAAGCATTTCTGTGATTTTTATGTACTATAAATTATATACTTTAATTTATACCTATCTGATGTCCAAATGTGTTGGCAAATGAGATGCCTAAAGCAATGTGTGGGAATAGAATAGAATTCTGTTAATGTTGAAAAGATGTGGCATTTGTATTCTAATCATAACACAGCTTATGTGGACTGTTTTAACAACTTGCATACTAAGCCCATTACATTTATATAGTGTCCCTTCTGTCTCTAGTCTTTTACACCTGGCTGATCCACCCACACACCATAAAGACAAACTGAAAGTGCCTAAAGTTTTAGGCAATTACCTCCACACTTTCACATTTCTCTCTCCCAAAACATATACCTCCTTCTGGCCTGCTTTGGTTTTTGATAGCCTGCATGTGTAACAGGGTTCCAGTTGGGGCTGAATTCAGAACATTGGTTGACAAACTGGCAGCATTTCTTGGTTTAGGTACCTGTAGCCAGTCCCCTCGAAGATCTCTGTTCTGCTCTTAGTTACATAAGATGGTCAGAGACCTATTCTTTTGGGGACAAGTCTCATAACCTCATGTTTTTCCTCAAGACTTCTTGGTATACAGAGCTTGCTTTTAGTGTAAGGTATAGGGAAATTTGCATACTAATGAAGAAGCCATTGGGAAAAAATGAATCAAGATTTGAAAAACGTCCTTTTTGAGAATTAACATTGTTAGAAATTTTCTGACATTGCAGTGGTTCAGTCCAAGATTTTTCATTGGAAAATAGCGCCAAAGACTTTGAAGTAGAACTCTCCCTCTGTAATTTGTGCTTAAGACCCAGCCAATTCAAGACCTAGCTATCTAAAATAAGCACATATGGGATGCATGAAAATACTCTAGTAGCTTCTGGTAATGGCCTAGCAATTGTTATCAGCTTCATGGATCAATGACTGAATGGGTGCAAATATAATTTCAAAAATTAACTAGGCAATAACTGTACAAGACCAAGAGATCTGGCTAAGGAAGGATATCATTATAGCAGCAGATAGGTGTTCCTGAGACTGTGCAGAACAAGTAATCAGTAGAGATACCAACTACAAAAGCAAAACACCTCTGCTATTAAAGGACTTGATAGACTTTTTGGTTCTCTCTTCTCACTTCTTTCTCAGAGCTGAACTGACCGTTGTGGATGGTTTATTGTGGGAAGACCACAAGCAGGCAGACATTGGTGTTTCTGCAAATATAGAATGAAAATGTCAATCTGATAAATTCAGTTTTGGTTTCCAGCTTTATTTACTTTTAGAGTTTTGAAGCTTCCCTCTGTTTCTGTGTGTTTCGGTATAAGCTACAAATATCGTGAAACTTAAATCACAGTTCTATTTTTTCTATGGAAGCATAATAACTAAACAAGAAAACATAGTTAATAAATTTACTTTTTAAATATCAACATGACTTAAAATGTTAAGAAATTTTTAAAAAACAAGGAAACAATATATAGACTTATAATAGCCTGTTTTACAAGTCTCAAAGTGTTTAAGTGAACGGTAGGGAGCTGACTAACAGAAAGATACTGAGATACAGGACTGACTGAATAATAAGAAAAAGTCATTCTGTTTTAGAAGGGATAAGTGGCAAGTAGGAGACCAAGACAAAAACAAGAGCAAATAAAGCCAAGAAATTGAAGTTGTTTGTCTTAACTCTGTACTTTTAAACCCGATTCACACTTCCATTCTTTATATAGCTAACACCCAATAAAGAAATAAACTTTTGGATAAAAATATGTTAGAAAACAATGAAAGAAATAAAATCAGATTTTAAAAATAAAATACTTACTAATAGGCTTAAACAGAAAAATATAAGATCTACTTGGGAAAAAATTGGGGAAATAGAGATATACTTTTATAGAAAGACTCAATAATATAAATATGAAAATTCTTCCAAAGTTTAATGGGTTAAATCAATGTCATCCCAAACAAAATTCCAAAAAGGTTTCTTTTTTCTTTTTGGACTTGCAAAAATGATACTAGAATTCACCTATAAAAATAAATGTATGAGTGTAGAGCCAGAATATTTCTGAAAAAGGAGATTAATATGAAGGAAGGAAATATACCTACCAGATGTCAATATATGTAAATCTTCAATATTAAAGAATGTTATTACTAGCCAAAAAACAGACAAATCTGTGAAACAAAAGAGAATTCAGAAATAAACTCCCAGGGGCACCTGGGTGGCTCAGTTGTTAAGCATCTGCCTTCGGCTCAGGTCATGATCCCAGGGTCCTGGGATGGAGCCCCACATCTGACTCCCTGCTGGAGGGGGTAGGGAAATCTGCTTCTCCCTCTCCCACTCCCCCTGCTTGTGTTCCCTCTCTCCCTGTCTCTCTCTGTCAAATAAATAAATAAAATATTTAAAAAAAAAAGAAATCCCCAACTATATAGGAATTTACTGCATAGTAAATATATCTTTTTGAATCACTGAGGGGGAAATGGATTATTCGATAAATGATGTTGGAACAACTGGGCTGGCAGTTGTTTAATAAAGATCTTACAATAAATTCCAGATATGTAAATATTTGATTGTGAAAACGAAAACATAAAAGAACTAAAAGAAAAGGTGAGACTTTTTTTTACAATCTTAGAGTAAGAGACTTCTTATAGGAAGATTGAAAATCCAGAAGTCATTAAGATAGTAGATTCATACATATGACTAGGCAAAAGCTAAGAGCTCCTACAAGACAAAAATAAATATTGCAAATGAAGATAAAACATAACCAACCAACTGGAGAAAAAACTATTTGCAACAAATGACAAAAAAGTTCTAATTTCCTTAACATACAAATAACAGTTGCTAATCAATAAGAAAAAAGCAACCAAATAGACAAAAATTGAGACATAGGATATAGACTTGCAAATAAATTTAAAATATTTTCTTTAACAAATAAATGATGCAGGCACAAAACAAAGTCTCCTTCATGAGTCTTAATTCTGGTAGGCAGGGCTAATAATCAAACAGTAAAGCTTTGTGTAACCATACTAGTTGCTATTACGACTTTTGCCCAATCTGACTGGTTAGTGCCCATACCCTTTCCAGTTGTTAAATATTTTAAATATCATCCCTGCTAGTAGAGGATTAACAGACAATAAACCAATAAAAACACATGCCAGAGTTTCTTAACCTCTGCACTATTGGTATTTTGAACTGAATAGTCCTTTATGTTGGGGGCTGTTCTGTACAATGTAGGATGGTTTAACATCTCTGGCCTCTACCCACCAGACACCATACTAGCAGCTCCTCCTCCTCAGGTGAATCAAAATTGTTTCTGGATGTTGTCAAATGCCACTGCCCTGTTGACAGCCACTAAGACATATACTATGCCACGTAGAGTGTTATAAAGGAAAATAAAGATGGGTGGGCAGAAACAAAATGGAGGGAGGTATGTGTTGCTTTTAGTAGGGTGATAAGGTAAACACTGAAAAGATAACACTTGAGCAGCAACTTAAAGTGAGTGAGCCATCCTGCTAGAGAGGAAGGAGGATTCCAAGCAGAGGGAACAGCAAGAGCCAAAACTCTGAAACATGAGCATTCCCGGCATGGGTGAGGAATAGTGAGCAAAGCCATAGTAGCTGGAGCAGAGTGAAAGAGAGAGGGATTGATAGATGAGGTCAGAGGAAGCCAAGAGCCAGATCTTTTAGGGTAGTGCAGAGTCTGGAAAGAACTTCAAATTTTACTTTGGAGAAAATAGAAAACCACAGGAGAGTTTTGAGAGAAGACTGATAGGATCTATCTTATGTTAACAGAAAAAGAGGAGCAAAAATAGCTAAGAATCCTATGAAAAAATAATCAACTTCAGTTGTAATTAATTCAAAGGACTTTAAAAAATTAATGTACCATTTTTTTCACCTAGGATATTAGCATAGATTAAAAAGTTGGAACATCCAGTGATGCTGAATCTTTACAGAAATAGGCAAATTCCACTGCTTTTAATGGATGTAAATTGGTACAACTTCTTTGGAGGACAATTTGTCAATACCTATTAAATTTTAAAATTGATGCAGTAACTGCATTCAAAAGGAATTTAACTTACAGTTGTACTTAACAAATGTGCAAAAACATTATAAAATTATTTCATGCAGCATTGTTTGAAATACTAAGAATTCAGCATTTTGCTCAGTGTTCACTAACATTGGACTGGTTATATAAATTATAGCAAATCCATATAATAGAAGCTGTGCAGCAGTCAAAAAGTTTAAGGTAAATCTATATAGGCTGATATGGAAAGATCTTCAAAATACTGTTTAAAAAATAAAGCTAAATACAAAAGCAGCTTATAGCATAATTCCATTGTTATTTAAAAGAATTAAAGAGGCATATGTGTTTTGCTTTAAAGATGTTCATTTTCTTTATATCTGGTTCTAATTAACTGATTTGCTCCCTATACTTTTCATTAAACATAATACAAGATGATAACAAATGAACGGTTCCTTCTGCTTGCATGCTTGATTTTTAGAACTTTATTTTGTAAATTTATATTGGGGGACTCTGCTTTTATAAGGTATTACATTCCTTACATTTATATTTTAATATAATTTCATAGTAAACATAATAATACTTCTAAAAGTAGAACTCTGATGAACTAGTATATGGATAGAAAATATTCTTGGAGAGATATATAGGGAAATGTTAACAATGATTATCTCTGGAGAGTAGAACCAGAAGCAGGTGGAGTAGGAAATTTTATATTTCATTTTATACCTCCAAGTACTCATTTAAGTTTTTGTCTAGTTTGTATTTTCTGTAATATTGATAATAATTTAAATTTAAATAAAAGAATAAAATCTTCTAAAATACTAGTGCCATTCCATGAGCAGTCTCTATACCAGTGCCTTTGAACTCCTGTCTTCTGGGCCTGTCTCCCATTCCTGGTCTACGATTACCTCTTGGAAATAAAAACAAATTTGGTTTTCCTGGGTTTTATGCTCAATTCTTTGCCTCCATTTGCATTTGGTCTGGCTTCCATTCCTCCTACCACTCCACCTCATGTGATTTAACCTGTAATCCATCTGCTTGCTTAACTGGCACCAACTGGTCTTCCATGAAAGTGGGTCAGACCAAAGTTTCATAAACTTCCGAGTCCAAGCAATGTTATCCCTTAGGAAAAGTGATGGCAAAAAAATAGTGATATTTAATAGAAATGGACTTCATTAAGATGCTTAATAACTATATTGTATCCAAGGTAAAGATAAAAACTGCTTGCTGTTGTCATGCTTTTATTATAAAATCATAGGCTATAAGGAATTTTATTCATTTATTCTCTTCACAGGGCTATGTGAGGAGATGCATACCTTGCTCAGATATACTCACACCAGATACAAACATACCCATTACAAAATAGTAGAGAAAATTGGGTGATTGTTTTCTTACTGGCCTTCAGTGGGCCCATTTTTGGTGCCACACAGGCCAGAGAATACATAGGAATATTGTTTCAGATTGCCTTGGAGCCATATGTAGTTTGCAAGGGAGAACTTCTTATCCGTCTGTTACCCACCTCACCCCATGGTTGGTTTCCTCTCATCATTCTTAAGCAGCACTTTCTGGCCATTACTCCCACCTCTCATATGCAGGTTGAATTATTTTCATCTCTGCTACTATGACAGGTTACCCTGAGTTGTTAACATGTAGCCAATAATCAATGATGGCATTCCTGACATTTTCACTGGGAATAAAACAATGTACATAGGTGTACCTGTCAATTTTTTTATGTCCAAACCTATTTCGTGCTTTTTCTAACCTTTATTTATTTATTTATTTGTTTGTTTGTTTGTTTGTTTATTTTTGCCTTGTCTCTAACATCTATTTCTGAACAGAGTTTTCTAGATAAAAACTTCCTGATTTGTTGACTTCTTCTGGCGAAATAACTGTCAGATTCCCATTTGGCCTTTATACTTTCTTCAGCTCCAAGTGGATAAACACTGAAGGGGGAAAGCGCAGATATTAAGAACCAGTGTAAATAGCATGTGCTTCTTTTTCTACTCTGCCAATGCTGGTAGTGGTATTGCAGTCTGGATTAATAAATGTGGCTTATTAAAGCCAAAAACAGTGATTATTTTTCCAGTAATTAAGACAGTATTAAAATGATTATTCTGGTACCTTACTCTATAAGGACAGCTGAGATTCTTTAAAACTCTCTGAAAAGCTAACTCGATGAAATCCTATTTGATATTTTAATTACAGTATGGGGATATTACCATGGAAAACACATTCTCCAATTGCCTGAGTGAAAAGCTTTCGGGAAAGAAAAGATTGCTATGGTGATAATTATTGTGGTTTGCCGGACACTGTCAGATCATAGCGCTCCAGATTATCATCGCACCTAGTGATTGGTTCTTTTTACATTCAGGTTTTGGACATCTGGACAGATCTTAGCAGGGCCTGCCCTCCTTGGTGATCTACCCTTTCTTTATTTCCTTCCATTACAAAATTTTAGGAATTTCTATTTTGTCAGAGTATGTCCACATTCTACATAAAATTCTCCCATCTCCGGTGCTTTTACAAGATGGGTAACTAACACATGGTATATTCCTTGGGAAAATTTTTTAACTTCACATAATGTGTTAGTTCCCTATTTTATAAACTTTTTATGTTTTAAGTTTAACATATTGAGTAATGAATGATATCTGGTTTGAATAATATTTCATACATAATAAACCTCACTACTAATGTATAAAGTATGAGATAAAATCAACAGAACTTTATATTCAATCAGCCTCAAAAGGACTGCTACCACTTTTTATGTGAATATCTATTTTACCTGAGATGTAAAAAGAAAAAACTGAAATTTTACCTGCCATCATAATAATTATTGGGAACTGATGACAATGTTGTATAAGTCTTTCAAAAATAGGATTATATGAGAAATTAAAATTTTTTAATGTTTTAAATATAGGTTCTTAAATTTCAGATACATGCATTTGCAATATGGATGGAAAGTTTCTTGAAAACTAATTTTAATTACATGCTTTGTAACATGCATATTTTATGATCATATATAATAACAACTGATGACTAATAAACAGGTAACTCATCAATTTTTACTTTTTTAATAGTTATACTGTATTCTCAGCTCTGACAAAGAACAATTACTTACAATTATTACATTTAGTTTTTTCTTTTCAAGTATCTTTATAAAACGGGGTCTCTAAAGCTCAAAACAGAAGCAAAAATATAATTTTGGCCCAGATCTTTTTCCTCTATATGCCTCATGTCTGTTCTCCTTCTAGAACTTCCTTTGAAGTGGTGACAGGCCAAAATATGGAAGAGGGGAGCAATAAAGAGAAATCAAAATTTCACTGCATCTATTTAATCGTATTGTTAAAGTCGGTGTACCAACTTGAAAAGAAGAAAGATAGGAAGTGGTGAGAAAAGAGATCAGATAGAATAAGTAAACAGAGGTTTGGATGAAAGGCTGGGAAACTTGGATTTCATTCTACAAGTAAAAGGAAGTCTGAAATTTCCTGATCAGGATTTTGACATAATAAAAATTATCTTTGCAAAGATTAATCTGCAACAAATTAACAGGAGTCAAAAGAGATGGGGAACAGCATGATATAGGAATCTGGTCAGAGGTCCTGACCACCTAGAGTGAAGTAGTTCTTCTGCAGAGGCAGATAGTATTTAAGAAATATTGTGAAGAAGAAATGGGTAGCACTTTGGGACTAATTGGTATAGTGAACAAATGAAAGGGAAGGATAAAAGCGACTCTCAGGCTTATTAATGCAGCAAAGTTAAATATTTTTTTATGTAAGGACATCTGAAGAAAGCCATAGCCGCTTACAGGATACTAGTTATAATTTAAAAATCCAATGACAGAGGTGCCTGGCAGGCTCAGTTGGTAGAGCATGCAACTCTCGATCTCAGGATTGTGAGAGCCCCATGTTGGGTAAAGAGATTACTTAAAAATAAAATCTTTAAAATAAATAAATAGATAGCTAAATAAATCCAATGATGGGGCACCTGGGTGGCTCAGTCGGTTAAGCATCTGCCTTCGGCTCAGGTCACGATCCCAGGGTCCTGGGATCGAGCCCCGCATCGGGCTCCCTGCTCAGCAGGAAGCCTGCTTCTCCCTCTCCCACTCCCCCTGCTTGTGTTCCCTCTCCTGCTGTCTCTTTCTGTCAAAAAATAAATAATTTTTAAAACTAAATAAATCCAATGACAGAAACATAATAACAAACAAGTGCCATTAAGTCACATAATGCTTTTAGGTGAAATTGTATTTTATGAATCACAATAGCCATATATGTGTGTTCACATTGTGCACTGTTGGATTCTTCTGCACACTGACGTTGAGATGAATACTACCCTAGAGGAGGGGGGCTTGTGCAGTGCACAAGCTACCCTACCAGAGGCTGTGACTGTAGCATCTACAGTCTTTGGAAGCAGTTGAGCAAAACTTGAGGAAACCTATTTACTCAGTTCTCAGATACTATTTGTTCAGAATGGCTTCAGAGATGCTTTGCAATTCCTTAATTCCCGAGGCAACAAGGCAACAGTCATCCATAGGTTGGCTCCCAGTTGGATGAAGAGAAACAAGAGGACTACATTGTTGCCAATCATGATAGGAAAGGTCACAGAAGGAAGGACTCTTCTCCCCTCCAAATCCCTGGTCTCCCTGCTTTCTTAGATAATGTGGGGACTAAGAATTATCTACTATACATTTAGTTTTCTAGAGCTGCTGTTAAAAAAGAAAAAATATCACCACAAACTTGCTGGCTTAAAACAACAGTAATTTTTTCTTTCACTATTTTGGAGGTCAGAAGACTGAAATCAAGGAGTGGATAGGGTAGTGCTCCCTCTGAAGGCTCTAGGGAGCCTTGTTTTCCTGTCCCATCCTCTGGTGACCCCCAGCAATCCTTGCTGTTCCTCGGTTCGTAGTCCTGCTTCATTCCAATCTCTGCTTCCGTCTTCACTTGGCTTTGTCCATACACCTGTGTGTTTTCATCTCTTCCTATTAGGACACCTGTCACTGGATTTAGGGCCTACTCTACTTTAATATGACCTGATCTCAAGAGCCTTAACTAATTATTCCTGCAAAGATCCTATCTCTGAATAAGGTTACATTCTGAGGTTCTGGGTGGACATGAATTTGGGGGAAGCACTGTTTAACCCACTACAGAGACCCAGGTAAAAACTTAAACATGTCCCAGGCATGTTCTAACATCTCTTAGAGAAAATGTTGCATTTTTACAGTTGCTGAGTTATGCAAAGGTAAAAAAGCAATCTGTTCTGATTCTAAAGTTCAAGTAAGAAAAGAAATAGCCACAAGGCTACACTGGGAGTGGGTTAAAGCAAAAATGTTTCGACTGAATACAACAACACAAGGCATTAAAGAAAAGGCACCATCTCCAAGCTCCAGCTTTAAACTCTTGAGAGCACAGCCTTCCCTTGAGTGCTGACTTTTACGCGCATATCTTTCCCTACTTGTGACAGACACGTTCTGCTTTTATTCACTGCGAAGGAAGGAAATGAAGGAAAGAAGATAGGACATAATTCCACAGGCTTCTTATCTGACTTTCTTTTCCTGTAACAAAAACCTTTTATTTTGTCAATTGATGTTTAAATTGTACAACTCATTGCTATCTTGATCTTTCTTTCTCTAGTTCAGCATATTGATCCAATGAAGCCCAATTGGAATATTTTAGTTTTTCTAAAACATTCTAATTGTTTATTAATGTTGAGTAGAATGTGTGGGATTTTTTAAAATATCAGTTTGCAATTCTTTTTGAAGTTTGTATAAAATTGTGGGCTTTTAAAAATTCATCACAGTTTTTTTCTGAACATGAATTCTTTACCATTTGCATAAAAATAGGAAAGAGGTAATGTGAGAAAAGATATTAGATTTATAAAACTATCTTCTTACTTATTCATTGTTGCTTTCACATTCTTATGTAGCAAATTAAAGGAAGAACACATCATTGTAGGAATTCAGTAAACTTTTCCTATGTAAGACTAAATTTGTCCTCCTGTCTGAATTAAATAGGAACAGAAGAAATAGGTTTAGTCAGAATTATAGGGGCTGATGATAAAAAAATGAGTAAAACTATGCCCCTGCTATTGAGTGCTAAACAAACTAGTGGTAAAGAAATCATTATAATGTGATGCATGCCACCATGGTGATATTTACATATTGCTATGACATTATAGGAGATAAGTTGGTCAGAAAAGGCTTCCCTGGGAGATGGCATTTGAGCTAAATCTGGAAGGATAAGAAAGACTTTGCCAGGCAGAGAATAAGTTGGAGAAGGATGCTCTAGACAAAATAAATGGCTATGCCAATTCGTGAATTGTATTGTGTTCAGAAAATGTTAAGACAATTATTGTGTCTAAAGAATAGGGTTTGTGTAACAGATGGAACATAGCAGGAAACAAGGATAAGATCATAAAGCAGACTGAGATCAGGTTATGATGTGCTTTGTCCATGTAGTAGGGATAATATTTTTTTAATTTGTCATTGAGAATTTACCTGGTTTTTTTTTGACATTTTTTAAAATTTTACTATGTTATGTTAATCACCATACATTACATCATTAGTTTTTGATGTAGTGTTCCATGATTCATTGTTTGCTTATAATACCCAGTGCTCCATTCAGTACGTGATCTCTTTAATATCCATCACCAGGCTAACCCATCTCCCCACCCTCCTCCTCTCTAGAAACCTCAATAGGGATAATATTTTACAAATACTAAATCAATACGTTTTAATGTCTTCATTAAAGCATATTCCTTTGCATGCTTGCACCTCCAAAGTCAAGCCTTTAGGCTTCTCATACCATAATTTGGGAGATAACATAAGATAAAGTGGCCTTTGATTAGGTTTAAGGCTCAAAGCAGACTTTTTTGAATTCTTTAGGAAGAGAGTAATTGAAAGAGTCAGGATTTATAAGAAAAAAAAAGGACTTACTAAATTCCTTGATCTCTCTCCCTAATATTTCCAAAAGCTAGGCTATACAGTTTGTGTCAGGGAAAGGCAATCCAGACAGGAAGGTTAAGTGGGAAGAGTCTTGTGCAGTATACAGAAAGATGAGACAGGAAGAGTGAAACCAGGAGCATGTTTCCTCGTTCCTCCCAGTTCCTGCTTTGAGACAGCAGAGGGATTGCAGGTGGAGAGTGGAACATGAGAAGGAAAATCATTTAGAAACATTGAAACAGAAATTATGAAGACCAAGGGCATTAGATCTAGGGACTCACTCCTTAGGAGCAGTGTTGGGGAGGCCACAGGCCTAGATGAACCCCACCCTTCACTCAATGCAATGTCCAACAACACAGCATAGGAACCATGATGCGGAGGTGGGGATAGACGATGGCCACATAAATAAACTGAGGCATATCTCCTGGCTGTTCATGGCTTATGCATGTCCTACAGCAACCTCAAAATATCCTGAATGCTTTTGAGAGGGAACCTGAAAGTGCTGAGAGTACCAGTAAACCAGCCTAGCCTGGGACCACAGAAAGGACACTCTGTGAGAAAATTTAAAGGCCCAGAGCAAATGACCAGGCTTCGGTGGTGGATACAATCCCATCCTCCCAAAAGTTGCACCTCAGTGCTCACCAGTCCAAGGAGAATACTCATTCAGCCTTTTCACCATAGAGGTTAGCCCATCAGTCAACTAACATATATTTTTTGAGTAGCTAGATGGTTTGATGTGGGGATACAGAGATAAACAAGACAGGCAGAACTTTCTGAAGAAGAGATATTTGACTTGAGCCCTAAATGGTGAAAAGGAGACAGCACATACCGATCTGGGGAGGATCTGAAGTAAGCTAGAGCACTGTGAATGGGGAGGACAGTGGCAGAAGATGAAGTCAGAGAGGGAGGCAGAGGGAGAAGATACAGAACCTTGCAGGCCATGGTACAGAGTTTGGATTTTATTCTGATTACAAGGGGGAATCATTGAAGGGTTGCGTGAAGGGGAGTGACATGATCTGATTTACCTATTAGAAAGATCATTCTGGGTGTTGTATGAAGGGTGGAGTATAAGGGACAAAAGTGAAAACAGGGCAACTGGTCAGGAACCAATTTTAGTATTTCAAGTGAGAAATGACAAAAGCTTAATTATAACAGCAGAGCTAGTAAACAGTGTTGGATTTGGTATATATTTTGGAAGTAGAGCCAATAAGCCTTGCTGATGAATCCGACTAGGATGTGAGGCAAAGAGAGGAATGGAGGCTATTGGTTTGAGCAACTGGGGTACAATGGCTATTACCGACATGGGAGGATTTGGTGGGAGATGAGTGAATTTGGGGAGGGGTAGAATCAAGAGTCTTGTCTTGGCAAAGTTAAATTTGAGATGCCAGGTAGACATCCAAGTGGAGATATGAAGGTGGGAGATGGCTATACATCTGAACTTTCAGAGCAGGACAGTATAGCGTTGGAAATGAAGGGTCAGTCTACAGATCATCTGTAGCATATAGATAGTATTGAAAGCCAATGGACAGGATGAGATTATCTAGATAGGGAGCAAGGAACTCCTCTTACCACTACAAGGTCCTGTGAGCTGCACCACCCTTTCTGCCCAGCCCAGATCCTCTCAAGAGAGTAATGGTGGAGGGAGAAGAAATCTGAGAGACTAAGCATCCTATAAAACACTACACATTTTATCCAAAAGGATGTTTAAAATTATTTTTGCTGGATTACATTTACAGGTTAAGATTAAATTTAGATTTTCTTTTACCCACTACACAGTAAGTGAAGGCTCATCAAATCAGCCCTAAAGAAAATAAAGAAATACCACATTCTTTGACCACCTGAGCATAGTGTGAATAAATCTGAGATCTTGCTTCACATATGATTTTAAACCAAATTATTCTTACTATAAACAAATATTTGTTCTTGTTACTCTCCTGAATGAAACTCATGGATAATAAAATTGATCTATACGTGGTTCCAAAAAAATCCATATAATATTTTAATGTCATATATAAGAGAAAGAAAAGGAATTTAGAATACAATAATATGTATTTCAGTATGTCAAGGCTCAGGCACAACTACACTAGAAAACATGAAGTAGTCAGATGCTTGCATCTATCTATAGACTCACCATAAATGTGACAGCCAGAAATGTGGATGCGTTTTTGGCAACTCAAATACCCAAACAGCATCCGCCATCAATAACACAGTTCTCCAAAATGACAAACAACTTTTGTAAAGTTCTGAACAAAACTAAGTACATACTTCCCTTGATTTACACACTACTTTCATTCCTATAAAACTGCTGTTTAGATGCTTAAACAGGCTTTCCACTTACATGAATTTCTCTGGAGACATTTGAAAAATTGTGCAAGATATGAAATAATTTTTCATTAAGCAAGACTGTCCATGCATTGCAGGACATTTAGCTTCCCTGGCCCCTGCTCAATAAAGGTCAACAGTACTCCCAGTCACATGACAACCAAAAACGCACCCACAAATTTGCAAATATCCTTAGGGAGGTCCACTCCCATTGTGGACATTTCTTTAAGTGACATAAGATTATTTTTTAATTAATAGAGAGCCAATGAAAAATTATAAGCAGAAAGGTATTCACACAGCAGTGTTTTGGAAGATACCACCAATGGCATAGTATAGATTGAAATGAGCAGAAATCAGTGGCTTAGAGTTCCATTAAGTGGCCATTGCAATATTTCAGATACTAGATAATAAAAGCCTAGATCAAGATCATGGCATTATGAAGGGAGGAGAATCAGAATCTAGACACAATGTAAACAAAATGAAAAAATTTGAAGTTCAATTATACATAGATTGGGGAAGAGAGAGGAATACGGGATGGCTCTAAACTTTCTAATTTGGGAGAACTGATAATGTTATTCACCATATTAATGAATATAAGAAGAGCAGATTTGAAGGACAAGGGGGTAGAAGATAAGTTATATTCCATCTCATGAAAAAGACTTGAAGAAGCTGCAGGGTAGTTTTCCTTCTACCCATTTTACCATTAATTTGTTCCACAAGAATGTATTGACTATCAAATATTTGCCTGTCACTTGGTTTGTAGCAGTAAGACAATCATACTCTCTGCCCTCAAGGAATTTACCATTTAATGAGAGAGAAAGACATTTCAACTGATGATTATACATATATTTTATCTAATTATAATTTTAGTTAATGCAGTTATGATAAATGCAATAAAGACTCTGGCATCCAATGAAAAGTTGACCTAATTGGTCTGGACAGTAAGGAGATGGCCACTGCCTGAGAAGCTCCAGGAACTTTTATGCCCACCAGTTTCTCAGCCATACTTCTCCTATGTTGCTCTGCATTGCTAGGATATGACACTGGTTGAGAATCATTTAGATGACCTATTGTTCAATTTCCCCGGCCATTGTCTTTTTGTGGTCTCTGAGACAGGCCTGCAACTTTATTATCTATCATGGCTTCCAAGTGAGAACAGGGCTGTTACATCTTTCACCGATGCAAAGTGAACTCATTGGGAAAAAAAATAAATCATTTTTCACTATACAGACTTTTTCTTACCAAATGCCTCTAACTCTTGGTGCAGTTGTGACAGCAACTGACCTTTTTGAAGTGTCATATACATCCATGGAGCTGGACCTTCATACCTGTGACACTATGCCAGAGAATTGTCAGGTAAACCTAAATGTCTACCTGCCTCTCAATGTCACTTCTCCCACTCCCTCCATAAAACTCCACCTCTACTTTCCTGATTCATATGGCAGCCTACAAGAAAGCTGGTTCTTTCAAAAATTGTCTCAGACCAACAATCTTTAGGAGACTAGTAAGGAAAAAGCCAATCTAACAACACAGTTCGGAAAATCAGTATTTGTATGAACTTCTGAATTCTGCCTCTAGACCTAAACCACAGTTAACACACACACACACCTTTTTTTATTAGAACAAGTCTAAAATATGATAAGCCAGGCTACAGTGAAAATAAAAATTTTAACATCTATCTGTATTTTTAAAATATCTCAGATCTAAACAATCATGAATTCATAAAGCCCTGACCATCCTCCCAACACATGTTAGATCCACTGAGAAAACCTAGGTGATTAGAAAGTTTATGGAATCTTAATTAGTTAAATAGGGGTGTTTCCAAAGGCAAAGAGGACAGTTTTGCATCTGTAATATGCTATTTTACTATTATCATTGACAATTTGAAGACAAGAGACACAGACATCTGTTGGTAAAGCAGACAGGATCTACGCAACATCTACAGAAGAGTAATTCACTTGGGCTGATGTCTAATTAGAAAATTGTGAAAAATTGTGTACTAAAATACTCCAGCTATTTTCAAGAAATGTAACACGGTGTATATGTGATTACACAGAGAAGCACAAGTCACTATTGTTCTAATTACAGTTTCAATAAAGATAAAATCAGTTGCATTTCTGATATGACAAGTGTGCCTTTAAAAATATATTATTTCTCTTTCAGTTACTAAAAATGATGACTGTGAAAAACATTGAAATTATCTTGATAATTTGGGTCAGAAAGGAGATGATGATAAATAGATTCAAATCCTAGGGCATATATTCAAACTAAGTATGTATAAAGAATGAGGTCTCACTTATCTATAATCTCTTTGGGAGCCTCTTTTCAAAATCAGATGTGAGAACTGGGAAACACAGGCTGATGTAATATTCTGAAAAATCCTCCAGGGAAAAAAACATCTCCAAAACAAGCATATCAAATGAATTATGTTCAAGAATTTAAACCAAAATGTTAATGCTAAAAGAGCAATACAGGATCATGAAAGTAAAATTATCTTGCATTATCATTTTAGATCAGTCTCTCTGTTTTGAAACCACAGTAATTACCTTCAAGAATATATCCCTTATCTGAAACCTGAAAGCTATACTTATTTTGTCTATCTTGGCTTAAAAAAAAAAAGACATTACTTTTATGAAAGCATTTGACTTGGTAAAAGTAATAAAATGATAAACTCCCCCAAAAAAGCATGGAATTATTTAAATAACTCCCACTGGCCACACAAACTTGATAAAATTAAGACAAGTTTGGTGTTACTGATAAATCCCATAGGATTTGAGAATATTTTTATGACTATGAATATGAAAGTCCCCATGGAAACATTTGCATTTTGCCACTGCATAAAAAACAAAGCAAATTGCAAATAAGGTAGAGAGAACTTAATTTAAAAAATATTTCACCAAATTTTAACTATTGAATACCTACCAAACAAACCATTGTGGTAATGTTCTCAGCGACTAGCTAACATGGGAAAAAAAAACTTAATTTTTAATTTTAAATAGTTTTCTAAAAGTATAAAAAAATCCTCACTGTAATCTTGGTTTACAGTTTAAAATGTTAATATATGATAATGAGGCTACCTTCTGAATTACTAGTGGAAAGTAATCACTGGGATATTTGTTTTATATTTTAATGTATCCAATGGGAAAAAAATAGTTCTGTAAGTTTGGCAAGATATAAAAACTTCTGATCATTTTTGTAGTTAAGCTTCTTATGCATTATTCAGTACTTATATACTATTGTTTTGCTCTGATACAAATAGCAATCTCACAGAGCACTTACAAAATTTAGAATCCTTGATAGAACAGGAAGGACTCTTACAAGTTACCTAGTATAAAACCTACATTAAAAATTTGTCTCTGGGGGCCTGGGTGGTTCAGTCAGTCAAGTGTCTACCTTTGGCTCAGGTCATGATCTCTAGGTCCTGAGATCAAGCTCCATGCCTAAGGCTTCCTGCTCAGTGGGGAGTCTGCTTCTCTCTCTCTCTCTCTTTCTCCCTCTGCCCTACCCTACCACTCATTCTCTCTCTCTTGAATAAATAAATAAAATCTTTAAAAAAATTTGTTTCTGAATTATAAAATCAAATATATTCAAAGTATAAGAAAAAAATTATATGTTTGGTGTCTATCCATTCATATTTCCTTTGATTCTCCTATGTGTTTGCCACTTCTATTTTTCTCTTGGGCCAGTTGCCCCTTTCCCATTGATTTAAGGGGTCTTTTTGTATTAGAGACTGAAACCATTGTTTAGCAAATGTGTCACAAAATTTTTTCTAGTTATTTTCTACTACTGTTTACTGTATTTAAGATAATTTTTCCAAATACATGCTTATACATTAACTTTAGACTTGTTCATTTAGTGACTTCTAATTTTCATGATATTCTTTAAAATGTCTACCTCAGTCATTCATTTTTTCTTATACATTTGTGATTTTGTTTAATAAAACTTAAGCCTTTGATTTAGCTATTTTGATTACATTAGGAGGAAAGTCAATAGCCCTATTTCTGATTTTCCAAGAAGCCCACTTACTTCCATATCCTCTAATTTATTTTTCCTTCTGACTTGAATTGATAATACCTTCTGTGGAAGGCAAAATGATTCCCCAAAGATGGCCACATCCTAATCCCCAGACTCTGTGAATAAATTAGGTTACATGGTAAAGAGGAATTAGGGTTGCTAATCAGATGAACCTGTGATGTGGAAATTATCCTGCATTATCTAGGTGGACCCAGTGTAATCATAAGGATGCTTATAAGTAGAAGAGGGAGAGTCAGAGAGACATTTGAAGATACTATGCTCCTATACTACACAAATAATGCAGGCAGCTTCTGGAGGATGGAAAAGATAAGGAAATATCCTCCAGAGCCTCCAGAAGGAATATAGCAATGCTAGATTTTAGTCCAGTGAGACCCATTTTGGACTTAGACCTCCAGAACTATAAGATAATAAATTCATATTGTTTTAAGCCAGTATGTTTGTGTTAATTTGTTACAGCAGTAATAAAAACTAATATGTCATATTTTACTAGCAAGGAAATATAGAATTAAAGTGACATTAATTTTCTAGTTATTGGCACATTTTGGTTAATATAAAGGGCTCCTTATTTTTAGGCCCACAAGCTAAACTTCTTATATTCACAAATAAAAAAAAATTAAAAATGAGGAAAAAAACTAGAACTTAAAAATATAGTGCAAATAATTGAAAGGTTTATAAATAAAATGAATAAAAATAGGAGCTAACTGCTATGCAGTCTAACAGTACTAGGGAGATTTATGGTAGATTACCCTAAGGATTGGATGATCAATTCTTTTAACTTTAGAGAATAATTTTTTATGGATGTACATGACATTTTTAGAATTTCTAGAGCCACACAAATAAATGGCCACAATAATGATGCCATAAAGCTTTTACTTTTCAGAAACTAAGACACTTTTGAGAAAATTATGCAACCTTATCTTTCCGCTCAATGTATTAGTTCCTTCCACATACAGGTTGGACAGAACAACTCATATCAGTGAAAAGTGTCACGTAAGCAGAGAGAATCTTTCTAAGTGAGCTTTCTCATCATGCATTTTTCTGGTGTGGAGCAAGCATGAAGTACTAGGCTTTAAAAGAGTGTTGAGAGATTTACAGTCAAGATGACACTGTAAGTTTAGGCTTTTATGTACCCATGTAGCACTAAAAATGAATCAATAATACATAAAAACATTAAGAGAGAAAACCAAAAAGACGTAGTCAAACTCAAACATGAGATAAGTCTTCATGGATGAGAAACAGAAGAGAAATGTCAGAAGTTCTGCTAGACTCTAAACCCAAAAGTAAGCATTAGTGGCTAGGATTTTGTTTCTGAAGGCTAACAAGGACAAAAAATATTCTATGCAAGATGGAGAACTGAAACCATATCCACTGATCAAAGTGAGGGCCTGGAGTGGAACTCACCTTCTAAAAGGAAATGAAAAACACTGTTTATCTGCTGCTTTTGTCATTGTATATATGGAGCTTCAGGCCTAAGCAGAGAGAACAATAGGCACAGCTCTGTGAAAAAAAGCAGGCTATTAGGCAGCTTGATGAATAGATCTGCAGTATTGCCAAATCAACACATACTAAGGACTCCAAACCCTATTATAAAACTTTTTTTGGCCTAGGGATCTAGGCAGAGGCAAGCACACAACCACCAGACAAGCAGGGGTGAGCACAGAAGTAGAGAGAGCGAGATAGAAATGCAAAGTAAAATTTCAAAATACATACATTTTCTGTGTGTGTGTGTGTGTGTATCTAAGAACAACAGCAATAAAATCAACAGAGGAATCCATCCCAGATGAAATTAATTTTAGAGAATAGTTTAACAAAGATACTTAAACGTTTAGCAAGTTCACTGACATAAAGAAGACAGTTTTCTTTAAAAAAGAAAAAGATATTTGAACAAAAGAAGACAAAAATAAAAGAAAAAGAGAGCCATAGAACTTGCAGAAATTAAAAATGAAGTTATTGGGATTTTTAAAATCCAATCAATGAAATAAAACTCAATATAGGATATAATGGATACAAAAAAGAGAATTAGCAAACTTAAAGATAACACTGAGGAATTCACCCAAAAAGTAGAACTTAGAAATAAAGAGATTTATTTAAAAAGAAAATAAATAGAGGAGTTAAGGGTTGATATTTATCTAAAAAGAGAGATCAAGTAAGAGACTGAAAAGCTTTACTATGTGTCTAATAAGTATTCTAACAGAAGATAGTGGTGGGAATGGTAAAGAAACAATTCTTGAAAAAATACCTGAGAAATTTCCAAACTCAAGACAGACATAGTCCTCAGATCAAGAACACTCTAAACACCATGTAAAAAACTGAAACTAAATTCATACCCAGGCATATCCTAATGAATATATATAATATTAAAAATAAATGTCAAAGGGACTCTTGGGTGGCTCAGTCGTTAAGCGTCTGCCTTTGGCTCAGGTTATGATCCCAGGGTCCTGGGATCAAGCCCCACATCAGGATCCCTTCTCCACGGGAAACCTGCTTCTCCCTCTCCCACTCCCCCTGCTTGTGTTCTCTCTCTTGCTGTGTCTCTCTCTGTCAAATAAATAAACAAATAAAATCTTTAAAAAAATAAACATTAAAAATATAAGATACATCTACACACCACTAGAATGGCTAAAGTACAAGGAGTAACTAGAACTCTCATATATTTTTGGCAGGAATGTAAAATTGGACAACCACTTTCAAAAATATCTTTGCTAATTCTTACAAAACAAAACAAACATGTCTGTATGAACCAGAAATCACATTCCTAAATATTGTCCTAAGAGAAATAAAAGCATACATCTACACAAATTTCTGTGAAGATCTATTTATAATAGCCTCCAAACTGAAACAACTAAAAAATTCATCAACTAGTGGATGGTAAGTGGATAAATCAATTGTGGAACATCCATACAGTGGAATGCAAATTAGCAATAAAAGCACACAGAGTATAATATATACAACAACGTGAATAAATCTCCAAAGTATTGTACTAAAATAGAAATCAAACATAAAATCCTATATCATCCCATTTATGTAACATTCAGGAAAAGAGAAATCCATAGATAGTAATGAGATTGGAGATGTGGGAGAGGCTGAATAACAAGGGGCATGAAAGAATTTGGGGGTTGATGGCAATGTTCTATATTATTGAGTTATACACATGAAAAGAGTGAATTTCACTGTATGTACAATACGCCTCAATAAACCTGAATTTTTAAAAAAGAATAAAGAATATTAAAAGCTACCAGAAAGAGAAAAGGAACACATTTTAACCTACAGCAGGCCTCTCCTGAAGAAATAAAAGGCAACTGAAGGCAATAAAGTAATAGCTTTAAAGTACTGAGGGAAAAAATTACAAACCTGGTATTTTATATCCAGTCAAACTATCATTCAAGAATGAGGCAAAATAATTACATTTCCAGATATACAAAGGCTAAGAGAGATTACTACTTATGGATTCTCACTAGAAGAACTAATAAAAAATGTCTTTCAGCAGTAACTGAAATAAAACTAGCAGGGATGTATGAGATTTTTTTTAATGGTGTATTAAAAATTAATGAAAATAAATTTAATCAGTACTGCATAAGAAAATCACTACTTTTGTATTTTAAAAAATCAAGCAATTGTAAGACTGAAGAGGATAATAATGGATAATTGAAGCATGCTAAGATCATTTTTGTGTTTGGAGAAGGATGGAAAAACCAAATAACATAAAATCTGTAAGAAAAATCTGTTGTTAAATATTATGCTAAAAAACTAAGGATTACAACTAAAAGACAAAATATATAATCAGCAATAAATGACTCAGTAGCTGAAAAGTGGAGAATAGAAAACTTTTGGATCAAGAGAAGCCAGAAAAAAAAATTTTTTAAGCAATCCCAAAAAGGAATAGTAGGCATAAAATATAAACTAAGTTAGTAAAAATAACTGCAGACACACCAGAAATATTAATAATTGAGATTATTAGTTTGTACAAAACAAGTCTGCTCTATGCCACTAACAATCCATTAAAGACCACACACAACAGCTTAAAAAATATTTACAAAAAATAAAATCTATCTTACACAAATACTAGCCAAAGAAAGTTATTTTAGCAATATAATATTTGAAAAACTCAAATTAAAAAAAAAAATTCAAGAGAATAAGACAAGCCACAGATTGGGAGAAAATATTTGTAAAAGACACATCTGAGAAAGGTTTGTTATTGAAAGTATACAAAGAACTCTTAAAATTAAACAATAAGAAAACAAAAGACCTAATTAAAATGTGGGCAACAGACTTGAACAGACTTCTCACCAAAGAAGGTATACAGATCACAAGTATGCATATAAAAAGATGAACCACATCATATGTTATTAAAGAATTGCAAATTAAGGGCGCCTGGGTGGCTCAGTTGGTTAAGCGACTGCCTTCGGCTCAGGTCATGATGCTGGAGTCCCAGGATCGAGGCCCACATCGGGCTCCCTGCTCGGCGAAGAATTTGCTTCTCCCTCAAACCCTCCCCCCTCTCATGTACTCTTTCTCTCTCTCTCATTCTCACTCTCAAAATAAATAAATCTTTAAAAAAAAAGAATTGCAAATTAAAACAATAATGAGGTACTATTACACACCTATTAGAATGGTCAAAATCTAAAACAGTGACAAAACCAAATATTGGAGAGGATGTGAAGCAACAGGAACTTTCATACATTGCTGGTGGGAATGCAAAATGGTACCACTCTTTGGAAGACTTTTGGAAGTTTGGCAACTTCTTATAAAGCTATACATATTCTTACCTAATGGCCCAGCCATTGTACTTTTTGGTTTCTACCCAAAGAAGTTAAAAATTTATGACCACACAAAAATCTACACACAGGTGTTTATAGCAGCTTTATTTTTAATTGCCAAATTTTGGAAGCAGCAAAGATGTCCTTCAGTATTCAGCACTAAAAAGAAATGAGCTATCTAACTATGAAAAAACATGGAGGAATCTTAAATGCATATTCCTAAGTGAAAGAAAACAATCTGATAAGGTTACATACTGTATGATTACAATTATATGACTTTTTCAAAAAGGCAAAAATATGGAGACAATAAAAAAGTCACTGAGCACTGGAAGTCAGAGGAGGCAGAGGTAAATAAGCAGAGCACAGAGAATTTTTAGGGTAATGAAAATACTCTGATTTTATAATGATGAGTATATGTCCATTATACATTACATATTATACATTTGTCCAAACCCACAGAATTTACAACACCAAGACTGAAACTTAAGTTAAACTATGGATTTTGGGTGATTTTGATGTGACACAAAGTTTCATATTTGGTAAAAAATGTATCATTCTGGTGAGTGATTTGATAATGGGGGGCTATGTATGTGAGGGGAAAAGGAATATGACAAATCTCTGAACGTTCCTCTCAACTTTGTTATAAACCTGAAACGTCTCTAAAAAAATTAAGCCACCTGGGTGGCTCAGTTGGTTAAAGGTCTGCCTTCAGCTCAGGTCATGATCCCAGGGTCTTGGGATAGAGCCCCGCATTGGGCTCCCTGCTCAGTGGGGAGTCTGCTTCTCCCTCTGCCTGCCGCTCCCCCTGCTTGTGCTCGTACTCTCTCTCTCTGTCAAATAAATAAATACATAAAATTTAAAAATAAATAAAATAAAATAATTAAGTCTTAGGGGAAAAAAAAGATGCAGTATCTGGGCAGTGGTCTTTATAGGACTAGCTTGGCTTCAGACTTCCAACTTAGTTCCTATTTATGTAGCTTCCAAGATTTCTTCGCCTTTCTTTCCAGAGATTCTAAGAGATATCCAATATTCTTTACTATAATCCTTTTCTGCTGATGCCTAGCAGAACTGGTTTTATTGCTTATAACTGAAAACCTCAACTGATACAGCTCTGAGGTCCAATCTACCTGGAAAGTAAAGGAAGAGTTCATCATATTAACTCTGTTGAGAAAAAAAGACCGTGCCCTTGGGTTTTGTTGTTGGGAATCTGGGCATCGTGGCATAGGTGAGAGTTTGGAGAACCTAAGAGTATGCCCACTTCCACTAAAATTCTACTGAAACTGCTCTCTGGGGCTACCTATGACTTTCTTACTGCTAAACCCAGTGGAATCTCTGCTCAAGTTTGATCTTTCTGCTGTATTCGACACTGTGACCACTCCCTCCTTGGGGCTCTTATCTCTTGACAGAGTATTTCGAAGGCAGAGATTGAGTGGGATTTTGTATTCCCAGCATATTGCATTCTGCTTGACACGTGGCATTCATTGAGATTTCAATGAATGAATAAATGCATACTGTATTTTTAACTACAACTAAAGGAGAGAGCTTAATTGAATAAAGCACACAGGAAATTTTAGTTGAATAGTGAAAAAATAACAGTAATTCATTTTGAGTGTTCTGAGCCCATTGTAATTATAGTGATTAACAATGGCATGTAAGCAAATTGTAAAGTAATGCAAACACATCAATGGGATTGGTCTATTTGTTAACACAGGTTGATTGATCAATTAGAAAATAAAAAGAAAATGAAGGAGCTACAAAAACTGCATGAAGTTGTCAAGATCCCAAGGCATATCAAAAGGCCTATGGATATTCAGTTAATCATAGAGATCTTTACCTCAACAAAACCAAAAGTACCTTGCTGGTTTAACAATACCATCTCATTTTTTGGATCTTCAAAGATCACAGACTGATTACAACATCTAGATCAAAATCTGAAGACGAAAGTGATTTTTATCTATACAAAAGTAAATCAGCTCCACAGGAGATTTATAGTTAAATAATAGTTGTACCAAGATCAAACTTGCCTCAACCTACCAGATATCGATCTCATGGACATTGAACGACCGGGAATAGGGCTCAGAAAACTTTAGCCTGTGGACCAAATCCAGCCTCTCATCTGTTTTTGTAAATAAAATTTTATTAGAACACAGCTGTGCCCTTTTTTAAATATATTGTCTACAGCTGCTTTTGCTCTATAATAGCGAGATTGAGTCGTTGAGATGGAGACAACATGGCCCACGAAGAGCCTAAGATATTTACTATCTGGATCCTTACTGATGGTAAACATTTTGCTGACCCCTGATCAAGAATATATGGAGAAAGTAGAGAGGTCTAATTTCAATTTCTGGACTGGTACAAAAGGGTCTTGAGAATGGAGATTCTGTCTATCCTACTGTCAGAACTAAAGTTTCTCCCTCACTCCCTCTCCTCCCCACCCACCCCTTCCTTATAGTTAGGGCTCACAATGGTGAACATTTTCTCCTAATTAAAATTTGTGATTAAAAACCTATGGTATTTCTGCATGGAACACTGGGTGTTATGTGCAAACAATGAATCATGGAACACTACATCAAAAACTAATGATATAATGTATGGTGATTAACATAACATAAAAAAAGAGTAAAAAAATAAAATAAAAACCTATGGTATATCAGAATTCCATGTCGACTTCTCAACTCATCTAATTCTTTTTCCTAGGTTCTCACATTGTTCTCACTTGCAGAGAAACAATGGTCTCCTTTTATCGATAATCCTTCTCCTGACAACTCTTGGTCAATCTGTTTCTCTGCTCTTATTTCTGCACAAATATATATATTTTTAATTTAATTTATTTATTATTTGAGAGAGAGAGTACCAGTGTGAGCAGGAGAGGGGGAGAGGCAGAGGGAGAGGGAGACGCAGGCCCCTCACTGAGGAGGGAGCCTGATGCAGGGCTCCATCTCAGGACCCTGGGAGCATGACCTGAGCCGAAGGCAGACGCTTAACTGACTGAGCCACCCAGGGACCCCTTTTTGCACAATGTAATACTTGCTTATGTACATTTCTTAGCATCATTTTCTTCCAGCTCACACTTTGTTCGTGCATCATTTATCTGCCTCCATAGCTTTCATCATCATTCTGTACAGCTAGTTCCCTCTCGCTTTGACCTTTCTTTTAAACCTCACACCTGCATTTCCAAATGTGTATCTTCATGTGGGTGTGTTGCTTTCCTACTCACACTTGTCTGGGTTGACATCTAAATCATTATCTCTACCCACAAAAACAAATCATAACATACACACAAAAATAGCATAGCTATTCATTGTTTACTTTCCCTAACTCAGTTTAATGCATTGCTCTCCTACTGGTTGCCTAAGCTAGAAACAAGGGAACACTCTCAACCAACTCTATCTAACCAAACTTAAAATTCTAAAGATTCTTGAATTTAAAATGTATTTAGAAATTGTCTCCTTCATATTGTTTTTATTATTCGATTTTATATTCTTGTCACTGAATAACTTTAACTTCAAAAGTTATTACAACTTTAAAGTTACTATAAGGTTGTTGTTTTCAGTTGACTATTTCTCTAACTGATCACTCATATTGTTTCCAGACTTAACTATAATACGAATCTGATCACGAAACATCTCTGTTCAAAAACCTTCAAGATTCCCCATTAGCCCACAAAGCAAAAGCTTTGGAGTAGCATTCAAGGCTGATCACGCCCTGAGCTGCCTTCTCAGATTTATTTCCACCTAAATCCCATCATAAAACTCAAATCTAATAACATTGGATTATTTTCCATTTTCCAAATATATGCCCTGTAAGAGTTGAGCCATTCTTCTCACCCACACTCCTTCGCAGACTCTCCTAAGCACTTGAGAAAAAAAATAGGTGGTCATAGTTTGGCTGACAATTCCATTTTGGTTTGCTACGAACCCTGTGCAAGCTGGCTGAAGAGGGAAGGGTAAAAAGAGGATTGAGGAGATCCTGAAGAAAAAATAAGGCAATTATCAGAGAAACTTTGTTGAAAGAGCAGAGTTTTGAGTTGTTTTGCTGTATGACTCCTTCCTTTGTTTTCTCATTAAATCTTGAGGAAGTCTATTTTTTTAAGCGATACTCTACAGTTGGATTTATTTAAGGGCTGAAACTGAGTGGCCTGGCCTGAAGGAATACATGAGGTGAGTTGAAGCAGGCTTTGAATTCCATCCAAATCTCTGTTTGCTGCCACCTTTATTTTGTAAATTTTCTTGAAGGCATGAATCACATTTTATAGTAACGGATCTCTGTTTATATGATTGATTTGAAGTCTAGAAGTCTTTAACCTGTATTTGTCCTTTAATTTCTCTTTTAATACTATCTCTGTATTCTATTCTCCTAATCCCTTGTAGTATAATCAGCCTCACAAATGAATTGACTCCTTTCCATGGTTTTATCTCCTATGTACTGGTATCCCCTGCTTTTCAAAATTTGTATTGGGGCACCTGGGTGGCTCAGTCACTTAGGTGGCTACCTTTGGCTGGGGTCATGATCCCAGGGTCCTGGAATCAAGCCCTGCATGGGGCTCCCTGCTCAGTGGACAGTCGGCTTCTTTCCCTCTGCTGCTCCCCCTGCTTGTGCTCTTTCTCTCTCTCTGTCAAATAAATAAATCAATCAATAAATCAATAAAAAAGATTGTGTTACTCCACGTGGGTTTTATAAAAGACCAACATTAGTCCCTGTTTTTCGTTAACCAAAATAAATATGAAGAGGATTTTAGCTTTCATTAAAAAAAGGTGAAAGTGAAAAAAGTGCTCAGCATTTTGTTTTGCAGCGAGACTTTAGGGAGGCAGCAGCCCTCCAGTAGCGCCACCAAGCTTTCCCCCCCGGAAATACACTCAGCATCTCAACATCAAGGGGCCATAGCTTTTTTTAAAAATTTTTTTATTGTTATGTTAATCACCATACATTACATCATTTCTTCTTGATGTAGTGTTCCATGATTCATTGTTTGTGCATAACACCCAGTGCTCCACGCAGAACGTGCCCTCCTTAATACCCATCACCAGGCTAACCCATCCCCCCACCCCCCTCCCCTCTAGAACCCTCAGTTTGTTTTTCAGAGTCCATCCTCTCTCATGGTTCCTCTTCCCCTCCGACTTACTCCCCTTCATTCTTCCCCTCCTGCTATCTTCTTCTTTTTCTTTTTTCTTAACATATCTTGCATTATTTGTTTCAGAAGTACAGATCTGTGATTCAACAGTCTTACATAATTCACAGCGCTCACCATAGCACATACTCTCCCCAATGTCTTTCACCCAGCCACCCCATCCCTCCCACCCCCCACCACTCAGCAACACTCAGTTTGTTTCCTGAGATTAAGAATTCCTCATATCAGTGAGGTCATATGATACATGTCTTTCTCTGATTGACTTATTTCACTCAGCATAACACCCTCCAGTTCCATCCACGTCGTTGCAAATGGCAAGATCTCATTCCTTTTGATGGCTGCATAATATTCCATTGTGTATATATACCACCTCTTCTTTATCCATTCATCTGTCGATGGACATCTTGGCTCTTTCCACAGTTTGGCTATTGGGACATTGCTGCCATAAACATTGGGGTGCACGTACCCCTTCGGATCCCTACATTTGTATCTTTGTGGTAAATACCCAGTAGTGCAATTGCTGGATCGTACGGTAGCTCTATTTTCAACTGTTTGAGGAACCTCCATACTGTTTTCCAGAGTGGCTGCACCAGCTTGCATTCCCACCAATAGTGTAGGAGGGGTCCCCTTTCTCCACATCCCCACCAACATCTGTCATTTCCTGACTTGTTAATTTTAGCCATTCTGACTGGTGTGAGGTGGTATCTCATTGAGGTTTTGATTTGGATTTCGCTGATGCCGAGCGATGTTGAGCACTTTTTCGTGTGTCTGTTGGCCATTTGGATGTCTTCTTTGGAAAAATGTCTGTTCATGTCTTCTGCCTATTTCTTGATTGGATCATTTGTTCTTTAGGTGTTGAGTTTGATAAGTTCTTTATAGATTTTGGATACTACTCCTTTATCTGATATGTCATTTGCAAATATTTTCTCCCATTCTGTCGGTTGTCTTTTGGTTTTGTGGACTTGTTTCTTTTGCTGTGCAAAAGCTTTTTATCTGGATGAAATCCCAACAGTTCATTTTTGCCCTTGCTTCCCTTGCTTTTGGCGATGTTTCTAGGAAGAAGTTGCTGCAGCTGAGGTCGAACAGGTTCCTGCCTGTGTTCTCCTTTAGGATTTTGATGGACTCCTGTCTCACGTTTAGGTCTTTCAACCATTTGGAGTCTATTTTTGTGTGTGGTGTAAGGAAATGGTCCAGTTTCATTCTTCTGCATGTGGCTGTCCAATTTTCCCAACACCATTTGTTGAAGAGACTGTCTTTTTTCCATTGGACATTCTTTCCTGCTTTGTCAAAGATGAGTTGACCATAGAGTTGAGGGTCCATTTCTGGGCTCTCGATTCTGTTCCATTGATCTATGTGTCTGTTTTTGTGCCAGTACCATACTGTCTTGATGATGACAGCTTTGTAATAGAGCTGGAAGTCCAGAATTGTGATGCCGCCAGCTTTGCTTTTCTTTTTCAACATTCCTCTGGCTATTCGGGGTCTCTTCTGGTTCCATACAAATTTTAGGATTATTTGTTCCATTTCTTTGAAAAAAGTGGATGGTATTTTGATGGGGATTGCACTGAATGTGTACATTGCTCTAGGTAGCATTGACATCTTCACAATGTTTGTTCTTCCAATCCATGAGCATGGAACGTTTTTCCATTTCTTTGTGTCTTCCTCAATTTCTTTCATGAGTATTTTATAGTTTTCTGAGTACAGATCCTTTGCCTCTTTGGTTAAATTTATTCCTAGGTATGTTATGGTTTTGGGTGCAATTGTAAATAGGATCGACTCCTTAATTTCTCTCTCTTCTGTCTTGTTGTTGGTATATAGGAATGCCACTGATTTCTGTGCATTGATTTTATATCCTGCCACTTTACTGAATTCCTGCATGAGTTCTAGCAGTTTTGGGGTGGAGTCTTTTGGGTTTTCCACATACAGTATCAAATCATCTGCAAAGAGTGAGAGTTTGACTTCCTCTTTGCCGATTTGGATGCCTTTGATTTCTTTTTGTTGTCTGATTGCTGTGGCTAGGACTTCTAATACTATGTTGAATAGCAGTGGCAATGGTGGACATCCCTGCCGTGTTCCTGACTTTAGGGGAAAAGCTCTCAGCTTTTCCCCATTGAGAATGATATTGGCTGTAGGTTTTTCATAGATGGCTTTTATGATATTGAGGTAGGTACCCTCTATCCCTATACTCTGAAGAGTTTTGATCAAGAAAGGATGCTGTACTTTGTCAAATGCTTTCTCTGTATCTATTGAGAGGATCATATGATTCTTGTTCTTTCTTTTGTTAATGTATTGTATCATGTTGATTGATTTGCGGATGTTGAACCAGCCTTGCAGCCCAGGGATAAGTCCCACTTGGTCATGGTGAATAATCCTTTTAATGTACTGTTGGATCCTATTGGCTAGTATTTTGGTGAGAATTTTTGCATCCATGTTCATCAAGGATATTGGTGTGTAGTTCTCTTTTTTGCTGGGGTCTTTGTCTGGTTTTGGGATCAAGGTAATGGTGGCCTCATGAAATGAGTTTGGAAGTTTTCCTTCCATTTCTATTTTTTGGAACAGTTTCAGGAAAATAGGTATTAATTCTTCTTTAAATGTTTGATAGAATTCCCCTGGGAAGCCATCTGGCCCTGGGCTTTTGTTTCTTGGGAGATTTTTGATGACTGCTTCAATTTCCTTAGTGGTTATAGGTCTGTCCAGGTTTTCTATTTCTTCCTGGTTCAATTTTGGTAGTTGATACATCTCTAGGAATGCACCCATTTCTTCCAGGTTATCTAACTTGCTGGCATAGAGTTGCTTATAATATGTTCTTAGAATTGTTTGTATTTCTTTGGTGTTGGTTGTGATCTCTCCTCTTTCATTCATGATTTTGTTGATTTGGGTCATTCCTCTTTTCTTTTTGATAAGTCTGGCCAGGGCTTTATCAATCTTGTTAATTCTTTCAAAGAACCAGCTCCTAGTTTCGTTGATCTGTTCTACTGTTCTTTTGGTTTCTATTTCATTGATTTCTGCTCTGATCTTTATTATTTCTCTTCTCCTGCTGGGTTTAGGCTTTATTTGCTGTTCTTTCTCCCGCTTCTTTAGGTGTAGGGTTAGGTTGTGTATTTGAGACCTTTCTTGTTTCTTGAGAAAGGCTTGTATTGCTATATACTTTCCTCTCAGGACTGCCTTTGCTGTATCCCAAAGATTTTGAACAGTTGTGTTTTCATTTTCATTGGTTTCCATGAATTTTTTTAATTCTTCTTTAATTTCCTGGTCGACCCATTCATTCCTTAGTAGGATGCTCTTTAGCCTCCATGTATTTGAATTCTTTCCGACTTTCCCCTTGTGATTGAGTTCTAGTTTCAAAGCATTGTGGTCTGAAAATATGCAGGGAATAATCCCAATCTTTTGGTACCGGTTGAGACCTGATTTGTGACCTAGGATGTGATCAATTCTGGAGAATGTTCCATGGACACTAAAGAAGAATGTGTATTCCGTTGCTTTGGGACGGAATGTTCTGAATATGTCTGTGAAGTCCATTTTCCAGTGTGTCATTTAAAGTCTTTATTTCCTTGTTGATCTTTTGCTTAGATGATCTGTCCATTTCAGTCAGGGGGGTGTTAAAGTCCCCCACTATTATTGTATTGCTGTCAATGTGTTTCTTTGCTTTTGTTATTAATTGCCTTATATAATTGGCTGCTCCCATATTCGGGGCATAGATATTTACAATTGTTAGATCTTCTTGTTGGATAGACCATTTAAGTAAGATATAGTGTCCTTCCTCATCTCTTATTACAGTCTTTGTTTTAAAATCTAATTTGTCCGATATAAGGATTGCCACCCCAGCTTTCTTTTGGTGTCCATTAGCATGGTAAATGGTTTTCCACCCCCTCACTTTCAATCTGGGGGTGTCTTTGGGTCTAAAATGAGTCTCTTGCAGACAGCATATTGATGGGTCTTGTTTTTTAATCCAATCTGATAGCCTGTGTCTTTTGATGGGGGCATTTAGGCCATTCACATTCAGGGTAACTATTGAAAGGTATGAATTTAGTGCCATTGTATTGCCTGTAAGGTGACTGTTACTGTATATTGTCTCTGTTCCTTTCTGATCTGTGCTGCTTTTTGTCTCTCTCTTTGCTTAGAGGACCCCTTTCAATATTTCTTGTAGGGTTGGTTTCGTGTTTGCACATTCCTTTAGTTTTTGTTTGTCCTGGAAGCTTTTTATCTCTCCTTCAATTTTCAATGAGAGCCTAGCTGGATATAGTATTCTTGGCTGCATATTTTTGTCATTTAGTGCTCTGAAGATATCATGCCAGTCCTTTCTGGCCTGCCAGGTGTCTGTGGAGAGTTCTGTTGCCAATCTAATATTTCTACCATTGTAGGTTACATGTCTCTTCTTCCGAGCTGCTTTCTGGATTTTCTCTTTGTCTCTGAGTCTCTTAAGTTTTACTATTAGATGTCGGGGTGTTGACCTATTTTTATTGATTTTGAGAGGGGTTCTCTGTGCCTCCTGGATTTTGATGCCTGTTTCCTTCCTCACATTAGGGAAGTTCTCTGCTATTATGTGCTCCAATATACCTTCTGCCCCTCTCTCTCTTTCTTCTTCTTCTGGGATCCCAATTATTCTAATGTTGTTTCGTCTTATCGTATCGCTTATCTGTCGAATTCTGCCCTCGTGATCCTGTAGTTGTTTCTCTCTCTTTTTCTCGGCCTCTTTATTTTCCATCATTTGGTCTTCTATATCGCTGATTCTCTCTTCTGCCTCATTTATCCCAGCAGTTAGTGCCCCCATTTTTGATTGCACCTCATTAATAGCCTTTTTGATTTCGACTTGGTTAGATTTTAGTTCTTTTATTTCTCCAGAAAGGGTTTCTCTAATAACTTCCACGCTTTTTTCAAGCCCAGCTAGTATCTTTAAAGTCATGATTCTGAACTCTAGGTCTGACATCATACTAATGTCCATATTGAGTAGGTCCCTGGCTGACGGTACTATCTCTTGTTCTTTTTGCTGAGGTGATTTTTTTTCGTCTTGTCATTTTGTCCAGAGGAGAATAGATGAATGAGAGAACAAAATGCTAACAGGTTAACAACGTCCCCAGCTAATATACTCTATACAAATCAGAAAAGGCCTGAAACCAGGGGAAAAGAAAGGGAAAGAAAGAAAAAAGAAAGAGAAAAGAAAGAAAGAAAAAAAAGAAAAATATTAAAAACAAAAACCGAACAATACAAAAAAACCCGAATATCATCATGTATGATCAGGCTAGTGCATAGATCAGTGCCACACACTAGATTTTGGGCATATTTTGGTCTGTTAGAAAAAGTGCCTCCTAAAATTTTAAAGGAAGAAAGACTTATATATGTACAAAATAAGGGTTGATACAATGAAGGGATGGAAGATGACTGTAAAGATGAAAATTACAAAAGATTTTATAAAAGGAATTGATATGTTAAGAAGTTGTCTGAAAAAAGAAAGAAGAAGATTTAAAAAAAAAAAAAGGGAGAGAATGTGATCAGGCAGGAGACTAGAACAAAGCCATACACTAGTGATTTAGGGTATATTTTGATCTGTTAGAAGAAACTGTATCTCAAAATTTTAAAGAGAGAAAACTTATATATATATGCCAAAAATAAGGGTAACTACTATGAAGGGATAAAATATGACTCTAAAAATGAAAAATAAAAAATGTTTTTTTAAAAAAAGGGATTGATAAGATGTTGGTTGAAAAAGGGAAAAAGAGAAATTAAAAAAACAGGTAAAAAATTAACTTTGAAAAACTAATGAATCATGGTAAAAAAAAAAGCCATGAATTCTATGTGCAGTGTTCCCCTAGCGCTGGAGTTCTCCTGTTCTCCTTGATCGGTAAACTTGGTCTTGGCTTGCTGGCTGTTTGTGCTGATCTTCTGGGGGAGGGGCCTGTTGCCATGGTTCCTAAATGTCTTTGCCAGAGGCGGAATTGCCCCGCCCTTGTCGGTCTCAGCTAAGCAAGCTGCTCGGGTTTGCTCTCAGGAGCTTTTGTTCCCTGCAAGCTTTCTGTACAGCTTTGGAGGAAGACAGTGAAAAATGGCGGCCTCCCAATCTCCGCCCCAGAGGAGGCAAGAACTCGGGGCTCCGCTCCTCAGTGCACCCCCAGAGAAAAGCAGCCATAACTCCCGTGTCCCCAGTCTCCGGCCGCACTCCGTGCTCACCCGGCCTGTGACCAAGCATTTCCCTCTCTGGCACCCGAACCCGTGTGGAGTCTCCAAACCCAGCAGATCCCCGCGGTGCGCTCCCGCGCCGCTCCTTCCGGGGTAGGAAGGGGAGTCTTCCCGGATCTGCCGCTTATTGGGTCCCTGCTGGAGGAGCAGTGGCCCGACTGGGCCGTGGATCACAGTTTATGGCAACCCGGAGCTGAGAGCCCGCTCCTCGGCTCCGTCTCTGCAGCCGGCTTCCCCGCTCTGATACCTGGGAGCTCTGCTGCACTCAGGCACCCCCAGTCTGTCTGTGACCCCGAGGGTCCTGAGACCACACTGTCCCGCGAGGGTTCCACCTCCCGCTTAGCCACTGGAGCGACGTCCCTCCGCGGAGCCAACTTCTAAAAGTTCCGATTTTGTGCTCCGCGGCT
Organism: Callorhinus ursinus; assembly: GCF_003265705.2. Lineage (NCBI taxonomy): Eukaryota > Metazoa > Chordata > Mammalia > Carnivora > Otariidae > Callorhinus > Callorhinus ursinus. Next base: position 80,558,438 of record NW_027397066.1, read on the forward strand.
CTATCACTTGCCAGAAGGGCCGATGGAGGCCCCCTCCCCCGCCGTCTATCCTCCCGAATATCGCCTCAGATTCACTTCTCCGCACGTCCTACCTTCCATTAAGTGGTTGCTTCTCTGTTCAGAGAGTTGTTGCTACTCTCCTCTTCGATCTCCTGTTGAGTTCATAGGTGTTCAGAATGGTTTGATCCCTATTCAGCTGAATTCCTGAGACCAGACGAAATCCAGGTCTCCTACTCCTCTGCCATCTTGCTCCGCCCCCAGGGCCATAGTTTTGAACTGTGCCTGTATTTGTGCTTTATCTCAATTCATTTTGTGCATCTGTTAGCAAGATATGTCCTAAGGTATGAGAAAAGCCTAAGAGAGGTTATTTTGGGGAGTCTGGAAATGCTCAAAAAAATGTTCACATTGAAGTAAATGGTAATTGCCTCTTCGTATTACAGCGTCTCCGCTAACAAAAGATTTCATAGAAATGCTCTACTTTGAAATAGTGGCGGGGGGCGGGTGGAAGGACGTAAACCTAACTATCACCAGCATAGTACATGCTCAGAAGAGCTCCTTAAGGTTCTTTATTCATTCCTTACATCAGAAATCGAAAGCTATTAAAATTCTTTAGCAAACAGCTGTTCCATTAGACTTCCTTCCCACTACCAAACAACGTTGTTAGATATGACCCCTTCTTCCATCAAATAGCATTAGATATGAGACACTTTTAATGAGGCTTATGATATTCTGTCTTTAAAGATCTCTCTTCCAGTGCACTAAATTAGAACATGGGATTGGTATTTAAAAGAAAATCATGCCGGACACTATTTTAACAGTGCTAATTAACAAAATCCTTGTTCTCATTGTTGCTACATTCTAGTACAGGAAGAAAACAAATAAATAAAACAAGATTATATCAGACAACAAAAAGGCTATGGAGAAAAAACATTGATGTGATAGAGTGACTGATTACTTCAGATTTGAGTACTTTAAAGAAGTAAGGCAACTTGAGTTACTCTGAGATATCTGAGCTGTGACCTGAATGACAAAAGAAAGCAGTTATGGAAATATCTGAGGAAAGAGCATTTCTTTTTTTTTTTTTAACTGCAAAAAAAAGGCTACATCCTTATTGAAATAAAATAATCCAGTGAGTGTGTCTGAGAAAGCCCAAATCAGTTGGTTAGGGCAATAAGAGCCTCTACCACGTTGCCCATGTGTTCCCTCAAGCTCCGTTCTGCTACTGCTCTTGAGATCTCCATCTCTGTCATTATCAGCTCCAGATCTTCCTTCTTAATGGTGACTTTGGCCAGTTCCTTCTCCCGCTCCTGTTTGGCTTTCGGCTCCCGGGACCGTCTGTCTCCAATCATTGACATGGCCATCTCCAGGTTGGAACTCTGGATCTCCTTCTCCTCCGCGTAGTCGGTGACTCTCTCCAGGTCCGCCGCACCACTGTCATGCTTCCGTGGCTTCTTGGGAGGCCGCTCCGGGCCGCTGGTCTCGGTCTCCAACTCCAGCTCCACATCCCCCTCAGTAGCCATATCAATCCCCGGAAAGAGCATTTCTGACTGAGGAAATAGTTGGTTCAGTGGCTCTGAGGAGGAATGAATTTGGCATGTTCCGGAAACAGAGAATGGAGAGTTCAAAATGATGACAAAGATGCAATGCATGGGAGAGATCCCATGACACCTTGCAAGCCAGGGTAAGGAGTATGGATCTTCTTCTATGTGAGACTGGAAGTTTTTGAAAGGTTTTAAGCAAGGGAGTGACGAATCTGATTTACATTTTATAATGATGACTCTAGCTGCTGAGCAGAGATTAAATTTTGATAGGGCAAGAGGAAAAGTAGGAGGCTCATAAAGAATTCTAGTCATGAAAAGATGGTGGCTTGGACCAGCTGGTGTAGCGGAGACAGAAGTGGACAGATGTGAAATGTGTTTTGAAAGAAGGAAGAATCAAATGGATTGGGTGTGGGGGTAGGGGAGGGACAGAAAGAGAAAAGAAAGAATCAGCCAAAACTTCCATGTTTTGGTTTTAACAAAAATGAGATTGGTAGGGTTGCCTGGGTGGCTCAGCCGGTTAAGTGTCTGCCTTCAGCTTGTCTTGATCCTGGCATTCTGGGATTGAGCCCCTTGTCTGGCTCCCTGCTCACTGGGGAGCCTGCTTCTCCCTCTCCCTCTGCCCTACTTCTCTCTCCCCCCCCACTCATGCTCTCTCTCTCACTCTGCACACTCTCAAATAAACAAATAAAATCTTTAAAAATGAGATGATAAATATTTTAAAAAGAGCAAACTGGGGATGGAAGGACTACTGAACTTTCTTTTTGGCCACATCAAATTTGAAATGCTTATAAGACATGCAAGAGGAAATACCATTGTAGGTAGCTAGATACACAAATCTGGAACTCAGTGTCAAGATCAGAGATGACATACAGATCTAGGACTAAATGGAGACATTCAGGGAGTGTGTGTAGGGGAGAGAAGGGAAGAAAAGAGGAGATGTTTAGAGGATATCTCCACTGATATTTAGGGGAGAGCAGAGAGGAGCTCTGTTATGAGGCCAAGCAGAGCATGAGCTCTTCTTTCTTTCTGCGCTCCGGACTCCTACATTCAATGCCTATTCTATAATCATCTCCAAACAACCAACAAGATATCCTTTTCCTCTGTTACTGCTGGAAGAAAATCTAGCATTTTTCTGTGAGTCACTGGTCCAATGTGCTTGTTTGTTCTAAGACAAATGTTTCCAATGACTTCCTTCTTTCGCCTATTCTTTTCCTGTTGCAAATCATACCCCAGTCATTTCCAAACTCACCATACTCTGTTCCTTGACTTTAGCATCTGGACATTCATGCTTTCCCCTGATGGCACAAATCCTGTTGTACTTTTTGTTTCAGGGGGAGTTTTGTGTTTTGTTTAAGCATTTCATACCTCAGCTTAGTAACTGAAGAGCTTCTTAAGAGAAGTACTTGAGATAGCTAATCTTCACCACCAACTGTAAGTGTAATCTTTGGTAAATCCTTGAAACTCATTTACCTCAGTTCTAAAATATATGCTAAAAGTTATGGAAAAAATATTAAGTGCATTAATAAATGTATATAATTTGTTCCTGAAGACTAGGAGTTAGATCAGATCTCTTTGTCACCTAGAGGTCTTGTCAAACACTAAGAGTTTTTATTCTCTATGATTTGGTGGTTAAGAATTTTGTGCGATACTATTGGTGGGAATGCAAGCTGGTGCAGCCACTCTGGAAACCATTATGGAGGTTCCTCAAAAAGTTGAAAATAGAGCTACTGTATGATCCAGCAATTGCACTACTGTGTATTTACCCCAAAGATACAAATGTAGTAATCTGAAGAAGGCACCTGCACCCCAATGTTTATAGCAGCAACGTCCACAATAGCCAAACTGTGGAATGAGCCCAGATGTCCATCGACAGATGAATGGATAAAGAAGATGAGGTGTGTATATATATATATATATATATATATATATACATACACAATGGAATACTACTTAGCCATCAAAAAAATGAAATCTTGCCATTTGCAATGACGTAGATGGAACTAGAAGGTATTATGCTAAGGGAAATAGGTCAATCAGAGAAAGACAATTACCATATGATCTCAGTTATATGTGAATTTAAGAAACAAAACAGAGGATCATAGGGGAAGAGAGGAAAAAATAAAACAAGATGAGATCAGAGAGGGAGACAAACCATTAGAGACTCTTAATCATAGGAAACAAACTGAGGGTTGCTGGAGGGAAGAAGATGGGGGGATGGGGTAACTGGATGATGGACATTAAGGAGAGCCCGTGATGTAATGAGCACTGGGTGTTACTGATGAGTCACTGACCTCTACCTCAGAAACCAATAATCTGTTATATGTTAATTAACTGAATTTAAATTTAAAAAATGAAAAAAAAATAAAACTAGAAAAAAAGAATGTTGTGAGAAAAATAATCTAGTAATATCAATCTCTTCATCCTCTCTCTTCCTCCAATTCTCATCTTCCAGTGTGAAAGTCATTGTCACAACCATTGCCTGCATATAGTTGGTGCTTAAGAATTGTATTACAGTGAGACTTTTTGGGCGTGAAGATTCTACTATACCAAGTGTTGCCAGATGGAGCAGTAACCCCAGTCAGTTTTAATGTTTTACTTAGGACCATATTGCTAAAACCAAGCCCCCATCCTCTTCATCCCACTCAAAGGACACGGTTTCCAAAGTGGGGTGTGCAAAAAAACCATGCGGAGCAAGAATAAAATAGCAAACTTGGCACATATTTATTTTGTGTCTAAAAAGTATGAAGGTATTTATACTTTTCTAATACTGAATGCACTGACTGACACTACTGACCTCGATGTTCCACAAGTCAAACCCAACAGCATGTACAGTGGGCCCAGCAGGGGGTTGTCCATGGAGGTGATCAGAAGCTGATTGGTTTTCAATGTGTTGTATGTACCAGAATTTCTGTGCTACACAGAACGTTGTCACTGTGGTTCATTTTTATAAGATTAGATCCTTAAAATCATAATGGAGGTTTTGTATACTTTGTCAAAGACAATGTCTGACCATGAAAATCTCTTGACCACACGGTAGCCAGTTCACTGGTTATCTCATAGAAAGGATTGTCCAACTAAAAGCTGACTAACACTTACCTTTAAAAAAACTTGACAAGGGGCACCTGGGTGGCTCAGTCGTTAAGTGTCTGCCTTCGTCTCAGGTCATGATCCCATTGTCCGGGGATCCAGCCCTGCATGGAGCCCCCCATCAGGCTCCCTGCTCCGCGGGAAGCCTGCTTCTCCCTCTCCCACTCCCCCTGCTTGTGTTTCTTCTCCCGCTGTGTCTCTCTCTGTCAAATAAAATATTTTAAAAATAAATAAATAAATAAAATTACATTAAAAAATAAATTAAAAAACTTGACATGTGTGCCCAATTTGCTGACCTTTTCTATGAATACAAGTGACTGTCAGATATTTTTGAAAACAAAATAATACTCTTAATCAGTTTCTTCAAGGTAAAGGTGACATTTTCAATAATGAAGGAGAAAGTGCTGTTCAAAAGACATTTGTGCTACAGAGAGCATTTTGAAAATAGTTACTTGGAAATGTTCCATTGTTCTGTAATTTTGTTGCTGAAAACAATTTAAATGTAAAACTTTTAATATCTGTACACTTAAGAATGTGGAAATAGAGTTTTTAAAATGGTTTTTAAAAATCTTCCAAATGAGTAGTTTTGATGGGTTTTGAACCCATTTCTTAAAAATAGAAAAATGCAATAAGTTCTGATTAGTTTCCAAGAAAAACTGACTGATAATTGGGGATGATACATGTTTGCTAGCTGAATTTCAATGAAACCCTTTGCATAATTGGGGATGGGATTAAAAAATAAGTATCATGATTTAGCAAACACAACTAATGGTGCACTTCTTCCATCTGGCTATACTTATTTTTGTGAGATAGATCTTTCAGCTAAAATAGCCATTAAAACCAACAGGGAATAAACTAAACTTAGACCTCTGAGCCACTATATCACGAGGTATTAAACCAAGATTTTTAAAATTGATGATGCATTGTCAACCAAATTGCTCTCAGTAGAAAGGGCAAAGAGGTTGTTGAACCATTGATAACAGAATGAAATAGTATGAAAACTATTATTTAGTTAATCTTCTTTTATCTCATCATTCTTAATTTCTATTTTGTTTGTTCTATAAAGTACATATTATTGTAGACCATTATTAAATACATATAATTAATAATTATGTGATTATAATGTATGAGGAATGTTTAACATTTTTTAGTCAGGAGTGCAAAATCAAAAAGAAATCTGGAGATCACTGCTTTAGTAGAACCAATCCCATGATGTCTCAGATTCCTTTTTACTTCACTCATCTTTGGAAGTACAAATGCCTTTATCATCCACTACAACCTGCTGTTCCATTCCCATACTGCTTTGCAGTCTTCTACTCTGACTGAATCCCAGTCCCATCTCAATCTTTCCACCCTGCCCTCTAAAAATCCTGGGTCAGGGTCAACAAACTTCTTACGGTAGCTAATCTCCACGGATGGCTCCCAATGGATCACATCTCCTGGCACTGACAATATTGTGAGTTTCCTCCCTGGAATCTGGACTGGCCCTGTGACTCACTTTAATCAGTAGAATATGGCAGAAGTGATGCTATGCCAGTTCTGGCCTCAAGAAGTTCTGGCGGCTTCCACGTTTGTGCTTTTGGGAGCTCTGAGCTGCCACTTTGGAAGTCCAGCAACACTGCTGGGAAGTTCAGGTGGAGAGGGAGAGACCCTGAGACTACAGAGAAGTGGGGGGACTAGCTGTCCCTAGCTTTCCAGTCACCACCAGTAAAGCACCAGATATGGGAACAAAGCAACTTGGATTTTTCAGCCAAATCAAATCCCAGGTGACTTCAACCCTATCTGACATCATAAGAACTGGAAGAATCACCCAGCTGGGCCCAGTCAACCTATAGTATCTCAAGAGATAATAAAACTATTACTGTAAACCACTGAGTTGTGGCATGGTTCATTAAGAAGCATTGATGACAAAATCCTCTGTTACATTCTTAATCTTCTAGAAACTTTCCCTTCCATCTTTCGACTGAAAACTCACTTTCCAGTTGAGGACATTTTACCCTACAGCCCTCTCAAGTGACAGCGGTTTTTCCCCTCACATCCCACCTATGACAGGGCCAATAAACTGGGTAGGTATTCTCCTTGCTCCCCACGGTCCTCCTGCAGAGACCTCTGCTCTCCTGAAGCTTATGCCATCTGGCATATCCCTCCTAAATCATGCTGCTGCCATCTGCTGATCTCTTGGCCATTCCTTTTACTCAAAGATAACCTAGCCCCTGGCTCACACTCCATTCCTCCTTTTGTCATTGTACTCTGTAATTCCAACATCCATGTGAATGAGTCAGCCTATAACCTTCCTCTCAGTTCCTTGACTTCTTAAATGTTCCTCTCCTCCAGAATGCCTGGGTGGCTCAGTCATTAAGTGTCTGCTTTAAGCTCAGGTCATGGTCCCAGGGTCCTGGGATCGAGCCCCGCATGGGGCCCCCTGCTCTGAAGGGAGCCTGCTTCTCCCTCTCCTACTCCCCCTGCTTGTGTTTCCTCTCTCATTGTGTCTCTCTCTCTGTCAAATAAATAAATAAAATCTAAAAAAAAAAAAAAAGTGTTCCTCTCTAGCCACCTGCTCCCATGGTCATACTCTAGAACTTATAAACTGAACCACCTCTGAAATATACATTTCAAATATCTCATCCTTTTACCTCACATGTGCTACTAACTGCACAGAAACAGTTCTTTGGCCACATCAGAATCTCCAATAAACAATGAAATGTTGAAGGAAATAACACAATCAGACTAACCTATATTTTATCATTGATAATTACAAACCTCATATGGATATTCAACACTGCCCGCAATACTACTTAATTTCTGCATTCGATTTGCATTCATAATTTTGGACACAACTACTTTATGCCATCTCTTCTCTCCCCAAATCTATATCCCCTGCCTTTCCCCAGCCCTCCACTAATGTTGCCCCTCATGCTTCATAAATAAAATAGAAGTTGTTCAATGGAGACTCCCCATCTTCCTGACATCAAATCTACCATTCCCCCCCCACCCTCCCCACCCCCATATCTGTAACTTCACTTCTGTTACAGAGATTTACTTCAGGTGACTCTCAGGCCCATCAGCCCACTGAGAGCTCTGGGTCCCATTCCCTCTTGCCTTTCCAAAGGTTTTGTACCTCCAACTATTCTGTCTACATTGCATCACTGAGAGAGCATCCACTTCAGTGTAAAAACAAAAAATATTTTTAAATCCCATAACCCCTTATTATGCCATTTCTCTGCTCATCTCTGCAGAAGTACTTCTTTTAAAAAATGCATACAAGCAATCACCTACTAGCCCTTCTTCAAACTTTCAATCTGGCTTCACTTCCCAGGATTCACAAAAATTATTCTTACAGAATCACCCACAGTCTTCTCATTGCCAAATCCAATGAATATGATTCTCTTGCCTTCTTATTTCTCTCTCAGTTTTCCCCCGTTTGAATACAAGGCACCACCATCGATCCAGTCACTTAGAACCAGAAAGCTCAGCCGTAATTAGCCTTAATTACTTACACTTAATTCTTCCTTGACACTCTCACCTGAATCCAAGTCATCAACAAGTCCAGTCCTTCTACCACTATGCCTCTAACCCTTTTGCTTTTCTCCGTCTTCACTACAACAGCCTGGCGCAAGCCGCACCATCTCTCACAGATCTCTCACCTTTGGCTCTTCATTATTCACAGCAGCCAAGGTGATCTTTCCAAATTGTAAATCGTCCTTAAAATGAAATTCAAACTCTGTATCATGACCTATGAGACGCATCTGATGGGATTATAAGGGTGATATTTATCCTTCCCCTCCACTCCACACAATTCATAGAAAGGAGAGAACCTTCTCTCTGAAGGAAGAAAATTATGGAAATATTCCTGTTCTCTCTCAGCAACTGCCCCCTCCACTCTCATCCTTAGTAAGCCTCCCTTCCCCTGAGGCATAGAATTATCTCACTGGTGAGTTGGGGAAAGGGAATGGAGAATGTGTGGCCAGAGATTTCTGGGGTTCTGTCCTTCAGAATGGCTTGATTCTCCTCTGCCGTTTAGTAAGTAGCCTGCCCATGGAGGGAAAACCTGCAGTTCAGCTCTGTTTGGGACAACGGGTTTGCTGGTTTGTCCAGGGCAATGGCAGGAGGAGTACTAGGAAGCCCATTTGGCTCTACTCCCCCAACAGCTGAATCTGTAACAGAGCTGCTAGTTTGACCTCCATCTAATCGGACTCCTATCTCACTTGGTTTTAAATTCTGGGATAACACAGTGGGCTTCTATTTATTGGCACCTATTAAAACCCCCAATTCTGCATTATTTGACTTTTCACTATCTCTGCAACTTCATTTTTTTGCCACTCTGTCCTACTCACTATGCTTCAATTATTCTGATCTTTTTTCACTTCCTAAAACACAGCCACAATTTTCCTCCTCAGGATCTTTGCACTTGCCGCTCACCCTGCCTGAAAAGTTTCAGTTTTTTGCATGATCTGTTTTTTTTTCCTACACTGGTTTTTTGCATATCTGCTTCTAGTCTTCAGGTCTCAGATTAATTATCTTGTTCATAGAGTGGCCTTCCCACATAATGTTCCATAAAGTTACTTCCTCACTGCCATTTTTTGTCTGTTACAGCTCCTTATCCCCTTTCCTCACAGTACTTATCACATGTTTATGTTTTGTTTATGTAGTTGCTTGTTTGTCCTCCTTACTCAAATGTGCTCAATGAGGAAACAAATCTTCATTGGTTTTTTTAAAAAGATTTTATTTATTTATTTGAGAGAGAGAGAGCTCCAGAGAGCACGAGCGGGGGGACAGACAGAAGGAGAGGGAGAAGCAGACTCCCCGCTGAGCAGAGAGCACAAAGCAGGGCTCGATCCCAGGACCCTGGGATCATGACGTGAGCTGAAGGCAGACGCTTAACTGACTGAGCCACCCAGGCGCCCCACAAGCCTTCATTGTTAACTGCTATATCCCCAAATCTTAGCTCACAGTAGGCTAGTATTTGTTGAATAAATGAATGACTACATGAAAATAGCAACTAGAATTAATATCTAGCTTGCTGATCTGATAATTACAAAGTGTTAATGCCAACGGATTTCCATGTGAATTTTTCATATTACTATAATTGTTTTGTTCCCAGAAAACTGGGGATTGGTTTAATCATAAAAATCGGATTTCGAAAGAGCAAATGCCTTAGAGAGATGATTATGTCAAGAACACAGGAGTCAATCAATGATGCTTATTGAGAACTTATACATATTGAACTATTACTAGGTTCTAGGAAGGGAAATAAACATAAAAAAGTGGATCTGGATAGGTGGATTGGGAAAGACAAAAACCCATGAAATGATTAAAGCATGCATACATAATTAAAAGTTAGAAAAGTCTGTTCTCCAAGCATGATTAGAGAACTAGTTAATAAATTATCAAGTATAGGGCGCCTGGGTGGCTCAGTTGGTTAAGCGACTGCCTTCGGCTCAGGTCATGATCCTGGGGTCCCGGGATCGAGTCCCGCATCGGGCTCCCTGCTCAGCGGGGAGTCTGCTTCTCCCTCTGACCCTCTTCCCTCTCGTGCTCTCTCTCATTCTCTCTCTCTCTCAAATAAATAAATAAAATCTTTAAAAAAAAATAAAATAAAAAAATAAATTATCAAGTATACTCACATATACATTTCACATATGTATCATCTATACATATAGGTTTTTATTAATTTTCATACAGTTGATATAACAAAGTAAGTTTAATATTAACTACTCAGGTAAGTAGAATAATGCCCCCCCACCCCCAAGATGTCTATATCTAAGTCCCTAGAACCTGTGAATATGTTATTTTACATGACAAAAGGGACTTTGCAGATGTGATTAAATTAAGGATCATGAGATAGGAAGATTATCCTGGATTATCCTAGAGGGCCTGAGATAATCATGAGGGTCCTCACAAGGGAAAGAAAGAGGCAGGAGAGCAGGAAAAGATGTGATTGCTGGCTGGAAGGAGCACACAAGCCAAGCAATGTGGGCAGCCTCTAGAAGCTGGAAAAGGCGAGGAAACAGATCTTCCTCTAGAGCCTCCAGAAAGGAAGGCAGCCCTGTCAACACCTTGATTTTAGCCCAGTGAGCTCTGTTTTGGACTTGTGACCTCCAGAACTATAACATAATAAATCTGTGTTGTTTGAAGTTAATAATTTTGTGGTAATTTGTTACAGCAGGCATAGGAAACAAATACAAGTACATTAAGCAAACTTTATTCAGTCTTTAATAGTTCAGAATCTTGCAGCCCCTCAGTATCATAGTTATAAGAATCAACTATTAGTGAACTGTAGGTAAATAGACATGCTGATTAATGAAGCTTTTCTACTCCAAAGTCTACATGAACCAGTTTTTTATTATAGAAGCTTTATAAACACTAAGAATGGCTTAATCAAGGTTGGATGAGATTAAATTAGGATGTCTCCTTAAGGAAGTCTTCAGGTGAATTTTAAAGTAGTTAAAAGAGGACCCCTGAAAAGGAAATGATAGAGACTATGAGAGGATCTGGAAAAATCCTGAGAGTAGAGAAAGTGGGCAAACACTGGTGATTTGAGCTACACATAAGTATATGAAAGAAGAAGGATAATCTAATCAAAACTCCTCTTTTTGAATTACTTTATTTTTATTTAAAAGGCTACTCTCAAAATGCCTATATATGTTTCACAAGAGTAAAGTATGATTATAAGCCTTTGGCATAGATTACTTCAGATTAGCTTCTGTTAATTCTGAAAAGAAAATTATTCCTAGATAAAAACTAAACCAGGGGTGCCTGGGTGGCTCAGTCGTTAAGCGTCTGCCTTTGGATCCGGTCATGGTCCCAGGATCCTGGGATCGAGCCCCGCATCGGGCTCCCTGCTCCATGGGAAGTCTGCTTCTGTCTCTCCCGCTTTCCCTGCTTGTGTTCCTGCTCTTGCTCTCTCTTTCTCTGTCAAATAAATAAATAAAATCTTAAAAAAAAACACAAAAAAAACAAACTAAACCAGACAGGTAACTTTGCTAGTGTAGAGAAGTAGGTAAAATAAAATATAGGTGTTTCCTCCTCACACAATGTCATAGTGGAGGTGAGATTAGGGGTTAGGAAACAGGTTGAGATGAAGCAGTGTACTAAAATGGAAGGGGTGTGGACTTTGAAATCAAACAGACCTGGTTCAAATTCCAGCTCTACCTTTTCTTGGTCATGTGACATTAGACAAATTAATCAAAATATTTTGTTTCTCTATTTCTTTATTTGTTTTTTTTTCCATTTCCTTATTTGTAAAATACCTAACTCATAGGGTTAGTATTAGAGGTTAGTATTACATAAGAGTTTATTTTTCTTCTTTTTTTTTAAGATTTTATTTTTTCATTTGAGAGAGAGAGCAAGAGAGCAGAAGTAGGGGGAATAGCTGAGCAGGGAGCCCAATGTGGGGCTTAATCCCAGGACCCAGGGATCATGAACTGAGCGGAAGGCAGACCCTTAATGACTGAGCCACCCACGCACCTCTACATAAGAGTTTCTGACACATAAATAATCCCAAGAGCATCAAAACTACTGTTAATTATTCCCAGTTTTGCCTTAGGCCAGCTCAGGGTCAGAGGGATGAAATGTTTTAAGACTTGGAGAATTTCGGGCTCCTGGGTGGCTCAGTTGGTTAAGCGACTGCCTTCGGCTCAGGTCATGATCCTGGAGTCCCTGGATCAAGTCCCTGGATCGAGTCCCGCATGGGGCTCCCTGCTCGGCAGGGAGTCTGCTTCTCCCTCTGACCCTCCCCCCACCATGTGCTTTCTCTCTCTCTCAAATGAATAAATAAAATCTTAAAAAAAAAAAAGACTTGGAGAATTTCTCGAGCAAGTCGGTAACCATGTGTGTATGTGGGTAGGTGGGGTAGAGAGTGACATAATTTTAGGTAGTAGAGCTAAATACCTCTTTCAGAACCAAGCACCATGAAAAAAAATATTCCTTAAATTTGAAAGGCAGTTCATTGTTTCTCCCCTTGACAAATATTTGTTTTTACAAAGAATTGAGAGTGAGAGACAAAGTGACCTGCCCCAAAAGACAAAATTAACTATCACAGAGGTCGTTAAAGTTAGAATGGGACTCAACATTTTTGTGTTTTGAACTCTCTTTCCCTCTATGGCATTGTACTCAACCATCAGTTCTCTTGGTATTCTGAAGCCACCCATTTGTTTTACTTTGGCACAACTTTCTCATTATTGTGAAATGTGGAACATACAATGAGGTGAGTAGACTGGGTAAAGAGCCTGTACTGAGACCTCATCCTTCTCTAAGCTGATATCTTGCTAATGAACTCTTACAGACTGACTTAAACTCAAAGTTTAGAGGAAGGAAAGGAAGCAAAATTTACCGATACTTATCCAATAGTCTAAAAACATAGAATTATAACAAATCCTTGCATATTATGATTTCAAATCCTAGATGCATAGCAAGTTTCTAACCCCCCTTTAAATGCAATAGAATGGCAAAGCCAATTGAAATTAAAATAGGCTATCATTTCAAGAATAAATGAGCCTATATCCTAATCAAAAGTAGCTGTGTTAAATATTCGCAAATAAAATATTATAGTAATGCAGAGATTCTGTCTTTTTGTAAATTTCAGAGATGCAGGAATAAAAAAATATTTTAAAGACGATGAAGAAAAAGACAATCTTCAAATAAAGATATTTTACAACATAGTATTATTTTTTAATTTGATGAAGTCACACAAAATATAAGGTAATTTCCCTCAACACATTTATGTACACATTACTGCAGTGAGGATTAGAATCAGGGAGGTTTAGATTTTATTTTATTTTTTATTATTATTTATTTTATTTTATTTATTTATTTGACAGAGAGAGACACAGCAAGAAAGGGAACACAAGCAGGGGGAGCAGGAGAAGGAGAGGGAGAAGCAGACCTCCTGCCGAGGAGGGAGCCCAATGCGGGGCTCTATTCCAGGACCCTGGATCATGACCTGAGCCGAAGGCAGATGCTTAATGACTGAGCCACCCAAGCGCCCCCAGGTTTAGATTTTACTTCTGCTTCCTTTATTTACTAGTTAAGATCCTAAGTTAAATTATTTAACCTCTCTGAACATGTTTCATTATCTGTAGAGCTGAGATGATAATACCTCACTAATAGTGTTGTTACATTGTTTAAAATAAGCAACTACACAATACCTAATTAGTCACCAAACCAATACCACTTCCTTAATATTTCTCAAGACTGTCCATTACTGGGGCACCTGGGTGGCTCAATCGGTTACACATCTGCCTTCATTTCAGGTCATGATCCCAGGGTCCTGGGATCGAGCCCTGCTTTGTGCTCTTTGCTCAGTGGGGAGCCTGCTTCTCCCTCTCCCTCTGCCTGCTGCTCTGCCTACTTGTGATCCCTCTCTCTCTGTCAAATAAATAAATACAATCTTAAAAAAAAAAATTGTCCATTACTCTATCCCTACTGCTTCTATTTTAGTTCAGCTCACACCTAGAATATTACAACAGTTTCCCAGCCTCCAGTCTTGATCTCATTCTTAGCCACTTGCCACTTTGCAACTATTAAAATATAAATTTAACTATGATATTTTCAAACTTTAAACTTTCAAGCCCTTCAATAAATCCCTGCTACCATCAGGATAATATCCAATACCCCTTCTCAGCCATCAAGGCCTTGTAAGATTTGATCTGTCTTGTCTACTTAACCTTTTCCCTTTCCTCAAATCTGTCCGCACCTCACCCTAGCTATTGCTTGCAGATTCCTCAAGCCAAAACTGTGTCTCATTCAGACTTCAGTACCTAAATCCTAGGGAGCATGGCACATGCTGTCAACAAATATTGCTTTCTTTAACCTATTACATCTTTTCCTGCCCGTATACTGTTTTCATCATGTTATTCCATTTCTCAGAAACTTTCAATGACTCCCTCTTACCTTATCAAGTTTAAATTCCTTTGCTTGGCTTTTTCAACCCCTCACGATCTGTCCCTCATGCTAAATTTCTAATCTTATTTCTAACTGTGCCTCAATATGTACCCTTTTTTATGGTCTTACAAATATGACATATCTATGCCTTAGCTCAAGCTGTTTCTCTCTCTTGGAATAGATGCCTTTCTTCCAACATCTCTCCACAAAAATTCTATCCATCCATATCCTCTCCTTATGAAGCCGTCTTTGACTAATCATTTTTTATATGTCAGCACTCACTTAGGAGATTTTCTAACAGGAGGAGCCTTTAAAAATGGACTGGTCCCTATTTTTGTTTCACACGATATGCACCTATAGTTATCTCTTATAGCACTTAGCATAGTGCTGAGTTCAGAACAGATGCTCTTGTAGGGCTTTGTCCCATCTAAAAAATGTATACAATCTAGGGCTATAGTTGTTTGTAGTATGTAGATATTAGTCAGTTTTAGGTGACAGCCTATGAAAAAACAAATTTTTAATTTCATATTTAGAAAATGGCTAACATATTAAGTAAATAAAAGATATGTGGGGATGGACAGGGTTATAGTGGGCCAGGGGTTGAGACATTTCTGTTGTTCAAACCTAAACTGGCCTAAGCTTCAGAGGTATTTTGAAAATAAAGAGTTTAGGTAGAAGACTGTTCACTGCCCACTCATTTTTTATCCCTGCAAAGTTCAGTTAGCTACTCCAGTGAGGTTCCCTTAAATGATATTCAGAAGGTCGCAGTAAAGAAGAAGCAATCAGTTCCCTAGTATTCTTTTAAAGAACATTCTCTCTCTTCTTTTGACTTCCTCTTGCTCTGCCCCTCCCAGTACAATTCCTTTAAAGAACTTAAATCATTTTTTAACCTCTTTTAAGATTATGTGCATCAATGAGGTAAGTTATGTTACAAACCTTGCCAAAGTGTAGTGATTGTGAGCCTTTCTTATAAACATTTTCTTTGATCTTTCTCCCCCTACTGCCAACAGCTATCTGTCTAATCATAAACCAATTTTGGAAAAAAAAAACTTGATATACAAATACATTTGTGATACTTAATATATCTTTTAGATAGAATTTGAAAGCCTCTGCATCGTGCCAGAATGTCCTCCTTTATTTTGCAGCAGGTCTAATGAAATCCTGACTCTTGCCTAACCCGGAGCATGGACACTAGTAGATTTATTTCTGGAAAACTCTGACATCCAGAGAACATTTTCTAGCTATTTATGTAATCAGTGAATAGAGGTATCCTCAAAGCAATTTTTCTAATATGTAAGCTTTTTGAGGGCAGGGGCCATAGTTTATTTTTTATCATTAGTGCCTATTATGGTGCCTAATATAGTAGGCACTCAGTCAATCTCTACAGACTGAGTGAATAAATTATTACAAAGACTGGTCTCCACCCAGCAGAAGACTCATAGTTTAATACAGAAGACAACACAAATAGCAGCTGTCATCATTATCGTCATTAAAAATATTTATTGAATAACTAATTTTACTTGGTAAGGTGCTAGAGTTTATTAAAAAAATATTAACATCATTCTCTCTTTCAGGATAAAAACTTTGAAAGAATGAAAAGACTTTCATTCATAAAACAAATTTTTATTGAGCACTTGCTACGTTCTAGCATTGTACAGGCACTGGGGATACAATGGCAAACAAGGCAGACAAAAATCCCTGCCTTTGGGGAGCTTAAATTAAAATGGGGGTGAATACCAATAAGCAAAATATCTATTATTTTAGTGATAAGTGCTAAGGAAAAAATTAATATGGAATTCAGGATATGAAGTGGGAGTGTTGAAGTTTTAGATAAAATGGCTAGGGAAGTCCTCATGCAGGTAACCTGTGAATGAAAAGAAGGAAGAAAGTAAAGATATGAAACAAGGTCGTATTTCTAAAACAGGAGAAAAAGGTGAGGTGAGGAGAACTAGCGTGTGAAAGGGTAGATGTTACACTGGCCCACTTCCACATGTAGCATTGAGTATTGGGTCTCACTACCATCATACACCAGTGCTTTGGGGCTCACTGTATGCAATATGCCTAGACAGCCATGTGGTTTTAATTGGTAGGAGTGCTGAGGGAATGGTTTGTAGATTGAAGCAGAATAAATAAAGCACTTAAACTAGTGTCAGGTGGGAGGTCATAAAGCTGCTTCAGCAGCTTTTGCTAATTTGAATTCCTACATCCAAATGAAAGATAGAAGATGCTCTTAGAAATTATTGTAAGATGTAATGAGAAAAGAAAGCAGGAAAAATGAAGCAAGTGAATTTGAGAATCTGGAAGGGATTAATGAATGTTAAGCAAAGAGAAAGACAAAAAATAGGACCAGCAATGCAAAGGCCCAATGGTGATCTGGAGAGCTCCAAAATGAATGTGGAACATGGTGGGGGTGTGTGTGTGTATGTGTGTAACTTGCATTGGTGTCTTATGGATTGAGGCGTGTCCCCAGCAAATTTGTATGTTTAAGACCTAACACCCAGTATCTCAGAATTTAACCTTATTTGGAAATAGGGTCATTGTAGTTATAAAGATGAGGTCATACTAGAGTAGCTGGGCCCCTAATTTACTAATGACCGACGTCCTTATAAAAAAGGACACCACATTTGAACAGACATGCCACATGAAGATTGTGGAGTTACGCCACCACAAGCCAACGACCTATCAGAAGCTAGGAGAGGCCTGGAAGAGATCCTTCCCTAGTGCCTTCAGAGGGAGCATGGTCCTGACAACACTTTAATTTTAGACTTCTGGCCTCTGGAACTGTGAGACAATCAATTTCTATTGTTCTGAGCCACACAGCTTGTGATACTTAGTTACAGCAACCCTAGGAAACCCATTTAGCATGTAAGATTATTTTAAGGCAAACACCAAAAGCATCCATCACAGAAAGGGAAAGAGGGCCTAAGAGTGATGTGCCTGATTGTCTTAGGGATCAGAAAGGCCTAATAGCATGGACGTCTGTAGTTACATTGTATTTTCTTGTCTTACCAAACCTCTCTTTTTAATTACCGTGTTTCATTTTGTTTTAGAAAACTCACATAAAATCTGTTCTGCTTAACTAATTACAAGGCACTTCCGACCTGTGTGCTTGTAGTATCATACAAATGGTAACTGATCTGACCTTAAGAGCGGGGTCACGGCTTATGGGAGGGAAAGCGCCTTTTCTCAGCATTGAATTTAAAAAAAGTTGAAAGGGAAGAGCAACCTCGATTCAGCTATGCAGCATCTCTCTTCCACAGGTTGTACTGCTGACTGCGGCCCTCTCCCTTGCAGGAGTGCGGTCGTTGCTGTCTGGGGCGAGCAACCTGACTCCTCACAACTAGGAGGGGTCAGGGCAAGACAGGGTGCGGAGAAAAGCAAGGCTTCCTTCAGCCTCCTCCCGCAGGGCAGAGGAACGAAAACCAGCCCCCGCCTTGCGCGCATGCTCAGTCGGGCGGGCGCCTTCCACAGAGAGCGCCCCGGCTCAGGTTTTCCCCGCAGCTGGGGAGGTGCCGGGAACCGGCCGCGGCCGGGCGGACCGAGGAAACTCTGGCCGGCTGGCTGGGCGGGGCCGCCGCTCACTCAGCCCGACTTTCATTTTCCTGCCTCGGTAACCTTGTTCCCGCCACCGTCAAAGGGAGCGGGGCGGAGCTGTGCACAGCCCGGTAGGGTGGAGCCCGAGGGCACCCTAGTTAAATGGCTTTTCAGGGGTTTCGGGGGACTGGAAGGCCGCGCTTCTGGAAGAACACACTCCCTGAGAAAATCCTGGGGCGGTCACTCTTCTCGACTGCCCAGACCTTTGTTTTTAAACCAGCCACAGCCAGGACAACCCCAACTGTCCCACTGTTGCTTCCGCTAAGATTAAGAGCCCTCCCAGCGACCACCTTCCTGCTCTGTGCCCAGCGGGCCCATAGGCTGCTTTGAAAACGGGCGTCCTCAGGTATTTATCTCCCAGAGGCGCCGGCTTCATCGCCTATACGTCCATTCCAGCTTCGTTTCAGGATGTCGGCTCTGCTTCCCCACCACCTTCCTGGGTCTGAGGCGGCCCAACGTCTCCTCCGGGAAATTCCCGCCTGTGCATCTGGGTTGTCCCGTAATGAACAAGGGCCCGTTTTCCGGGTGTGGGTTGGCGGGGTCGGAGAGCCAGCAGGGGCAAGCCAGACGGTAGCACGCGGAGACTCAATATCCCCGCGCTCTGCCTTCTCCGGGCCCACCCACCGCACCTCAGGCGGTCGCCATCAAGCTGCTCCGCAGCGGCTGCAGCTGGTCCGCAAACACGCCCACCCGCACGCTCAGATTCACTTGCCTCGGGAGGCGGGGGGGTGGCGGCACTGAGCATGCTCGGTGAAGAGGGCGGGGCCCCTCCGGGGCCGCGAGTCGGGGCAGGCGCTCCTCAGGCCCGCTCGGCGTCTCCGCCGCCAGCCCGCTCGGAGCCGCGCCCGCCGCAGGCTGCGCCCGCCCGCCCCGCCCCGCCCCGCCCCGCCCCCCGCCGCTCGTCCCCGCCGCGGCCGCGCCGCCTGCAGCAGCAGCAGCAGCAGCTGCTCCTCCCCGGCGGCCGCCCCCCGCGGGTCCCTCCCTGGCTGCGGGAGAGACAGAGGTAGAGGGAGGACACAGCGCCGCGCCGCCCGCACCGGAGACCTTCGCCTCGCCCTGCAGGCTCCTCACCCTCTGGGAGAAACATGGGTAAGTCATCCTTCCTCCCCCGTCATCGCCTGACATTTTTCTCTTTCTCGGCGTGTTGCAGGGTGGGAAGCATTTCTCGCGCAAAGTTGCCGGATTTCTCAAAGCCACGGGTGTAATACAGTGGCTCTTCCTCCGGGGAGAGGCGGCGCACGCGGAACGCACGCCGGTCCCGGGTCTGGGAGGGTCCGGGTGGGGTCGGGCCGCGGGGTCGGACCGCCGCCCGGCTCTCGGGCACCTCGCTGCTGCGCCTCCCCTCCTCCATTCTTCCTGCCCGAGCCGGTGCCCGGGCACCGCGGAGGCTGCCTCGCGGGCTAGCATCCTCTGCCCCATTCCCGTTTCTCCGGAGGCCACCCTCTTCCTTTCCCCGGCGTCTGCTGGTGTAGAGTCTCGGTCGGACCGCGAGAGAGACCACTTCGTGTAACTTCCGTGTCAGGGCGACCTTTCCCCATCTTGGGGACTGTTCATCCCGAGGCGGGGAAGTGCGAGCAAGTAGTTTGTCAGGGCGATTGTACAACCTGCATGGAAATTATTTTTGATGGGGGAGAACGGACAGCCTCATAGGTTGGAAGGATGACTTGTCAGAGGCCACGAGGAACGTGAGGAAGGATGGATAGAACCGCTAGCTGTTGAGTTAGTGTTGGGTGACTACAATGTGCAATATTCCTGTGCTCAACCCATTTTTTTGGTTCCTTCGCCTGTCTACTGTAGGAGGAAACGCACCCTGTAACGTGTTACCGAACTTACATGTTAGTTATTCTTTCCCAGCTTCCCCTGCCTAAATCTACATAATCTGATTTTAGTTCCTTTGTATGTATGGTTAATCTCAAGAAATTGTTTTGGGTGAGATATTTAAAAGCAAATGTATTTTCTAAAACTACATATGATTTATCTTAAAATTTTTTCATAACGTATTAAGTTCAGTAATTACAAAAACGTCTGATGACTTCTGTAATTAGAAGACGATTTTTTTTAATAGTAGCAATTTGGAATACCATACTTCTACATGTAACAAGTTTGCTTCCACTCCTATCATAATTTCCTCTTTTTAAAATTTGCTCCATTGGCATCTGTCAACTCGGACTTTTCCCACCCCTTCCGTGCAAGTTATTTTAAACCTAAAATGAATGTGGTTCTTTCATCTGTCAATACAGTGCTCAACACGTCTAGAGTTCAGTCATGGTAACTCAGAATCCTCAAGGAAGTAATCTGAATCTAGAAATGGTGTCGATGGAGCTTACTGGAAAAGCAGATGCTCCAAGCTCTGTTTCAGACCTTTGGCCATATATTGGGAAGGGACTGGTGTTGCAGGAGGAGGTGGTATGAATGAAAAATGAATCTATGGCCCTGAATTTTATTTTCAGTTCAGTTTTTTTCCCCCTTTTAATGTACTATTGGTATGCTGAACAAATTTATATAAAATTGACCCATATTTACCTAGCTTTTCTCTAGGAATAGAATTTTAAATATTAATTCAGATTACTGGACACATGAATTTTCCTTGAACATACAAAAATTTTCTCCTTAATTATAGGGCACAAGTTTGGCCTGTAAAATACATTTATCCATGTTTCAAGGTGAGCTAAAAAATCCATTTAAATAAAATTTTAACTTACAGGTTGAGTCAGAATCTTTTCAGTAGAAAAAAATTCAACTCTGTTGTAATATTTATGAATAAAAATACTTAAATTTATTTAAAAATAATTGATCTTCAAAATCTTGAATGTTATTGTTTGATTTCAAACAGTGGTCAGGTAGAAACCCATCTCTCATTTGAAGCTTCTAAGATACTCTTTAATTAAGTAAGTCTCCTCATAGCATTCTGTACCTTGTTGGAGCCTTTTTAGCACTTACATAATCTGCCTTATAATGGAGTGGTTTATGTGTGTGTGTTGTGCACTTAGTCATGAGTTCCAGAATATGTAAATTATGTCTTATTAATTTTTATGTACCCCGCAGTGCTTTCCACATAGTAGATATTCAATAAATCTTTGTGAATTCACTGTTGAACTTAAAAACCTATCTGTTAATTTCAATTTATGAACCTGAAAGTATGGGCTCTGAACATTCAGGTTGGTAGATATTATGGAGGTTGGAGGAATTGGGAACAGAAAAGTATAATTATACTATGAGTACTCTTCTTGCTAAATAAAAAAAAAAAAGAAAGAAAGAAAGGAAGTTGGGTTGTCTCAGAGGTATGGTTTTTGGGATAGCCTCCAGGCAAACCATTTCCTTCTGCACTGCTGTCTTCCTTGGTAAGGTGGTTTAGTGTGTGATCACTAGGTACATGCAATAATGTAAAATTGAAATCTTGGAAAGCAGTTTCATATTCTGAGCCAAGGAAATTATAACAATTAATATATACATAAGGGGTACCCTGATGAGGGTAGGAGAAAAAATCACTTTTTAAAGTCTTTCCAAGAAATAAATAAGGTGATTTAAAAAAATATTCATGTGGCAGTGATTTTTCTCTGTAAGAAAGTGAAGAAAACTTCCTATATAGTCTTACGGGCCATGGCTATAATATATATTTTATTATAAATTCAATATACTTAATATTTATTGAATATCAACCATGTACAATGTATTGTGGGAGGACAGAGATGAGTAAGACATTCGTACTTCAAGTTGCATATAACCTTAATAGGAATGATATGATACATACACAGAAAGCTATAATAGAAATAAACTATAAGTGACATAAAAGACTTTTACATGTATTATAAATTCAGGGCATGGAGAAAAGGTTTTAGAAGAATGATGTTACTTGAACCAAAGGTTGGTTAAGCTTCTGAAAGGTAGAAATGAATGGAGACTGTTAATCAGGATGGGGGTTGGCAGGAGAAAAATGGCACAAATGATGATATAGAGATAGAGAACACTCAAGGAGTTTCAGGATATGATTAAAAAGCCATGTTTGGCTGGAGCAAAAGGTAAGTTAAAGTGGGTGACAGAGAGGAAAAAATATGGGTAAAGACCGGATAATGGAGGACCTTAAATGCCAAGTTGAAGAAGTTTTTGGACTTTGACTTATCTATTGAGGGACTATGAAACATTTTTATGTAGTTAAGTGATGGATCACATCTGTGGTTTAGGAAAATTAATCCATTAATTGAGTGAAGGATGGGTTAGATGAGAAAATAGAGAACACTTCAGAGGATGGTTGTTGAAGTTTGGATGAAAATATTTACCATCCTGAACTAGGCTGTGGCAATGGGAATAGAATGTTGCAAATAAAGAACAGGATTTAGTTGCCAATCAATTGAATATAGTTGAGAAAGGAGACACATAGTATTGCCTGGGCAATAAAGAGAATCCAGAACTATTAATATATATTTAATTCATTGGAAGAGGAAACATGAATAGTCAATTTTGGACCTGATGAGTTTGACTGTTTAGTTTGCCATTTAGATTCTCTGCTCATTGATGACAGGGACTCTCATTAGGTTTTGAATACATTTTTTTAAAAAAGATTTTATTTATTTGACACAGAGAGACACAGCGAGAAAGGGAACACAAGCAGGCTAAGTGGGAGAAGGAGAAGCAGGCTTCTTGCTGCGCAGGGAGCCTGATGCGGGGCTCGATCCCAGGACCCTGGGATCATGACCTGAGCTGAAGGCACATGCTTAACGACTGAGCCACCCAGGCGCCCCTGAATACATTTTTAACATTAGTGTCTGCCACATAGTAGCCATGCAGTAAACATTTGTTGACTGACTGAAACTAGGTAAAAAATATTTAACAAACAGTTATTTTAACTTTTAAGAGAGGATTTGAATAGAGATCTGGAAGTTATCCATAAATATCCTAGGATGATATTTCAAGTTAGGTTGGAGTCAGAAGAAAATTTGTCCAAGGTAAGAATCTTGAGGAGTGACCCATTGTTAGGGAAGAGGAATGGAATGATTTGACACTGAAAGAGAAGTTAGGTAGGAGTGAAAGACTAGAATTGGCATGTGGCTAGTTGCATTAAAGACTGGATGGTCAGTAATGTCCATTGCTTCAGAACAGAGTGGTAAGGACTGAGAAAAGGATCTGCGTTGATGTGGTTTGATTAGGATATTACCCAGGATATTTTCTAAAAAGCAGCTTTAAAAGGTATAGTAGATATGGAGGCCAGTTGTAGAGGCTAACTGAGGAATGAGTAAGTGGAACTAAGAATTCACTGTGTATTCATGCTGTATCCCTTGACCTATTTAAAGATCTGTAAATAAGCATAGGTTTCTTTAAACATTTTTAAAACGTGGCACTTTACATGGAATGACACATGCTATTTTTTTCCCTGACAATAATTTGTAGTCTCACCATAGTGCTTCACATTTCTTTGACATTCTATTTTTTATGTCATTATGTCTTAGTATAGTATACTTTTTATGTTTGCACTATCTGTCATACAGAGTGAGCTTAGAAATGGTTTTATAATTTTACATGGTATTTTACATAAAATATACTCTTTACTGATGAATGGTTTTATCACTTTTTATTTACTATTAGTCTTTGTGAATTTGGGATTTCTCTAGTTATATTTATGCCTCTTATTATACCCTTAATTCCTGGAGTTTTTTCTCTATAAATATATATTAGCTTTATAGAGAAATCTTTTTTTTTCTTCCTCTTGTATTTTTAAGTCCAGGAATGGTTTCACAGATAAATGTAAAAATAATACTTTTACTTGTTTTTTTGTAAATTACAGTGATAGTTTTTTTTTTGTAAAGTGATAATCACTAAAATTTATTATTTTAAAAGATCATAGATGACAGATTGACTAGTTCAACAATTTTTCCTTATGTTGGCATTATATCTATGTCCCATATACCTGTTTTTTTTCATATGGGAAAAGGGTTAAATTCACTATCTTTGCAAGAGTCATATTCTGAAGTCTCTAGTACTACTATATGGAAAGTTATAATAACCCTAATTCATTTTTGAGAACTGTAGAGTTTTAACTTTCACAATGGAATGTTGGAGCTTCTAGATGCCTTTGGGGGAAAATAGTGTGGTTTTCCTCTTCAGAGATTCCAGGTCACCTGAATTCGAACTTGGCAATTCTGGTGTTATTGGTGGCACCAGCAGTGGCCATAAGAATTACCTAGATTTTTAATATTCAAACATCAGGAGGAGTGGAGAGGGAAGATCCACTCCTTTGAGAACTTCATGTTAATTTTAGATTATCAGATGTTCAGATAACACTTAATTTATACATTCCTAGGCATTTAACTTGGCAAATAGTTCTTGTGGAGAGAAGAGCAATAATAAATAAAGATATCAGTAGGGTATGAAGTCTATTTTGGTTATAAAATTCTATGATTCCTTGAAGCTGAACTTTGAAATATACTCAATATTATTGTCTTAAGTATGCTATAATCCTTATATAATTCATTTTTCTTTAGTGTTCAAAGGGTAATGTCTACTTGAGGTAGCACTTCAGGGTTTGAAACAACTTATTAGCTTTGTCTAACTAGATGGCCTGAAATACCATTACTCATACTGTCTAAGAATGCTGGATTCAAATTGCAGAGTAATGTCATTATCTCAGTATGTTTATTTATAAAACTTTTGTTGCTAGAACCATTCTAAGAGTTAAAAGTGAGAATTAGGATAGTGATAAATGGAAGTGGTTAAATTGAGCTGTAGCTTACAAACTCCAAAGTCCTTGTAACTTTTTGTACACAAAGTGAATTTTTTCCATATGAGCTCTGTATCTGTCCTCTGCTCTAATGGCTTTTTTTGCTAAATTTTATCCATATTTATGACTTCAATAAGTATCTATATGCTATTAGTCTCTACATATTATATATGTGTGTATATATTATCACTAAATATATATGCTTGCATATACTATGTATATAGTATGTATAGGCATATATATACTATGTTTATAGTATATGTAGGCATATATATTTAATAATATGGGTTACTGCATATGTTATATATAATATATAGGCACTGTATAATGTATGGGCTATATGTAGGCACTTTATATAATGTATGGACTATATATGTAGGCACATATATAGTATATGTATGGGCTATCTTTTTATCTAGGAGATTATTAAATATTTGTACATGAATAGTTAATTCAAGTTCATTCAGTTCAAAACCAAATTCATTGTGCAATTTTTAATAATTAACTAGAGGTGTGATGGTTGATGTTTAACCAAAAACCCTTCTCCAAAAAAGCCCTGATTTGTGGTGGTGGTTGATATCCTGTGAATGTATAGTTGGGAAGAGATGAGCTGCAGCATACCATTATATAGTAGATCCACTATATAGATAAATAACCTGTGAGCACAGATAATAGTAAAATGTAGTAAAATAATTAAGTAGTAATGAGTTTTGAGTATTAATACCTTAGTTTTAACATAACTTATTTAGGTTTATAAAATTTAATATTTAGTAATGACTGTTTTAATAATTGCCTCATAAAATTCCTAAACATTTAATAATCATGTCTCTTGGGCTGGTACAAGGGGGTTTTACTACACCAATGAATTAATAATTACTATTTATTATCATTTAATAAGAATTATTGATGTCAGTTATGTTAAGCTTTACATTTTTTCATATTTTTAAAATTAATTTTAATCTTTTCAACAATTCTATGAAGTAGGTGACACTGTCCCCATTTTACTGATTCAAAGAATTGAATAATTTATCCAGGGGGAGAGAACTAAGTCTCTAAAATCCTGTTTTAGAGCAGTGATTCTCAGACTCTAGCTTGCTTAAGAATCACGTAGCATTTGTTTAAAAAAAAAAAATTACTGGGCCCACCCTCAGAAATTTGATTCTGTAGGTGGTGGGTGGGCTGAGAATTTGCATTGTCAAGACATTGGCAGATGATGTTGCACTTTCAATAGCATCGCCATAGAGCATAGGTCTGCAGACTTTTTACATAAAGGGCCAGATGGTAAGCATTTTAGGCTTTGCAGGCCAAGAGGCAAAATCAAATATATTACATAGATAAGAGAGAACTATATGATGAGAGAAAACAAATATCCACGAATATTTTTTTGACTAAATTCAAAATACAACACTAAGTGAACATAAGTTATTGCAATACAGATCTACTAATGAAAATATTGTAATTCTGTTTTTCAGATAGCATTTCACTTAATTGGGATTCAGAATTACCCTATCATCAGAATTGATCCAGATGTTCATTTGTTAATGCAGATCTGTAATGTGATTTAATGGATTTTGTCTTTGAAACATGTTTTCACATGGATAGATACTCCTAAATACTGCTATCCGTCGTGAGCATATGATTTTATTAATGAGCATATTCATTTCTATGGAAGGAATTTATAAAATTCTTTTAGATTCTTCTTCTCTTGATATTTGCTATTTAGCAGGCTACTACATTGCAGATTAACCACTTCCAAAGAAAGGTAAAAGCTCCTCAGTTGTTTAGTTAAGTGGATTTTGATGTATAGAAGTTTCTTTTGCATTTGAAATGAGGTCTGAAAAACACTGCTGTAACCTTAGGTTGAGCTTGCAAAATATATCTGTTGCAAATTTGTATATTCATGGAGATCTTATTTTAACATTTGACCACACAAGATGTGTATATAACAGATTGATGATTACTTGTGTTTCCAACAATGTTGTCAAAATGACTTAACATAGTTTAAGTGTCTCATATAAGCTCTTTTGCCTTGATTTTCAGGTCAGATTCTAGGAAACATCAAATATGCAGCAAATCTAATTTCCAGAGGCATTCATTGTTTGATAATAGTGGTTAAAGGCATTTCTTTTTTTTTTCCCCAGAAATTTCATCTCACCTGGAGCTAAAAAATCAACAATAAAACTCTACCATTGATTGCTAAGCCATTAAACTGTTGTGTGATGAGGCAAGTCAGAATATTCAGCTTCTACTTCTTATCAAAGTACACAGAACTGATGATGCATACGTCTGTGAGAGTAAATAAAGTTGATACTACTGGTTCAATAATACATGATAGTTTAAAATATTTTCTTCATAAAATGCCTGCTGATGAATAATATAATGAAGAACCATAGGCTTTAAATACCTTACATTTCACAAACTTTGTAAGTTTGTTCAGCTAAGCCTTTTTCTATTCATCACATTTTTTATCACCATCAGTTGTAACACATCTTAGCAGATTCCACTTCAGGTTGTACTGAATTAATTTATGTTCTCAACTTTGAAAATAATCTTGCCTATTGTTGTTCTATGCAGACTCTTCATAGAGGCTAATTCTTTAGTTGCTTGGCATCAGTTTTCCAAAAATAACATTAAACAGTATCACTAATGTTTGTCAACTCATCAAAAAACAAGGAAAATCTTTCAAAACCATTTGCCTTGTTTTTTAGTTGAATATTGATACTGCTTCCAGTGTCCTTACCTCTTCAAGTAGCTATCATCATAGAAAGGCTATTCTCAAACAACCCCCACCCCCCGAAATATTTCTTTGATTGTTGTAGTCAAAACACAGTTCAGCTCACCATGAGTAAACAACTTTCCTTGCTTGGTTAGTAAATGAGCCACTCAGAAACTTACTTTGTAGCTTCATTTTTATTTTTTATTTTTGTAAAGAAATTTGGCTGTGATGAGCTACTGTGTTTTATATTTTCTAATTTTTCTGACGATTACTTTCCTATGAATTGTGAATATGATGAATGCTTAGTCTAGCATAGCTGTTGTGTCATTGGATGATACATTTGCTTGCTATCTAATTCAATAACAAAATAATCCACACGCCACTTATAATGCCTTAAAAGCATGACAGTTGAAGTATATGGTTCCTGTTTTGACTTAATGATCACAACGAAGTGTTGTGATATGACAGTACACTTGGCACTTGAAACAATGGACAGCCATAACTGTGCCACTGTAATTTGTAGTAATGTGATATTCACAAACAGCAGTGTAAACTCTGCCGTCATAATGTGAATACAGGTATAAACAATAAATAAAGGAGTGAGTTGCGTTCCAGTAAAACTTTGTTAATGGACACTAAAGTTTGAATTTCGTGTAATTTGTACATCATGAAATATATTTCTCATTTGATTTTATTCAACCATTTACAAATGTAAAACCGTTTTACCCTTGGGCTATACAAAAACAGGAGATGGGCTGTAGTTTGCCTATTTCTACTATAAAGTAATGCTATACTACCTTTAAAAAGCCTGTGAATTCCCTAGCTCGATGAATGGTATCACCACCCATCCAGTCAAACATTCCTGAAATCTAGTCATTCTACTGCTAATATCCATTGGATTCCCTAAATTCTAACAATTCTTCCTCTTTGAATCAGCCTTCTCCTCTTCTCCCCACTGTAAACATGCCGGTTCAGTGTTTTATCACCCCTTCTTGAGGCCATTTCACTCTTCTGTAACAGATGTTCTTTCCCCCAGCATTTCCCCTCTTAACCAGTTTTTACATGCTGCTAGAGTACTCTATTTAAAAGGTGAATCTGATCATTTTGCTCCTTAAAATTTTTTTTTAATAGCTTCCCAACACATATAGCAGGGTTCCCAAACTCAAATGAAGAAACTATATGATTAAGGAGGGTTCAATGGTAATCTTATGACACAGGTGCATTCCCCCCCAACATATTAAATAGAAAGGAATATTTTATTTCCATAGAGATGTATGCTTTCTCCCATTTTTCTTGAAAAATGTCTTTCATTTTCTCACTTTTGGTAAAACACAAAAGTGAGAAAAATATTTCTCTACTGTAATAAGAACAGCAATGGAAGCATGGTGAATAGCAACTAACACTGGGTCTCAATGTGGAGATACAACAGGAAATGGCGGGACTTTGGCAAACTGGAGGGTGTGTGCCTAACCTAAAAGAGGAGTTCCTTACTCAACTATAACCATTTTTGCCATGTAGGAATGTGGGCCCAGGGAAGCCAGATTTTGACACTTTTAAAGACACCAGAAATTAGATTTTTATCTAGATATGGTTGGCCCTTGAACAACATGGAAGTTAGTGGCATGTACCTTCCACAGAGTAAAAAATCCACATATAATGTTTGATTCTCCTGAAAACTTAACTACTAATAACCTACTGTTGACTGGAAGCCTTACTGAGAACAGTCAATTAACATATTTTGTATGTTATATATATTATATATTCCTAAGATAATTTAGAGAAAATAAATGTTATCAAGAAAATCATAAGGAAGAGAAAATACATTTACAGTGCTGTACTGTACTGAAAAAAATCCATGTATAGGTGGACCTGTGTGGTTCAAATCTGTGTTGTTCAAAGGTTGACTGAACTTAAGATTGTTCATGGTTTTTGGAATTGTAAGATCCAGGGCCTCAAACAAGGACATTGGTGGCTCTGTCTCTTTCTGTTCAGGGTAGAGAACACTGGTCAGAACCTCAGGGCAGTGAGGTTAAGAGACATGCCCAAGTTCACAGATTGAGTTAGGGGTAGTGTCAGATCTAGAATCTTGGTTTCCTAGTTTTATACTAGTGTTCTGTTCAT
This sequence comes from Callorhinus ursinus, assembly GCF_003265705.2. Classification (NCBI taxonomy): domain Eukaryota; kingdom Metazoa; phylum Chordata; class Mammalia; order Carnivora; family Otariidae; genus Callorhinus; species Callorhinus ursinus. The sequence goes on from NW_027397066.1 coordinate 80,588,091, forward strand.
TATACTAGACCAGCTCCGATTTGTTAATGAAAAAAAGTAAGCGCATCTATACACATCCACAAACACACATACCTACACACACACACACACACACACACACACACACACACACACACGCGAACAAACTAACATCAAGGATTCATTCAAGTAAATAGGTTAATGGGAAAAACTTCCTTTTCTAACATTTACAAGTGTAAAACTGTTTTGCCCTTGGTCTATACAAAAACAGTCTAGGCCCTCATCTCATTCCTATACTGTTGGCCTCCCTAATACTAGACTCTTTGCTCTTCAGTTTTTTCTACATCCTATAACCAGGTTAATCCTTTTAGAAAGATACTGCATCGATTATATCATTCTCCTCAATAATCTAATACTGCTTCAGCTGCCTCTCAGATTGAATTTAAACTCTTCTTAGCTTTCCAAGTCTGTAGAAATCTACCTTTCTTACATTTCTCACTCTCTCTGAAATACATCTTCCTTTGATAATCGCTGACCCTGAAATATTCATCAGTGACAACACCAGTCAGTTTAACTTTGTTCGTGTTATTCTTCCTTCTAGAATAACTTCTTTTTTTCCTCTTCTTATTCATTGTCCATAATCTAGCTCATGAAGACTACTTGTAACCTCTCCTACCAACCTCTCACTTCTCTGGACACCTCTCATGTCTTGGACTCCTATAATACATTCAGTAATATAATTTTAGTCACTCAGTGTTCATATTTCTTGTTGGCATTCAGTAATACTTGTTTGTTCATGTCTAACAGACTTAGGTCAGTCTTCTTGTTTAACAGCATTATCCTATGGTGACCATAGGCATGTTTATAATAGGGCTTGCAAACCAGCAGCCAATGGACCAAATATACTTTGCAGATGGATTTTGTTAGGGAAGTTTTAGAAATTGGAATTAGTTGTCAGCATTTAAATATCAGGAAATTTCTGATAGAAATCTATTTTGTGAAGTATTCTTGAAAAATTAAAAATTTAGGATCCCTGAGACTGCCTTCCTATTGGTGACAGTTAATAATTGTTCTTAGGCAGGGTATGAGGTCCCCAGTTCCATACTACTTCCTATTATCTTAAATCCTACAAACTTCACTCAGTACTCTCTCTGGCTCTTGAAGGTATTTATCAGTTTATTTTTATTTTCTACTTTAGGTTTTTTTAAGTATAATTGACACACGATGTTACATTGGTTTCAGGTGTACAACATAGTGATTCAGCTTCTTTATGTTATGCTCTGCTCATCACAAGTGTAGTTACCATCTTATCACCGTACAATGCTATTTACAATATCATTGTCTATATTCCCTATTCTGTGCTTTTCATTCCCATGATTTATTCCTCCCATAACTGGAAGCCTATGTCTCCTGCTCCCCTTTACCCACTTTTTCCCATATCCCTTTCATCTGGCAACTATCATTTTGTTTTCTGTATTAATAGCTCTGAGTCTGCTTTTGCTTATCTGGGTTTTTTTTTTTTTTTAGATTTCACATATGAGTGAAATCATACTGTATTTGTCTTTCTCAGTCTGATTTAATTCATTTAGCATAATACCCTCTAGGTCCATCCATGTGGTTGCAAATGGCAAGATCTCCTCTTTTTTTATGGTTGCATAATACTCTGTGTGTGTGTGTGTATGTGTGTGTGTGTGTGTGTGTGTGTGCACACGCACCACATCTTCCTTATCCATTCATCTATCCATGGACACTTAGGTTGCTTCCATGTCTTGACTATTGTAAATACTGCAATAAACATAGGGGTGCGTCTGTCTTTTCAAAATAATGTTTTTGTGTTCGTTGGGTAAATACCCAGTAGTGGAATTACTGGATTTTATGGTATTTCTATTTTTTTAAATTTTTTGAGGAACCTCCATGCTGTTTTCCCACGGTGGCTGTTCCAATTTATATTCCCACCAGTATTGCACAAGGGTTCCTTTTTCTCCGCATCCTCACCAACACTCGTTATTTCTTCTGATTTTTATTTTAGCCATTCTGACAGGTATAAGGTGGTATTTCATTGTGGTTTTGATTTTCATTTCCCTAGTGGTTAGTAATTTTGAGCATCTTTTCATGTGTCTGTTGGCCATCTGTATGTCTTTGGAGAAATGTGTGTTTGTGTCTTCTTCCCAGTTTTTAAATGGATTATTTGTTTTTTGGTGTTGAGTTGTGTAAGTTCTTTATATATTTTGGATATTAAGCCCTTATCATATATATCATTTACAAGTATCTTCTACCATTCAGTAGGTTGTCTTTTTGTTTTGTTGATGGTTTCCTTCACTGTGTAAAAGCTTTTTATTTTGATGTAGTCCCAATAGTTTATTTTTGCTTTTGTTACCCTTGCCTTAGGTGACGTATCTAGAAAAATATTGCTGTGGTCAATATCAGAGATATTACTCCTCATGCTCTTCTAGAACTTTCATGGTTTCAGGTCTCATATTTAGGTCTTTAATCAATTTTGAGTTTATTTTTGTGTATGGTGTTAGAAAGGTGCTCTAGTTTCATTCTTTTACATGTAGCTGTTCAGTTTTCTCAGTACTATTTATTGAAAAGACTTTTTTCCTCATTGTATGTTCTTTCCTTTTTTGTCACAGATTGTATGATTTTTGATAATATATAACATATGATATTAACTGATCATATTGTGGGCTTGTTGCTGGGCTTTCTATTCTTTTCCATTGATCTATTTTTATTTATTTATTTTATTTTATTATGTTATGTTAATCACCATATGTTACATCATTAGTTTTTGATTTAGTGTTCCATGATTCATTGTTTGTGTATAACACCCAGTGCCCTCTTTAATACCCATTACCAGGCTAACCCATCCCCCCACCTCCCTCCTCTCTAGAACCCTCAGTTTGTTTCTCAGAGTCCATAGTCTCTCATGGTTTGTCTCCCCCTCTGATTCCCCCCCTTCATTTTTCCCTTCCTGCTATCTTCTTCTTTTTTTTTTTTTCTTAACATATACTGTATTATTTGTTTCAGAGGTACAGGTCTGTGATTCAGCAGTCTTAACACAATTCACAGCACTCACCATAGCACATACCCTCCCCCATGTCTATCACCCAGCCACCCCATCCCTCCCACCCCCCACCACTCCAGCAACCCTCAGTTTGTTTCCTGAGATTAAGAATTCCTCATGTCAGTGAGATCATATGATACATGTCTTTCTCTGATTGACTTATTTTTATGGTAGTACCATAGTGTTTTGGTTAGTGCAGCTTTGTAGCATATCTTGAAATCTAGAATCATGATACCTCCAGCTTTGTTCTTTATCAGGATTACTTTGGCTATTCAGAGTCTTTTGTTCCATACAAATTTTAGGATTATTTGTTCTAGTTCTATAAAAAATGCTGTTGGTATTTTGATAGGGATTGCATTGAATCTGTAGATTGTTTTGGGTAGTATGGATATTTTAACAGTATTAATTCTTCTATTCCATGATCATGGATTATCTTTCCATTTGTTTGTGTCATCTTCAATTTCTTCTATCAGTGCTTTATAGTTTTCAGAGTATAGATCTTTCACTTGGTTAAGTTTATTCCTAAGTATTTTGTTGTTTTTGGTACAATTGTAAATGAAATTGTTTTCTTAATTTCTTTTTCTGCAGCTTCCTTACTAGTGTATAGAAATGCTACCAGTTTCTGGGTATTAATTTTGTGTTTTGCAACTTATTCGTTTATTCTGTTTATTCTATTACTTTTATTCATTTATTACTATTAATTTGTTATTTCTGTTCACTTATTCTATTTTTCATTTTTTAATTTCATTTTTTAATTCTTGTCATTTATTACTTTTATTACTTTTTTGGGTCTTTAAGGTTTTTTACGTATAGTATATCATCTGTGATTACTGACAGTTTAATTTCTCCATTACCAAAATGCATGCTGTTTCTTTTTTTCTTGTCTGGTTTCTGTGGCTAGGACTTCCAGTACTATGTGGCAAGTATGTTTTGATCCTTGTCTTGTTCCTAACTTCAGAGGGAGAGGTCTCAGTTTTTTACCATTGGGTATGATGTTAACTGTAGGTTTTCATAAATGGCCTTTTTTTTTTTAAGTAGGTGGAGCCCAATGAAGGGCTTGAACTCACAACTGTGAGATCAAGACCTGAGCTGAGATCAAGAGTCAGACACTCAACCAGCTGAGCCACTCAGGTGCCCCACTACATGGCTATATTATGTTAAATAATGTAGGTGGTTATGTTCTCTCTAACCCCACTTTGTTGAGAGTTTTTGTCTTGAATGGATGTTGAATTTTGTCAGATGCTTTCTCTGCATCTATTGAGATGATCATATGATTTTTATCTTTTGTTAATGTGGCATATGGCTCTTATAGATATTTGAATTTGCAATCTCTGAGATTTCTATTAACTCTTCAGTAATTCAAAAGCTATAATTATATTCAAAATTATGGTAAAATATATTACTTTTGAAAGTTAATAAATGTATTTTAAAATTAAGTAATTACTGCAAAAATTAAGTTATATGAGTAGTCAAGAGCAAAGCTAACTACCTGTGATATATATATTCTCATGAATCATGGTTAAACCAAATCTGTAATTGATCAGAATGATAAAAGAAATCAAAGAGGTAGAGGATAGAATCTCTTTCATGAATTAATTCTGTAGTATAACCTTGGCAAGTTACTTAAGCTCTTTCCATCCCCATTTCATCTGTATTCTTAAAATACTATCGTCATTATTGAATAAGAACCAAATAAAAATGGAAGGGGGAAAAGAGCCCATTTCATAGAGAACTCATGCAAATTATAATATGGAAACCTTCACACTCAGTTACTTAATAAAGACTGATCAGCTCCCAAACCCAGATCATTGTATTCTTTCCCCTTTTTCGGCAGGGAGGGTGGTGGTGATGGTGCCTTTCTAGGAAAAATGATGGTATGGCATTTTTAAAGAGTCATTAAAGTGCAATAGGGCTGCTAGATTGTTTCTAGAAAACATCATTTTCTTGTATATATTAGAAAGCATTTTCTAACATACAAGGATTATATACAGTTATTTAAAACAATTATATAAAATAAATTACATAGAATTCTATAATTTTAAAGTATTTAAAACAACTAGTTAAATTTTAAATTATGTGAAAAAGAATTACATAAAATTATATAAAATAATTTCAAATAACTAGTAAGTTCCCCTAACTTATGGGTGGGGGGTTTGTTTTTATAGTCAGAAAAACAACAACCAGGAATCATTGAACTTTAACAAAAAAATGCTTTTAAAACTGTGAGCTCACACCATCTAAGATGGTTTTTAACAAGAAATTTGTCAAAAAATAAAAACTATTTCCTTTAGTTCTTTTGAAAAGTATTCCATTTTGAAGATTCCTCAAGTAACTCCATTATAAGAGATGAGACTGATCATTATAAAGAAACAAAACTTACATTGAAATATTTGTTTTACAGAAATAGAAATATTAGTTTATCTTTAAAATTATATAATATAGTTGGCTTCAAAAACAAAACCAGTTACAATAAAGATAGGAATTTTATATGAGCTGATTAACTTAATTTCCTTTTAGTTACAAGAATGCATTTTTGGGAAGAGTGGTGTGAAGCTCCAAAAAAGAATAACTGTCCACTGTGTCACATTTTTGGTTTTTATATGGTTTGTATAAAACATCGGTCAAATCAGAAACATAGGCCTGTCATATTATGCATTACAGAAAGTGACAAATAATGCAAGCAGTGACAATTTCTGCTTTTGAAAAACTTAACCTCTAACTGGAAGATAATAACATAAAAGAAATTACTAGTAGAAACAGATAAAGGTGTAATTTGAATTCTTGAAAGAGAAAACAGAGCCCTAAAAATTTAAATAAGAGAAAACATCATATGTACCATTTCAGCACCAGTATAGCTTCTCAGGAATATACAGGTACTCATTACTTAAAATGATCTAGAAAATTTTTCTTTTAATTTATTTATCTATTTAAACATTTAATGAAAGCTAGAGTACGTACCCAGCATTGGTACTACCCTTGAGATACGATGGCAGATGCTGCCCCTGGTACATTTCATTGTGATTTCCTTCCCTTCTCTTCCCTTCTCTTTTCTTTCTTTTGTCACACACATTCACATACATAGACAGTTGTTAGCTAGTACAACTATTTAACATGGTTGGGTTATAAATTCATTCTTGAAGGGTTTGCATCTCTACAAAGCAAGATATAGGTAGTCCTTGCTTTGCACAGCTCTGATTTTCATGAAATCTGCATGAATTTCATTTAACATGGTACTGGGTGGACTGCCTGTTCAGTGGCAAAAACCTAGACATTGAAGACATACATGTCTGGATTATTCCTACCTTTGGCACTTATCTTTCTGGGCAAGCTATTCAGGTTTCAGATTCCACTTTCTCATCCACTAAGATATGGACAATAATAACACCTCTTTCATAAGGTAGTTGTAAATATTAATAAAATAATAACCATATAAATTTTAATTTCTGTTTCCAAAGCTGAACATAGTCGTTCTGGGGGAAACTATATCTTGTGTTCAGAGGTAGAGCCATTCAAAGGATCTAATGCTGTTGGTTGTATTATTTTAACCAAATCGGTATAGTGAATATTAAGTTATTATAGCAGATTATGTTTTCCAAAAATGGCCACAACAATACCCCTTGCCCCCCACATATTCTTCTAGAACTTGCCATTCCCCATCGAGAGTTGGGGAATTCTCTTGCTGTTGAATATAAGCATGCTTGTGACTCACTTGTAACCAATAGAATGCTCCAGAAGTGCTGTGTAATTTCCTAGGTTTGGTCGTAAAACACATTGTTGCTTCCACCTTGTTTGTGGGAATACTGGTCTGCTTGGAGCCTTGCAAAGTCTGACCCTGTAGCTGCCATTCTGTGAGGAAGCCAGGCCATGTGGAGGGGCCTTAGGTCTCAGGTGTCAGGTTGGCATTCATAACCTTTAAGTCCTTTCAGGCCAATCACCAGAACCATCACATGATTCAGATGATGTCAGTCTCCTGCTATGTAGTCACTCTTGGAGATACACCCCTATCCTTTGAGACTTTTACACTGAGGCCCCAAGCTTTGTGGAACAGAGACAAACCATCCTCAATGTGCCCTTTGTGAATTCCTGATTCACAGAATCTGTGAGTACAATAAAATGGCTTTTGCTTTATGCCATTAAGTTTGAAGTGGTTTGTTATGTAACCATGATAATTAGAACAGTTATAAAACCTGAAAGATACATTGTTTCAGTAAGAAACAGATTGCTATTAAAACTCATCAAAGTGGGAACTAACTGATGAATAAATGTTTACTGAGTTTTTCTTTTCATTTCCATGAAAGATAGCTCAACAGAGACTTTTATCTAGCATTTCCCTGTGGTTTATTTGTTTTTTACTTGACATTAATTCCCTTAAAGAAATATTTGCTGCCAGAAAAGAACTATGCATGTTTAAACAGTTTAAACAGTTTCACTATTGCTTTATGGTAAATTTTACCTGTTTGTCTAATAAAAAATGTCAATCAATACTCTTAATAAGGATAATTACCACTAAAATCTGTGTATTTTTTTTGAAAACACAATAGCCTAGTAAAACCTGATAGGAAAAAGGAATATCTATATTCATCTCTCCAAATTAAAATGTAGTTATCTTTGATATTAATTTAATGTTAATTTTATAATAATCTCATATTAGTATATTTGTCAAAATTAGTTTGAATCTGTATCTTTCCTATCACTTTTTGGGAGACAGTGGTTTCTAAGTTTGTTACCACTGAATAAAATAATACTTTGTTGTACATTTACCAAGGGATTTCACTTACATGGTTTATTATGATTTTCTGTAATAATATAATTGCAATAATAATGGTACCTTTTATTAAGAGCATTACCATGGAAAAGGTAATCAGTATTGTAGTAACATTTGGATTGATTATGCTTTAAAGTTTGTATGTTTGTGTTTATAAATATAAAAAACTGCATATATATATATATGCACACAGAGTGCTTCTAGAAGAATATGTAAGAAAATGTTAACATTGATTGCTTCTGGGAGTGAACTGGGATATATGAAGGTAATTCTCATCAAAATAAAATTAAAACTAAAAAAAATGTTATTTATGCTGTGAAAACTGTCTTGTATTCATATTTGTATCATTAGCACTTAGTGCAATGTTTCGTACTTAGTAGGCACATAGTTCATATTGTTGAACAAATAGAAGCTTGAGGTTATCTTCTTAATGTATTGTTCACCTGATCCATAACATTCATGATCTGATAGATTACATTTTTCACTGAAAGAGATAATAGTCTTTTCTCGCATAATTTCTCAGTTTTCTAAAAAGGCTATTTATATATCTGTATCAGTCTAGGTCCAATCAGAAGACAAATCACGTGATGTTACATTTATAAGTATATATAGATATTCTGACAGGAAACACGAGGTATATAGATCATACAACATACCTTATTATTCATAGAGCATTTTATTATTATTGTTATTATTATTTTTGTTATTTTTTTTTTTAGAGAGAGTGTGTGAGCAGGGTGCAGTGCAGAGGGAGAGGGAGAGAGAATCTTAAGCAGATTCCCTGCCTAGCATGGAGCCCAACTCAGGGCTTGATCTTATAACCCTGAGATCAGGACCTGAGCCAAAATCAAGAGTAGGACGCTTAACTGACTGAGCCATCCAGGTGCCCCTCATGGAGCATTTTAGTACCGATTACCTGGCACATGTAGCAGGTTTGCACCACAGGAGAAGAAGCCTAAAATTATGACATTAGAACTTCTGTAGGGTTACTGGCACATCTGTCATCCAAGGTACACACACACACACACACACACACACACACACACACACACACACACACACACACATCCTATCTTTACTCTGGAATTAAAACAAATCATTTCCAGGGAAAGGAAGAAGTATCTCTAGGGTTATTACCCTACATATAAGCTAAAAGCAAATCTCTGGAAAGAAGAGGGGAATTTTTTATGATTCTAGAATGTCTCCAGGAAGGGAGACTTATCTTTATTCTAGCTTATCAGTTTCCCTTGCTCAGAAGTCCCTAATAGTGCAGGAATGTCAAGAAATCCAAAGAAAATGATCTTCCATTACACAGTAATTTAAACAGGAGACATTTAATATAGAAATTATTAAGCAATAATAGGAGAGTAACTTTAAAGGTAGATAGCAAATTTGAAGGGTAATCTAGGGCTATGGGAGCGTATCCAAGGAAGGATAGACTTCCTCAGAAGGTGGGTTCTCCTTAAGAGGTAGTTAAGTTCACTGGGTTGCCCAGGCCAGAGTTGGTCCACAGTCACCAGACCTGCAGGAACAACTCTTTGGAGAGCAAGCAAGCTGAGGTTGATGAGTGGGCCTGCAACAGTTGGGAATGCAGAGGAAGTTGGGACTCCACTGCAGAAACTGGGCTAGAGAGGTCCCTTTCTATGGGAACCCAGCATACTTCTTTGTATAATTTGAGCCAGAGTGGCTCTGAACATCCAGTCCCACAGGGTGTCCTGCATGTACATGTACCCCCAGGTGCAGGAAGAGTGACCTGGGCTGTGATGCAGACTTGAGTCATCCCGGGCTCTTGTACATAGTCCTGCTGCTTGAGCCGAGAGCTGGAGAAAATATACAGTGAAAGCTATGTCCTGTGAACATGTGGTACTGGTACTGGAGAAAATTTAGGAAACCTGAGCCAAAAGGAGAGCACCTTCTTCTTCAGTGCTATCCATTGTCCCCTTAGACAAATCTTGTATCCTGCCGTTTGGCAAAGGAAAAATACTTAAAGGGCCCAGATTCATTTTTCTAGATCAGGCATTAAGGGTGAATTTCAACCTAGGAGACAAATAAGTTGATAGCTGACAATGTCTCTTCATCCTGTTGCTTTAATTTTATTTCTTTCAAATTTATGGTGCATCATAGCTTTAAGTAAGGGTATTGTCATACTTTCTGTTTAATTTTTATCTAAATTCTCTTTTGTTTTATCCTCTCAGTTTTCTTTTTGTTTTCTGTAGCAGTATCCTGGGAAAATATTTATTTTGTGAGTTCATAAATAATAGTTCAAACTGTATCATTTTTTTTTTAGCTTTTTAATATATACTTATGTTAAACTCACCTGTCACATTTATGACTACATGTGTGGGTACCATTTTTTCTCTTCGGCATTTTATCATCCAGAAAAGGTGGCATTGCCTAAAAATTTATAAATTTCATGTATATTATCTCTTTCTGATTACTTATTAGGTTACTAAGTGGAACTATTTGCTTTGCAACAATCTTAATGAAATACTTCTTTATAGATCTCCAGCTAAAGAAAGTTCCATTTATGCAGGTCTTTTATGTCAGTCTTTAATCTAGTTCTCTGTTCTTAGAAAGCATTGTGAAATAGGGCCTTTACTTCTTTCTCCATCTTTATGTTCAATTAGTCACAGCTTTAAGTATGTTCTGGTGAAGAGTCTCGCTCAGGACTACTTGTAAACAAGCCCAAACACTTCTCTTTATCTGTCTTATTTAGCATTTAAACATTCCCCTACATTTAGCAGAATTTCATCTTACTCAGTTTATATTATCTACGCCTTGTCTGGTCTTCTTTCCCTGTTAGGCATATCCTAGAGTTTAGGGCAGAGCTTGGGGGCATGATATCTTTTACTCCTGAATATAAGTGTCAGGAGACAAAGCACTGTAGGCAGACACTTAAGTATTATCCTGGAGAAGTAGAAAGTCCCAGCGAAAGTAGTTAAGTTCTAGATCAGTGTACTAATCTAAGAGACTAAATGGAGTATGAGAGCCCAGAGATAAATGGGGACTGAGAAACTGGGAAATACAGGATAATAAACTGATAAAACAACGTTGTTCTGTAAGAATCCTGGTGATAGAATATTGATACTGTGAGAACTCAGGTTGGTTTGCAGGCACATGCTAGGTATAAGAAGCTGGAGTAGAGCGAATACATTTCAAGTGGTTATTTTTATGTTTAGAGAGTTTCTCTTCTGTTATGGACTCAATTAGCTTACCTGTACAGAAGTGAAGTTTGAAAGTATATAATTTCCACTTCACAGCATCTTCTGGAACTCTTGTGTATAGAGATCATTCCAACAGTTTTTTTTTTTTTTCTTAAGGGAGAGTGGGTGCATGTGCTTGAGCTGGGGTGGGGGGAACAGGGGGAGAGGGAGAGAGAGAATCTTAAGCAGACTCCACACCCAGCACAGAGCCCAATTCAGGGCTGATCTCACAACCCGTAGATCATGACCTGAGCCAAAATTAAGTCGGCCACTTAACCGACTAAGCCACCCCAGCACCTCTCCAACAGTTCTTCATACAGAAGCTGTTTGTAATGACAGATTGTACATTTTCACCAACATCATTCTAGTATAATTCTTAGGTTTCTTTAAATTCTTTGACAAATGCGGGGCGCCTGGGTGACTCAGTCGTTAGGTGTCTGCCTTCGGCTCGGGTCATGATCCCAGGGTCCTGGGATTGAGCCCCGCGTCAGGCTCCCTGCTTGGCAGGAGGCCTGCTTCTCCCTCTCCCACTCCCCCTGCTTGTGTTCTCTCACTGTCTTTCTCTCTCTCTCAAATAAATAAATAAAATCTTTAAAAAAAATAAAAAATTCTTTGACAAATGCCATCTCGCTTTGTTGATTATATCTACATTGTTTTCTAAATTGGCTTATCATATTTTGGGTGTTAACCACTATTTGATATAGTATTTTAAATCTGTTAGGGGACTGTTGAGGAAAAGAAATCACCCTCATATTTTTCTTGGTCATTTCTGGGACAAAGAATTAAGCCTGGATCTCAGTATAAATCACTATCTAATTTTAAGAAAACCCAATGTATTAACTTATTAGTAATTATATCATGTTATATGCTAAAGCATATTTGTAGCTATAAAACAGTAAAATAATTCTTGAACTCTAAGTGAAAAGGTTTGGGGCATTGTGTGAAATAAAATTTTATAAACTGTATCTTGCTTTTATCCATGATGGCTTAATATTGTAGTTGTAAAGATCATCGGTCAGACTCTTGACCCTCTAATCAAATGTGACAAGTTAGACTATAGTGTTTCTGGTTCAAACTAAAATAGACTTTAATGCCATTTAAGAATGAATAAATAGGGACTGCTCATAAAGTTTTTATCTGATTTCTGAAATAATTAGAATGAGAAAAAAACATAGTGAATTGTCATTGTTTTTAGTGTAGCCCATCTTAATAAAAATATTAATCATGGCAATTTGTACCGTAATTTACAATAAAAGATACAAGTAACTCAGTAAGGTAGATTTTCAGGATTTGGTAAGTTTCCACTATAGAGGGCAGTGTGAGTATCTTAGAAGTTCCTGTTCTACAAGAATTTCCCATCTGACAGTAGAAATAAGCTAAAAAGAGTTTTATGAACTTAAGACTATAAAATTAGCAAAATGAAAAATACAGAAAAGGTAAAACCAAGGTCACACTAACATTGAAGGGGTAGAGAAAGAAGAAGACTGAGAACAAATGTTCAGGGACTGGTATTTTGAAGTCAGTAGAAAGTGTACCAAAAAAGAAAGAGTCTATTGCTGCAAAGATATTGAATAAGAGGATTGAGACAAATCCATTGGATTTGTCAAGATATCATTTAAGACCTTTGCCGGAGTAATTTTGATAGAGTTTAAGAAGAATTGGTTAGGTTGTGGTTTTAAGAGCGATAAAGTGGTTAGAAGTAGGAGATGCAGAATTAATGACAAAGTCAACTTTGCTTAACTCTTTGAAGATGGTATATTTTCTTTCACAAGACAAGCTAGACCATCTGCTGTCATATAGGAAAGAAATTCTTTTAAGAAAAAAATTTAATTTGGTTATTAACACTTCTTAGTAGTAGAACCTCCCGTGAAAATTATCATTCTTGACTTACTGCCCCCCCCCACCAGAAGCTCAGAAATTTTCCATTAGAACAGTTTCAATGTCTTAATGGTACAAATTCACTGCTGAGATGTACTGTCATGGTTTGAGGGAGTCTAGAAATAGTACCCTCTGTTCCTTATCCAAGTTCAGAATCACTAGAGACCTAAGCAAATGAGTTCTCTGATGGAATTCAAAATAACTGCTTTAAAATTGGTGAAGGACAGGGCTTATTTGTATAGTCACAAAGGAACTGCTAATACTTTATGGCTGAATTCGATATATTTGCTAATCTTGTCACTGGACAAGATGTGTACCTGGACAGCCAAAGGTATGGAAGAATAGGAAGTTCTTGCCCTTCTAGAAGGTCAGGAACCCAGAAGGGACTGAGTTATGCACAGCCAGTTCTTCTTTCTCAGTTTAATAGTCAGATACATTACTCCGTTCCTAGAGAGAGAATGGAGGTGGTGGTGGGCAGTTGCCAAGGGAGGAGGCAGAAGTGACCAGAAGTGTCACTATAGTGGAAATTTCTCCATAAGGAAGCTTGAGGCCAGTGGGAAAGGGGTTCTCACCCCAATCATTTTATTCTCCAATATGCTCTTTTGAATGGAGGTATAATTCACATAAGCTAAAATGCACAGATTTTAAATGGTCAGTTTGATGAACTTTGGAAAATGTACTATATATTCATGTAATCAGTTTTCTAATCAAGATATGAAACAGTCTAATACTTTATTTCTTTCAGTGCTAACCTGTTCATTCATTTAAAATGCTTAAAATCATAATAAATTTGTAGTAATTCTGTTTGACAGCTTTGGTTGTCTCCGGATGTAGAATTTAATGGACTTCCCTAAGAAGATCTCACATCATTAATAGGCATGTAATTATTCCCATGGAGAGACTGAATGCTTTTTACTAATAAGAAATCTTTTTAAAATGGGATAATCTGTGTAGTTTTTAGTTATATATTTTATATTCTTAAATACTTAAACTGTCTTCATTGATTTCTTCGAATCTTAAAATGTAAGATACTATATTTATACTTTAAATTATATGGAGTACATAGTAGGTGCTTAACAGGTCACATTTACCTTTCCTTTGCTATTGGCACACTTTGGCTCTTAAGTGTGATACAAAGGATGGTAATTAGACAGCTTTCTGCAAAGAAGGAACTCATTCCTTCGTTCACTCAGTTAATTTAAGAAGTATTTACTGGACACCATGCAATGACTATAATTAACAAGATGCCCCATAAAATACAGTGGGGGAGGTATATTAACAATTAAATAAAAAATATAATTAAAAATTGTGACTAGTGCTATGAAGGATGGATACAGTGAAAATGATCCTGAGGGATTAAGAGGAGACTTAGATAAAATGGGCAAAGATGGCCTCTGGACTGGTAACATCCATACTGAGACTTGATCAGAAGGGGATGTCAGGTAAGGCACTTTGGGGATAGGATGAAGGGAAGGAAAGAATTTAAAAAGACCCAGATGCCAATATAGGTAGTACTAAATGAGTCTTAACTGCTTTTTATTACTTGTTGACTGATAGTTTTGATGGATTGCTGTAATTTGACTAACATAAGTCTTATTTTTTTCCCCAGTGTTGGGATAATTACATTTATTACTTTTAATAATATGAACTTAGATATTATACATTATTCATACTTTATTTCAGAAAAATCAATATGCACTTAATAAGTTTGAAAAAGAATATCTGAGATATGACGCCCTACAACTTTTTTTTTTTTAAGATTTTATTTATTCATTTGAGAGAGAGATTGAGATAGAGAGAGAGCATGGCGGGGGTGGGGGCAGGTCAGAGGAGAAGCAGACTCCCTGCTGAGCAGGGAGCCCAATGCAGGACTCGATCCCGGGACTCCAGGATCATGACCTGAGCCGAAGGCAGTCACCTAACCAACTGAGCCACCCAGGCGCCCCTACAACTTCATTTTAGCTTATAGAAGACATACATACAAACATACTTTTTCTTTAGAATAAAAATCAATTTCTCAAAACTGCTTACTAGTTCTTCTTAAGAAAGTAAATATTAAACTTGGATGTGAATGATAACCTGGGATTTTTAATAAAGTATAGGTTTAGGTTTACTAGAGTAGTCAGGTTGTACTACGTGTCCCTAGAGCATTTTAGTATTATTTGATGTAAAATTTTAAGTCTACTTTTTCTTGGGTTGGCATGGAAAGTAATTATCTCTTATTTTATAATAGAGGATTTCATCATATTTTTAGAGTTGTCATGACCTGGCAATGTACAGAAGTCTATTAAAATGTAAGGTATCTATAAGGTCAATACTATTTGCATAATGCTATCAAGACATTATTTGTCTTTTTCACTTTGTTGACATTTGCCTTAACAATGGTGCAAAAGCAATTATGGGTAAAAAACCCAAGGTGCTTTAGGATGTGTGAATCAGAGCTGTAGTAGTACTAAGTTGTACTAGTAGTATTCTTCACCGTAACATACTTGAAGTAGAAAAAAATACCAGTTTCATTTAAGAATGCCCATGATGAAACAGAAAAAAAAAATATTTAAAAAAAATCTCAATATCTGTGTACACATTTTTAAAAATATTCTTTGTAATGAAATGGGGGGTACACATAAAACACTTTAATTGCATTACAAAGTCTGATGACTATTTTGAAGAGAAGCACTTGTGCAGTAGTTTATGAGCTGACCAAGGTACTTTATTTTCATGGAAAAACATTTTTTGTTTGAAAGAACTGACAGACAAACTGGTTTTTCATATTTGGCAGATATTTTCTCACGAATGAAGTTAATTTATCATTTAAGGAAAACAACTGACAATATTTATTGCTGGTAATAAAATTGAAGTTTGTAAGAAAAAATTAGAATTTTGGGAAACTTGTATGACTTCAGCTTGATATTTCCCCAGTACTTACCAGAGCCTTTTAATAAGATTAGTGATGATACTAACAAATGTTATATTTTGAAATAGTACAATGAAATATGTCAATATTTGGAAGATATGCATAAATCCATGACCTAATTTTTTTTAATGATCAGTGCATTGATGATAAATATCTTACATCATGAAAGATTCAAAGTGTAAGAGATCAGTGGATATGAATGTGAGAGTTGGAAGCATTTATTAATATTGTTTCAGATTTCTTATGGCAACCAACCTTTAAAAAACTACCACTTGTCAAGTTTTGGTGTGGTGTCAAAAAATATCCACAGTTAGCTGAAAAGGCTATTAAAATACTCTCCTGTTTTTCAACTATGTGTGTGAGTCTGGATTTTCTTCATCTACTTAACCCAAACAACAGATTACAGAAGATTGAATACAGAAGCAAATAGGAAAATCTAGTTATTTTCTATTAAGGCAGACATTATGGAGATTTGTAAAAATGTAGAAAAATACTATTTTTAATGAGTTTTTTGTTTTTGGAATATATTTTTTTAAATATTACTGTTAACAAATAATTTTATAACTGTTAGAGTCAAGTGAATTACCAAAATGAATCTTAAAAAGTCTTTTAATTTTTAGTTTTTAAATGTCAATAGAAATAATTGGTGTAAATAAAAGCCCTGAATTTTTAATATGTAAAGAAATTTTGACAATCTGTGGAATAGGGGAATCCATATATAATTTAGGACGAGAGCACGGCTTTTATAATCCAAAATGTACATGTTTTGGCTTATAGCAGTATTTTGATTTGAAGTGTTTTTCAAATGGCAGTGTTGAAGTAGGTTTTATAATCATCAGCTTTGTATTATTTTAAGTCGTATTATTTTGAAACTTTTCTAAACCTTCATTTTCATTTTATGTCTTTAAAATGCAGCAGAGGAAGCCAAAAATGAAACAAAATATTATTTTCAAAGCAATGTAATTTTTTGGGGACATTTAGGGTTTTTTTTAAATTAATCATGGCTGGTTTCCTGAACAAGCTAAATATGGTATAGGAATCCTGAAAAAGATGTTCTGTGACAATCTGTATTGTTCCTGAATATTCCTGGTATCTCACGTATACAGAATGAATATTTAATATCTGAGTTAAATGGATACATTTTATTTAAAAAATTTGTAATGGTACAGGCCATTGCCATTTTGTAATGTATGTGGAAGTTAATTCACAATAATGCATGTTAGTGTTAACCGCCATGAAACGTGATTATCATATGTTAGAGTTCTGATTTCTCTTCTTTCTATAAACAGATAATCTCAGTGATACCTTGAAGAAGTTGAAGATAACAGCTGTTGACAGAACTGAGGATAGTTTAGAAGGATGCTTGGATTGTCTGCTTCAAGCGTTGGCTCAGAATAGTAAGTTTCATTATGTTTCAAGTGCCAAACAAAAAAATCAGCAGTCATTCAGAAATTGGTATGTAGTTTAGCACATAATTTGCATTCCCATAACTTGAATTCTTTTGAATCCTATCCCAGAATACTGAGGTTGTTTTACATGCTCCACCCTCCCACCCCACCTCCCCACTCGGGAGGTACTGAAAGCCAAGTTGATAGGCAGAAGAAAGGAGGAATTGATTGGTGGTGATGACATTAATTCCAGCCCCCAGAGAGAGGCCATTCTTTCATTCCTAACAGATAAGCACCATAGTTGTTTTCCTTCTTAACACCTACATTTGTTCTTTGAAAAAGACTGCGTTTGTGTATAGTGGGGAGACTGGGGAGGAGAAACAGAGGGGAGCTTAAAACACCGCAAATTTTTTTCTGAGATCTTATGGTCACCTTTTTAATAATTTTACTTTAAAGTGATGTTTATGGAAATAAATAATGCTTATGCTTAGATTTAATTGGAAAGAGCCATAAGCAGTCATTCAGAAATCCCTTAAAACTGAGGTAAGACTTGATCTTTGATGCTGTGGTAAATAATACTCGTGATAAAAATTATACAACTCAAAAAAAAATTATACAACTCTTCATTGGCTAACAGACTTGTATTGTTGCATTTGATCCATCATATTTCCATTAATTTTTGTATTATCACAGAGAATAGACGGGTACAGAATGATTTTTATCTGTTCCCTTGGTTCTGCTTTGTTGTGCTATGGTTTGTGCTGTACTTGTTTTTAATTATACCATTATCTTATTCTGGGATTAATTATGTAGCAGATAAAGAATTTAGGAGAAAGTATATATTGTTAGAGTTTTAATTTCAAGCACTCAGATGTGTGTGTTATTTCTTATTCTATTTTTCATTTCTTAGTGAACTGTGCTTAGAAAATATAAAATAATTGAATGTGGTACTCTTCATTAAAAAGCACATTTTAAAACTAGCTTGGAAAATTCTTTTTCAGTAATTCTCTTTGCTTTTGAGATTGTAACTCTGTCAAGCTATTCAGTCTTAGAGAAGCGCTTTGAAACAAGGACTTCAATAAGAGCATCGGAATAAGGTTCACCATGGTAAAGAGAAGGAACAGAAAAGGAGAGTGTCTAAGGCTGTACTGTCCATTGTAGTAGATGTGTGTGACTATTTAAATTTAATAATTTAATTTAAATGTGAGTTCCCTAGTCTTACTTTTCAATAGCCATATTTGGCTAGTAACTACCTTCTTGAGGATCACAGATATTAAGCCATTTCCATGATCACAGAAAGTTCTTTTGTATAGCATGGGTCTAGAAGACTAGAAAGAACCATGTGATGACCTGAGTTTTATATGCCTGTATAGACAGATTTACATATTCATGTAATTAGTCTAAGTAAATTGAATATCTCAAGTTCATTTTTTTGGAAGAGTTGTTTTATTATACTCTTCTTTTGTTTTTAATGGCCTGGTTTTTTTCTCTATCTTAGAAAAAAGAATTTTCTAAATGGACCATTTGTTCAGAAACTGAACGATCTGAAGGCAGTGTTCTTGGTTATATGTAGAGGGTTGCTCAACCCTTTCTTGGAAAGACTGATAGAGAACTGAAGTTGAAGAAAATAAATGAAAAAAGGAAGCCAAAGTTTATAACTTTTTAAAGAATAGATTTAAGAAATACTGAGAAGTATATAATTGTTGGATTAAATTTCAGATCCATTGCAGACTTACTCATTGAACCTATTTATTGAAAATAGCCTTGAAATGTATATTATAAAGTGTTAAGGCCAAATAGCCACAAGGTGTCAATAAAAACAACAAACTCTACCAATTTAACTATTGACTCCCGAAGAAGGGAGCAAAAGGAATATGTCTTTTTAAGAATCTGTAACAAAATTCAAGTGTCCTCATATCTAAGACTATTGACACAGAAGAATTTGACACAGGAAGAGGAAGTTCATGCAGATGTTCAGTGTTTAACTTAAGAATGATTATCTGTCATTGATTGAGTGCTTATTATGTACTCAACACAGGACTTGGGATATATCTGTTATCTAATCTAAACTTTCCTTTAGTCCCATGAAGAGGTGTTATCATCACCGTGTAAAGGAAAAAAAAGACACTATAAGGTTACTTGCCTTGCTCTGGCAGAGTCTAGGGTTTGGATTTGAACTCTTAGTCTATAAAAAATTACATTCTGAGTAAAGTGTGGCTTTTTCCTGAGTTTATAGGATGTGAAAATCTTTCCAAAAGATAGGTTTTAATATTGTGTCTTAAATTTTTGCTTTTTCTTTAAAATAGTCTCAAATTATATTATTAAAGATGAGAATGATAAATATACCTTTTTTTCTTGAATTACAGACAGATTTTATAGATATTTTATTGATGTATTTTTTAAAAATAGCGCATGGCTTTTAAACAAGGAAAAGTAAAAAAAAAAAAAATACTAGTAAGATATTTATTTTCTACAGTTGTTCTTCCTCGAAGTGATTGATCCATTGCTACTTTTACCCTCTTAAAGGTAAAATTATAAAACATTTAACTTAAGTGAATCTGTACTGGCTTTTTTTTTGCAGAGACCTTCTAGTGTCATAATTCTTCCTTAGTTTTGGCTGTTTTAGCTAAAAATATCACTGCTTGTACCAGAATTGCACCTGATCAAGAAACAATGATTTCTCCATTCTGTACAAATATAAGATGGTAATGTGTGTAATAGAAATCTAAACTTAAAATTTTATTTTACAATCTACTAACCTGTCATTGGAAAGGACAAATCTGAAAGGAAAGAAATTATGCTTTTTAAAATTTTTACCCTGTGGAAATTTAGTATATTTGAATTACACATCAAAAATTACCATAATCTGAAAGTGATGTATGACTTCAGAATGGTTTTCTTTCTTAAATTTTTTTGGGGTAACATTAAATATAGTATATATGTCAGAATCTTAAGAGACAAGTGTTAGATAATTTTAATACTTAATTGGGTTTTATGGAAAACATTTTACTTAAGCATTTTGTGTAAATCTCTGATCTAAATAATAGAAGCATTCATTCATTCATATAAATACTTTAGATCTCAGTTTTAAAATGTTTTTAGTAAATATTTGAAAGCTACCCTCTAAGAAATCAGATTCTGTTCACTCTTACCTCTTTTGATTCAGAGAATAGAAGATTCTCTGTAAATGCTTATTGTAGTATGGCTACTCTGTTCCATGCTTATTTGAAAATTTAAAACAATAGGCCGTGTTTTTATCCCTAAACATTAGGACAGGAATTGTCGTTAGAGAATATGACATGTAAATCCCCTTGTAAGGCAAACTACTAGCATAAATCAAAGGCCCAAAGACAAGAAAAATTAACAGTCCATTCATAATAAAAAATTCTATTCCATTATAAGAGGATGGGGACCATGTTCTGTTGCTGAGGGAACCACAAAACAATGCCAGCATGATCACCAACACAGCTTTAAATTCTTGTCCTAAAGGATTAGGCTGTTTTCCTCTGTCTCATTGCCTCATGTACCTTTGTGCTCTAACTTTTTTTAATTAATAGCTTAATGACAATTCCTGTTTCCTACAAGAGGCACAGAATTGTTTAGTTTCTGTAGACCAACTCAGTTTACTTTAAAGAAAAAAGTATTTAGTATCTAGTCCACGCTCCTAACGTAATAACAATTCTTATGTTCTTTCTTAGCCTTTGTTCTTTTTTTAATTCATTATATTGATTTTTGGCTCCCTTCTGAAGCTATAATCCTAAGCACACCAGATTATGTATATAAGATGCTAATGTAGATTACTCTATGAATCTTCTCTAACAGAACTTACTGTTGTCATTTGCTTTTAGTCTGTTTTGTGCCTTCAGTATTTCTGAATTGACTTACTTTTGAATACCCAAATTATTTCTTAAGTAAGGGACTTTGAAACTTGTTATCAACTGTTTTTCTTTTCTTTTTAAGATTTTATTTATTTATTTGACACAGCGAGACACACAGCGAAAGAGGGAACACAAGCAGGGGGAGTGGGAGAGGGAGAAGCAGGCTCCCCGCTGAGCAGAGAGCCCGACACGGGGCTTGATCCCAGGACCCTGGGACCATGACCTGAGCCAAAGGCAGATGCTCAATGACTGAGCCACCCAGGTGCCCCTATCAACTGTTTTTCAGTAGCCATATTAAATCTGAAATCACTGGACATGAAAGATTACTGCTGTTTTAGCAGAAACAAAAAATTACTTTATTTCTTTCATGGTAATATCTTGATTTTACTTTTTACCCTAAATTATCAAATGCACCACAGAAGTGATATATTTCTTTTGCAAGCTGAATTCATTATGTTTTCACCTCCTTTACGTATTTTTGCATCATGTGACTCTTTTAGTTATTGTGTCCATTGTCCATGAGAGCTTATTAGTGGTTCTAACCATAAATTATCAAAAGTTCAGTTTTTACTAAGTAAAGATAGCATTTGTAGAATAGAGGAGACTAAAGTAGAGAAAATGGTCAACTAAAAAGCCATTGACAATACTTGAGTAATTGAGAATCCTGGATTGCCATTGAATAATGGCAGCTACCTAAATCTCAGTTTTTCCACACATTCTCTAAAAACTTATACAGATCATCAAAGAGATAAAGTAAAACCAATTAATATAACCTGTGCTTTAAGCATAACTAGAAGACAGACTCTAAGACCTTCAGATTATTAGGGAGAGAAATAAATATCAAAATTTAGCCTACTTAGCGTCAGAGCCCGTGATAGAATTCATTGAGACTGCAGAAACTACATGGAAAAGATGAGAGGAAAATTGGTTGAACCAGGAGCCCAAGGGAACATAGTTAATAAAAGTGCCTTAAGAAGAAAAAGTCCTAGCCTGGAAAATACTAAGATATGGTCTTAGATTGCAGATGATAAACATACAAATTGCTACAATGAATAAAGCAAAAAATAAGAACCAACGTTTTAGCTATTAAAAGTTTTCTTCCTAAACCAACCATAAAGCAGTTATCAGTAACAGAACACCAGAACCTAAATTAAATATCTTTTAAGCTTTTGCATATATGAAAAGAAAAAAATCCTCAAGGAAGAGTTTTAGATACTTGAAACAGAAGTGGATAAATACCAGGGTGATGTGAAAGAAGAGTTGACTAGAAGAAGTTGAAGAAAATCATTTTAGAAATTAAAACTAGATTATAAGACAACAGGAAAGAATAGAGTTTATTGAAAATTTATTATGGAGCATTGAGGAAAACAGGCAAAAGAATGAAGACAAAATAAAGGATCAGAGAGAAAATGATTGATGTTTAAGATAGGGAAAAGATCCAATATATGCACAATTGGAGCCCTAAAGGAGAAAAACAAAACAATGAAGCAGAGCTAATATTTAAAACTAAGAACTTTTCTGAAGAAAAGAAAGACCAGAATCTTACATGATGTGAAAGAGGCAGCCATGTACTTGCAAAAATTGACCTGTAATGGGCAACTCAGAGACTTAGTCTAGTAAAACTCTTACTTATGCATTATTTGTGTCTAAGTGAAAAACAAAAGAACAACTTTTTCTTTCACAAATAAATTCATCACTTGGTGACAATAAAAAAAAAGTAAAAATAAGTACAAAGGAAAAATCCTTAAGGCCTCCATTCAAAAAGATGAAGTTATTTTAAAAAGGAAAGAAAATCAGATTGGCATCAGACTTCTCAACAGCAGTATACAAAGCAATTCAATAATGGCACAGTATTTTTAAAAAAATCAAGAAATAGGAATTTTATATTGAGCCAGCCTGCTTAGTATCAAAGCTATAAAAAAAACATTAAACATGGAAAAACCCAGGGAACACTATACTCATAGATTTAGTCTATGTCTTCCACAGGAATCTTCTAAACTCATGCTGTCCAGTATTCATGATCTGACATGGCTGTTGAACATTTGAAGTGAGGCTAGTCTGAATTTAGGCACATTGTAGATTTCAGGGACTTAGTACCAAAAAAATACATAAACGATCTCATTAACAGTTTTGAAAAATATTGATTACATATTGTATCTCATTTTTAAAAATTTATAAGATATTTACAAATACTTGATTTCTATTACAGCTTTATAGGCCATTATTTCTTGAATTGTGGGTGGTGGCTGATTGAAGTAGGTTTAAGAGTTGGGCCACCCAGTATGATATGATGGAAAATGCATGTCATCAATAAAATCCAATTGGGTAATTCAGTGTAGGAAAGGACATTTAAAAGAAGACATTTAAAATAGTGAACTTAAGTTCATTGTTCAAGGGTTAGATTCTAAGGAAGAGAAAGCATATAGGTCCCAAGATATGTTCTGTGCATTTAGTCAAATGCAGAAAGAGGACAGTGTATATCCAAATATATTGGTATTCAGGAGTTGTAGAAAGGGATCATGGAAGGGCTTGAATCTGATCGGAAGAATGAGAAGGACCATCTTGAAATCTGTCACAGGCCATGAGATTAATAGCAGAAGCAAGATGTACCTGTGGATACTGGTTGCAGTTTGCCCTCTGATGTGCTTTTAAGCTATACTTCAGAAGGAGCAAAAAAGCTCTTGTTATGTGCAATCTCCAGAAGGAGATAAGCTTCCATTGGTATTTGTACTTTGTGATTAAAACATTGGCAGAGGATCTGGTTTTCTAACATTAGCTATAAATGTTACCATTTTGCTTCTTAAGTTTGCTAAATTTGAAAAACTTCTCATGTTCCTAAGAGAGAGTAAAATATGTAAGAGAAATGTGATTTGAAATGATGCTCTGTGCCAAAAATATACTTAAGAAGATCTGTCCTCAATATTTATAGTACCAGTGCTGACTTACTATCACTAAGGACTACACTTTTAAGTTATTGTTGAGAGAGAAGTGTTGGGGGTTGTGCTGCTGTGTTTTCTTGACATTCTTTTTCAAGAGGATAGGGTTGTATGTAACTCTGGACAGCTAGTGTGGATTTTCTGTGGCCATATACTTGATTGATGTAACAGGTTTCTTTTTCTTTCTTAAGTTTCTATTTAAATTCTAATTAGTTAACATACAGTATAATATTAGTTTCAGGTGTACAAGAGAGTGATTCAGCACTTCATACAACACTCAGGTGCTCATCACAAGTTTTCTCCTTAATCCTTATCACCTATATAACACACATTCTTCCTCCCACCTCCCCTCTGGTAACATCAGTTTATTCTCTGTAGTTTGTTTTTTTTTTTAAGATTTTATTTATTCATTTGATAGAGAGAGAGACATAGCGAGAGCAGGAACACAAACAGGGGGAATGGAAGAGGGAGAAGCAGGCTTCCCTCAGAGTAGGGAGCCTGATGTGGGGCTCCATCCCAGGACCCTGGGATCATGACCTGAGCCGAAGGCAGACGCTTAATGACTGAGCCACCCAGGTGCCCCTATTCTCTATAGTTGAGAGTCTGTTTTTTGATTTGCCTTCCCCCTCTTTTTTCCCCTTTGCTTGTTTGTTTTGTGTAACTGGCTTCTCTAATCAATTAAACACTATCCCAGTATGTTTTGAATGTGTTAAAGAATATGTGGCATATAAATTGGAGTTTTGATTGATACAGTGATTTAGAAGTGAATTAATACTGGTATCTGATTAAAAATTATATATTCTCAACAGAAAGGTATAGTTTGATATTTAAAGGAAAATAGCTTATAGTAATAGATTGATTAATCTGTATTAATCTGTATTGATTAATCTGTAACAGTGTCTTCACTGTGATTATAGATGTTTGAACCTGACATTAAAGGTGTGGTCAATATCATAGTCTTTTTTTTACCTCTGTAGAATTTGATAGTCCATGATGGTTATGTTTCCTCTAGAAAGCTACCTTACATGGTTTAAATGCTTTCGTTTTTATCTCTTGTAATTCAGATTTCTGGAGTACCCATTTGGCGTTGTAAAACAAAGATTAGAGTTTCACAATTATGCAGACTCTGAAATCTATAAATGAGATATTTTGTGAAATAGTGAAAATTCAATGAATCATTTTTCCTAATGGAAACTTCTTTATAAA
Source organism: Callorhinus ursinus (assembly GCF_003265705.2). Lineage (NCBI taxonomy): Eukaryota > Metazoa > Chordata > Mammalia > Carnivora > Otariidae > Callorhinus > Callorhinus ursinus. The sequence continues at coordinate 80,613,281 of NW_027397066.1, forward strand.
ATATACATATTCTTCTTCTAATTAATTGATTTACTTATGTTTAATAATTTATTTGATATATAGTGTAAGGTGATCTAATTTTATTTTTTTCTAAACAATTTTCTCAACACCATGTATTGTTTAATCTACTCCCTATTGGTTGATAATGCTCCTTTTAACATATAATAATTGCTTAATTTAATGTAACTGGGCCAGCTTTGGAGTTGTATTCTATTCCATTAATCTATTTGTCTATTGTGTTCTAACCGTGCTATTTTAATTTTATTAGCTTTATGGAGGAAATTTCTCTTTAAAAACCTGTTAAACAGTTTTATTTTCGTGGGTTTAGTATATCACAGAAATTGTGGAAATGCAGTCACATTCCTGAAAATTCCTGTGGGAATTGAGATAAGCTATAAATTAATTTGGAAAGAATTGAAAACTTCTCAGCATTTTTTCTGTAAATCTAAGAACACAGATTATATCTTATTTAAGTCCTTTTGTGTCTCAGTGAGATGTAGTTTGGTTCATGCTTTCCATACATATCTCATTTTAAAACTCCTACATATTTTACATTTTTTGGTTGTTGCAAATGGAGTTTTTCCCATTATAACTTCTAAGTGGTTATTATTAGAGATCAATTTGAAATCTGTGTTTTTATATTTTTATTTGTGTTCAGCTACCTTCTGAATCCACTTAGTTAAAATAAAACTTTAACTAGTTCTTTTGGGTTTTGCAATCAGAACATCTGCAAAGTGACATTTTTGCTTCCTCTTTCCCTTGTAATTATAGCTGACTTACTGTGTTGGCTTGAACTTCCAGCAAAATAGTAAATAACAATGATGTGAATGATATCTTACTTTAATTTCTGCTAATAATGGTGGTCCTTCTAATGCTTCATCATTCAGTATAACACCTCTTGACTTAATGTAAAAGGTTTTTTTCTTGTTAAGAAAATAGTCTTAATTCAAGAATGATTTTTTTGAAAATCAAGAGTGGTTACCTTTAAAACAAACTTTTAGCCTAATCAATTAATATTAAAAATTGTAAGTATCAATTACTTTAAAGTTTATTTATAATAAAATTATTCGTTGGGAGCATTATTACTTGAGGAAGTTTTTCTTTTATCTTTTTTTTTAAGATTTTATTTATTTATTTGACAGAAACACAACAAGAAAGGGAACACAAACAGGGGGAGTGGGAGAGGGAGAAGCAGGCTTCCCTCTGAGCAGGGAGCCTGATGCGCGGCTGGATCCCAGAGTCCTGGGATCATGACCTGAGGCAAAGGCAGATGCTGAACAACTGAGCTACCCAGATGCCCCTAGAGGAAGTTTTTCTTGACGAACCATGAGAGACTATGGACTCTGAGAAACAAACTGAGGGTTCTAGAGGGGAGCGGGGTGGGGGGATGGGTTAGCCTGGTGATGGGTATTAAAGAGGGCATATACTGAATAGAGCACTGGGTGTTATACGCAAACAATGAATCATGGAACACTACATCAAAAACTAATGATGTAATGTATGGTGATTAACATAACATAATAAGAAAAAAAAATAAATTATCTTAAAAAAAAAGAATGAGAAGTGTAACATAGTTTTACAATCTCAGAATGAAGGCCATTTAGTAAACTATGAGGTTCAGTAGAATTTGTATCTTCCTTTGTATATTCAGGGACAAATACTTACCTAATAAGAATTAGTACCTAAAGGATAATTAAAATTAACAAGATGAATTATGTATTTTAGAATAAGTGATTATTAAATGGTCTGATAAACATTTATCAATTTAGTACTATATAGCCCCCCAAGTTTTCAGAACTACAGACCGTAAAGCATTACTTTTTTTAGGGGTGTCATACAATTTTTTTATTAAGTTTTTAATTTTAATTCCAGTTAACATACAGTATTATATTAGTTTCAGGTGTACAATATTGCAACTCAAAAATCTGCACATGACTTAGTGCTCATCATGATAAGTGTGCTCTTTAATCCCCATCATCCTGTTTCACCCACCTTCCCTTTGGTAACCATCAGTTTGTTTTCTGTAGTTGAGTCTATTTCTGTTTCTCTCTCTTTTTTTTCTTTGCTCATTTGTTTTGTTTTTTAAATTTCACATACAAGTGAAATCATACGGTATTTGTCTTTCTCTGATTGACTTATTTAGCTTTAGCATTATACACTAGCTCCATCCGTGTTGTTGCAAATGGCTAGATTTCATTCCTTTTTATGGATGAATAATATTCCATAGTGTGTGTGTGTGTGTGTGTGTGTGTGTGTGTGTGTGTGTGTGTACGTATACCACATCTTCTTTATCCATTCATTTTTCGATGGACATTTGGGCTGTTTCCTTAATTTGGCTATTGTAAATAATGCTACAATAAATATAGGGGGGTGCATGTATCCCTTTGAATTAGTGTTTTTGTATTTTGGGGATAAATACCTAGTAGTGCAATTACTGGATTCTAGAATAGTTGTATTTTTAACTTTTTGAGGAACCTCCATATTGTTTTCCACAGTGGCTGCACCAGTTTGCGTTCCCACCAACAGTGCACGAGGGTTCCTTTTTCTCCACATCCTTGCAACATGTTGTTTCTTGAGTTTTTTGATTTTAGGTGTGTGGTGATATCTCATTGTGGTTTTAATTTGCATTTCCCTGATGATGAATGATGTTGTGCATCCTTGCATGTGTCTGTTGACCATCTGTACATCTTCTTTGGAAAAATGTCTGTTCATGTCTTCTGTTCATTTTTTAATTGAATTATTTGGTTTTTGTTGTTTTCTGGTGTTAAGTTGTTTAAGTTCTTTATATATTTTGGATACTAACCCTTTATTAGCTATGTCATTTGCAAATATCTTCTCCCATTCATTAGTTTGTCTCTTAGTTTTGTTGGTTGTTTTCCTTGCTATGCAGAAGTTCTTATTTTGATGTAGTCCCAATGGTTTATTTTTGCTTTTGTTTCCCTTGCCTCAGGAGACGTATGTAGAAAAATATTCTATGGATGATGTCAGAGAAATGCATAATGCTGTCTTCTAGGATTCTTATGGTTTCAGGTCACACATTTAGGTCTTTAATCAGTTTTGAGTTTATTTTTGTGTATGGTGTAAGAAAGCGGTCCAGTTTCATTCTTTTGCATGTAGATGTTCAGTTTTCCCAACTCAGTTTGTTGAAGAGACTCTTTCCCATTGGATAGTCTTGCCTCTTTTGTCAAAGATTAATTGCTTTGGCTATTCGGGGTCTTTTGTGGTTCCATACAGATTTAAAGGTTGTTTGTTCTAGTTCTGTGAAAAATACTTTTGGTATTTTGATAGGGATTACATTAAATCTGTAGATTGGTTTGGGTAGTATAGACATTTTAACAATATTAGTTTTTCCAGTCCATGAGCATAGAATGTTTTTCCATTTCTTTGCATTGTCTTGAATTTCTTTCATCAGTGTTTTCTAGTTTTGAGTACAGATCTTTCACCTCTTAAGTTTAGTAATGGATATTTTACTTTTTGGGTGTAATTGTAAATGGGATTATTTTCTTAATTTTACTTTCTTCTGCTTCATTTTTAGTGTATAGTAATACAACATTTCTGTACATTGATTCTGTATCCTAAAACTTTACTGAATTTGTTTATTCTAGTAGTTTTTTGGTGTGGAGTCTTTTAGGTTTTCTATATATAGTATCATGTTATCTGAAAATAGTTTAAGTTTTACTTCTTCCTTACCAATTTGGATGCCTTTTATTTCTTTATGTTTTCTGATTGCTGTGGCTAGGACTTCCAGTGCTGTGTTGAATAAAAGTGGTGAGAGTGGACATTCTTGTCTTGTTCCTGACCTTAGGGGGAAAGCTCTCAATTTTTCCCTGTTGAATATGATGTTAGCTGTGGGTTTTTCATATATGGCCTTTATTATGTTGAGGTGTGTTCCCTCTAGACCTACCCTGTTGAGTGTTTTTATCATGAATGGATATTGTACTTTGTCAGATGCTTTTTTCTGAATCTATTGAAATTGATCTGATGTAATGTATCAAAGCATTACTTTTAGTACAGGAAAACTGTTTACAATTGCAAGGTTATATCATATCAGCCTTTGAATTATGTCCATAGCTATAAATTTAGCTATTCATTTTTTATGTTTAGATTACTCAACCCTGAAAGTGTGAACTTTATTACTTGTGATTTTTCTTTAATGTACTTTTACATGGATTCCTCTTAGTGAGTTTTTAATGTCATGTGAATTTTGGTATTTTAAGATTTAATGGAATAATGAAATAGGCATATAAATTCTTTTATAAATTGAAAAAAGTGTTTTAAATACTTAGCCTTAAAGATTGTTTCTAAAAATTTCTAACATTTGGCCTTAGGAGAAGAAACACCAGCCAGAAAAGTAGGCAGTTGAAGAAAATTCTTTTTGAAGTTTGATTTTGTATAAATCTTACTTCACATAAAACTGTAGTTTATCCATTTTGTTAAAACTGGAAGAGAATCACACCATGGGAATATGTTTTATACCAAGTTAATAAATAAAAGCAAAGTTATTTCATTTTTCATTGTGACTCATTTATTATTTACTGCAGTTTTCATTTTTTGAGTTATGAATGTATGTGAATATTAATGACCAACTGCAAAATTGTTAAATTGGAAAAAATAGTCATAACATTAAAAACAAAATAGAGAGTAAAAGATTAATTCTTTGTTTGAAGTAGTCAAGGTAAGGGAAGAATAGCCAAGAAATGGAAAAGATCCCAAATTAAGAAATCTTAATTTGAGAGCTCGTGCTCTCTCTCTATCTCTGTGTCTCGAATGAATAAGTGAAATCTATAAAAAAAAAAGAAATTTTGTTAAAAAAAAAAAACTTTTTAGAAGCACATTAAAAAGGAGTGATTCTAGTTGGAGAAATGCATGGTAAGTCAGGAATGTATCTTCTTATCTGAATAAAAGATACTACATTATTTTGTTTGCTGTACAACTAGATCTTGATGAAGGCCAAAATTATATGTCATATTTTTAACAGTCATTTTACTCTCTTATAACAAATCACTAACAACTAAGGAAATATGAATATGAATATTTTGTGTTTTTAGTAAGGTAGAGTTTAGATATAATTTTCTAGTGTAATAGTCATATAATGGGCTATATAATACAGCAAATCTTTATTCTCTAAGTTTTTAATAGAAGCTAATAGTATTCAGAGCCTTCTATTGACAGATACATTCACTTGGAAATTTGGGCTGTTTCACTACCACTTAAAAAACAAACAATGCATTGTATAACTCTTTGAGATTTAAGAAAGATAGCACATTTAGGTAGAACAAACAATTTTTTTTCTCTGTAGTTATACAGGGCTGTTGGAGTAGTAGTAGAGAATACTGTGTGACATTCATGATACTGCACATCAGTGATTCATGTCTAAAGTAAAAGAAGTCCACGTATTGAATGTAGGCGGACCCGTTAGAATATTTGTAAAGTATTCAAACATAGTTAAGTTCATACTGCCATGATATGTCATACTGCTTTGGTTAAATATTAACTATTTAGTTTAAAGTTAGATTTTGAACATTTTATACAGTCATGTCATATTTTGCACATCTCCTCATCTTCAGGTCTCATTCATTCATACATTCAGCACTGAGTTTTATTTAGTATGTTGCAAACATTGTGATATCTCCTAATAATGGCAGAAATTTAGTCCCTGCCCTCAGAAGCTCATTATTTTGTGATAGAGATTGATAAGTGAATGTAAAATTATAATTTTTGTAAGTGCTATAATAGAGGTATGTTCAGTGTCTGGTGAGAGTATATCTATTTAGTAACCTTAAAAAAAGTAAAGATAGCTATGTCAAATCAAAAGGGAATAATCATAAAATGAACTAAAGGCAATATTATATGATAATTCAACTTTTAAAAAATATCAGTTCTTCACTTATTAATTGAATTGGTTTTTGTTTGTTTTAGAAGACAAGAAGTAGTTATTTTATATGAAACAGAATGAACTAATTTATACTGTGTTGTGCTGTGAATGACTCTAATAGTATGCATGCTGATGCTTTTGGTTTATTAACCACACTTTTTTTTTTCTTTTTAAAACTTGATTGATTCACTCCCTGATTAAAGCATGGGATTTTAATAGCATTAGACATAAAACTTTTACATGGAAACTTTACATAGCATTTCATATTATATGATTCTGCTTGTTCTTTAAAAAATGTATGCATCCATCGGGCAAGGAATACTTTTCATTAAATTATCAATATTAAATGCACTTAATAATCATGTATAGATTAAACAAATGTAGCTAACTTTTAGACATTTTAAGTAGGTAAAACATACACTTTGCTCATAAAGAAATATTTGATGCAGATAAAATGTTTAAAAATTCAAACACTGAAAAAAACTACACCTTTGATGAGTGCCTTTTTTTGAAAGCATGGATTTCCAGATATATTCATTCTTTTAAATATTTAGCTTTGATTTCTTTGTTTCTCAAACTACAAAGCTGCTGATAGCAAAACTCCAGGATTTCACAGGCAAGAAATGGAAAAGATCCCAAATTAAGAAATACTTTTTAGGGGTGCCTGGGTGGCTCAGATGGTTAAGCATCTGCCTTCGGCTTGGGTCAAGCTATGTCTACCTTAACACAAATGTTAAAACAGAAGTCAGAAAAGGCACTATTAAGAACCCAATTCTAGACCTGGGCTATCCATAAAGTAGCTATTGACCCCATGTGGCTTTTGAGTACTTGAAAGGGACTAGTTGAAATTGAGATGATTTATAACCTCAGATACAGTCCTTAAAAAAAAAAGTAAAATGACTCAATTTTTGTGTTGATTACATATTGAAATGATATTTTATATAAATAAAATGCTTATTAAACTTAATTTCGTGTTTCTTTTTACCTTTTTTTTTTTTTTTAAAGATTTTATCTATTTGATAGAGAAAGAGAGCACAGGTAGGCAGAGCGGCAGGGAGAGGGAGAAATAGGCTCCCCACTGAGCAGGAAGCCCAATGCAGAGTTCTATCCCAGGACTCTGGGATCGTGACCTGAACTGAAGGCAGCCGCTCAACCGACTGAGCCACCCAGGTGCCCCTCTTTTTACCTTTTCTAATGTGGCTGCTAGAAAACTTTAAATTATTTATGTGGCTCACATTATATTTCCATTGGACATCACTGTTTTATACTGATGTTTCTCAAACTTTAGGTACATAAAAATTATTTGGAAGGATTGTTAAAACACAAATACTTGGGTTCTATCCTCAAAGATTCTGATTCATTGGTTTTATGTGGGGCCCAGCAGTTTGCATTTTTAATAAGTTCCCAGTGGATGCCAATGTGCTAATCTATGGATCACACTTAAGTAACAAGGTTCTAATGTGGACAATATCTTTTCAGTGGGGTTGAAAAGAATGTCTAGGATGAATCAAAGGCCATATGAGTGTTCACCCAGTCTCTTATTTGGTATAATCTATAAATAAGATACTGCCATACTGTGTAGAGGAATTTAATTATGAACTTTGTGCTAGACCTTTGAAGAAAAATTTGTGGAATTTTGTCAGACTAACTTTTTTTTATGAGTATATACTTGTTATTGTGTAAATAGGAAAATAAAGAGAAAATTAAAAGCAACTGTTTGTCAAATAGGAAAGTAAGATTCAGTCTATCATTTCTAAGACCACAGAATTTATTTACATATCTAAAGAAAGGAGAGGAGGAAAATTTAGTAAAAAAAAAAAAAATGTATATATATATATAAATGTTTATATATATATATAGAAAGGTACAATTGTGACAGAGAAAGACCTTTTATCTAAAGTATTTGCTTTCTTCTTGGATATTTTTCATTTCTTTCTTTTTTTATTTTAGAGAGAGAGTCAGAAGTGGGAGGGGCAAGGAGAAGGAGAGAGAATCATAAGCAAACTCCATGCTGAGCATGGAGCCCTACACGGGACTTGATCTCACAACCTGGAGATCACCACCTGAGTGGAAACCAATAGTCAGATGCTTAACCGACTGTGCCACCCAGGCACCCCTCATTTCTGTATTCTTAAAAACAGTTAAACGGGATGGTGAAATTAGAATGGGGAGAAAGGTGTAAGGTAGAGAGAAGTCAGAGGAGGGGGACAATAGTGGAGGATGGAAGAGAATAGTAAATAATAATAGAAAGCAGTGAGGACATAGAAGACTGTATTTAAGGTTGGGAACAATTCTTTAGTGTCTTCTACTATGATATTCGCAGACCTGTTTGGCTAACTATTTTCAGGGCCAAGGAAGGATTTATTCATTGGTTTTACCTTAGCAAATAGTTACTCAGGCTTAATGAAGAACCCCAATCTTTTAAAGGAAATCTTTCTTTTCTTTTCTTTTCCTTTCTTTTTCTCTTCTTTCCTTTTTTCTTTTCCTTCCTTCTTTCCTTCCTTCCTTCCTGATAGCCTTAAGACTAGAAAATACTTTTTAATATTGATCCTTAATCTTTATCTTTGCCATTGCCACTCATTGGTCCTATTTCTAGTTCCTGGATAAACTAACAATATTGTTTCCTCCCTAACAGATCTTTTATATTTGGAGATAACTATCATATTTCTTATTTCCTCAGTTGGCCCTTGTATGATGACAAAGAGACAGCAATATGTTGATAAAAAATAATAGAGCAAAGGTTGAGAATATTTTTTCCTACTCTCAGTATGGCGTGTGTGTGTGTGTGCATGTGCAGGGGTGAGAGAGATATTTATTTTAAGAAATTGGCTCACTTGATTATGGAGCCTGACAAATCTAAAATCTGCAGGGTGGGCTGGGAGGATGGCAACCCAGAGAAAAGCTGATACTTTAAATCTGAAGGTGGTCTGTTGGCAAAATTTCCTCTTGCTGGGATCAGGGGGCGTGTATGGTGGGGGAATGAGGAGAAAGGGTTAAGGAGGCCAGTCTTGTTTTATTCAGGCCTTTATCTGTTTGGATAAGGTCTAGCCACATTATGGAGGGCAATTTGCTTTATTCACACTCTACGCATTTAAATGTCAATCTCATCCAAAAACACCCTCACAGAAACATTCAGAATAATGTTTGAACAAATACCTGGGCACCATGGCCCAGCCAAGTTGACACATAAAAGTAACCATCACAAGTAGAATATATATTCTACTGAAGTATCAAAATGGATTGTGTGGCAATAATATTGCGTTTTGGGGATAACTACTAGTGAAGAATGATGCCATTAGTATTAGAACTTTCCACACAAGAATCTATAATTGATATTACTGAGGTTTTCCATGACCTATTTTTTAATATTCATTGGGATAAATCCCAAAATGAAGCTCCAAGAGGCAGAGTAATGGTTTTTTTTAAAAAGGCATAGATTCAAAGTCTAGGTTTTAGCACACAGTGTTCTGTGAGGTGAGTTCATTTTAGATGCATGTAATTTTCTCTTCCCATAGTTACGTATTACACATCTATTCATTGTACTAGAGAAGCAAACAGAATGTTTTCATTTGGCTCATAATAACTTAGTTATGGATTCATCATCTTTTCTTTCTGATGTGTGCATGTGGGAGGGATAATATAAAGGCCAGGTAATTTTCTGCAATGATTTCTGGAGGCTTAAAGAACATTTTTATACATTTGCTTTTGAAACCATGTAATCTAAGGCCAGATTAGCTTAATGCAAAGTAAAAAATTTTAATTTCTGCATGAGTTAGTGATAGGTAATCCTACAAGAAAACTTCCATTATTGATGTGAGAATTCCTAAAATAGAAGGCAGTCTCCTTATAAACTCAGTCATCTTTTCTGTTAGAAGTAATTGCAACTACTACTACATCAATAAATGTAACCTGGTTGGTTTATACATTCCTCCGAACTTAGCATAAATATAAATTGTGTATACCTTTTTCATTTATTCAGCTACAAACTCTTTAAGAGCATGGCAATTCTTCAACTAGCATTAATTGGGTACCACCATATGTTGGTTGGTACTTTGCCCTGGAGAGTTTAGATAGACAAGTAATAGATAAATTTTATTTTTTTTTAAGATTTTATTTATTTATTTGATAGAGACACATTGAGAGAGGGAATACAAGCAGGGGGAGTGGGAGAGGGAGAAGCAGGCTTCCCGCTGAGCAGGGAGCCTGATGCAGGGCTTGATCCCAGGACTCTGGGATCATGACCTGAGCCGAAGGCAGACACCTAACGACTAAGCCACCCAGGTGCCCCTAGATAAATTTTAATATAGTACAATACATTATGTAATAGAGCTGATTACTAAGTACTGAGGAAACAAAGCTGAATTCAAGTCCTATTGTAAGAGTCTTTCAAAGTGTCACGTAGGGACTGACATTTCATCTGGATCCTAATGGATAAAGGAATATTTTATGGATGTACACTTCTTCTACTTGCCTCCTCTTCAAACCCTGAATAATACTAACCATCTACCTATTCCACTTCCCAATTCTGGTTGCCTTCCGCTGTTGGCACAAAAAATCACGCAATGTTATGGAATGTTGCTATTACAATTTAGGGTCTCTTGCCTTAGCTGGTAATGCTTTTACATAAGCCTCTTTTGTAGAATATATTTTTCTCCTTTTCTGCTTAGAATATGCTTGATTGCCCTTCAAAAGTTGGCTCAAATGTTACCTTCTTATTGAAAATTTCCATGATCTTTATGGAGCTGTGATTGCTTCTCACTATATCTGTTGTACATAAGCTCATTATAGTATCAGTCACATTGAATTGTGATAATTTATTAACCTGTCTCTTTCTAGACAGCTTTCTGAAGATATGATTTGTAACCTATTTATCTTTTATTCCCAACATAGTAGGGACTCAGTAAAAATAATTTTTTTGAATGATCTAATCTACTCCCAAGTCTTAAACTATCAAAAAGGTGCTAAGAACTTGGGAAACAGTTACAACATTGTGTGTGAGTATTGGGGAGAGGTGTGAGTTTGACAAGCAGAATCATCATGCTGGATTTTGAAAATACAGTGCACTTACCCAGGTAATGTGAGGGCCTAAGGATTAGGAGAAGAACATCCCAAACAAAAGAAACAATATACGTAAAGTTACGTGGTCGGAGGAAATGTGGTTCAATTAGAAACTGAAGTGTTTGGTATGGCCAGCAAAAAAAAAAAAAAAAAACGGTATGTTCAGGGAAGGCTCAAGAGATGATAAATGGAAAAAGGAGTAAGTGTTCAAATTATGAAAGGAATTTTATGCCACATGTCTTCATCTGCTTAGGCTGCTATAACAAAATACCCAAGACAAGGTGGCATTTCTTAAAGTTCTGAAGGTTGGGAAGTCCAAGTCAAGGCATTGGCAGATTCAGTGTCTGGTGAGACCTGCTTCCTGATTCATAGACGGCTGTCCTTTTGCTGGAACCTCACATGGTAGAAGAAGCCAGGCATCTCTCTGGAGTCCCTTTTGTAAGTTCACAAATCTCATTTGTGGGAGTGCCCCCTACGACCTAATCTTGTCCCAAAAGCCCCACCTCCTAGTAGCACCACACTGGGGTTAGGTTTCAGCATACGACTGGCAAGGTGGGAAGAGGGACACAAATATTCCCTCTGTAGCACCATGCTAGGGAAACCAGCAAAAGCAAATGAAAATCAGATTTGTGTTTTGAAAAGATCATTGTGGTAGCAGAATGGAAGAGGGGTTGGGGGATAGCCAAGAAGAAGAAAGAGGAGGACGATGACGGTTTTTCTCAGAAACAGGAGTTAAGGATATAGGTGACGTCAGAGAGAAGTTTAGGTGTGAAGAAACAAAGTACTTGCACTCTGAATTATCAGGAAAGGTTATCTGTTGACCATGATGGAGAATATGAGAATATGGCATATAGAGAATAGTATATGTTTAAATTACTGGCTTAGGAAATGTGAAAGGGAAATGACTAGGGATAAATAAAAGGATTACTGAGCAATGTTGAAGGTCCACTTAAGATTGTAAAATGTGGATCTGTGTGGTACTAGCTATCATATTTAATAACATTTTAAAATTGGAGAGCAGGAAGAAGTATATGGCTGGGTTCACCTAGTGTCAGGGATTGAATGACAAGGTGAAATAGATGAGGTTTTAGGAAACTGAGGTAATACTAGAATTGCTGAAATCATTGATCATTTTATCTTATTCAGAGTAGATAGGGATGAAATCAGTCGTGGAAAGGGCTGATTGGGAAAAGAAGGAGGAGTTGAATGAATAGAGGTTTCAGTGAGATTGAAAAATATTTACATACTAATAAGGAAATAAAATACATGATAAAGTAGAAGAATGTGATCAGAAAGTGATTTCTAAACTCAAACTTTCAACTGTGGAGCAGCTCTACATGATGAAGGGGCTGGCACCCTGGGGGTTATGTGTGGTGGATTGTTAAAGAGCAGTGGAGAATTAGCCCCTTATGAAAGTCAGGGAATGAGGCCAAGTTATTAGCCACTTTGTGTAAATTCACAGTTCAGAATGATGGCAGGAATTGGAGGGGAGAGAGAATTCAAGAATAAAATCCAGTGTTCTTGAAGATTGGAATACTAGTGATGAGAAGAGCATCACCGGATGGTAGAAGTTGAAAAGATAGAAATTGTTTTTGAGTGAAGCCAGAGGACAAATGGTTCAGAAAAGATATTTTTGAGCTAAGAAAATACCAGCTCAAGCTCCAAGCCCTGAGTCTTGGGGAGGAAAGAGAGTTGAGGCGTTCTGCTTAAGAGCACTTCAAGAGAAGTCTCCAGAGAAGGAGTCCAGATAAAGTGAGGGTGGTGAGGTAGAGTTCTGGGAGGGTCTGGTGTTTGTATACAATAGTTAAGGTATCCAAAGGGCACAGTAAAGAAGGGTCCAGATGAAGTCTGAAGACGTTTTGGGATGGGCAAGTTTTTTAACTGACCATCTCACAATTATTCTTTTCCCAGTTACCGTGCTCTGTATCGCTTGGGAAATTGTCACCCATTTTCTCATTTATGATGTTTTTCCAACTTCTCCGCTTAGCTGAGTGAATTCTTCTTTGACTAATATTTCCCCCTCTGTTCTCCTGGATTAGGCACTGTTAATAGACCTCCATCACACTTTTTTCTCTTATCACTTAGGTAGGACCACCCTGCGGTGCCCTGCTTTCTCTCTTAGAACATTTTGCCTTGACCTTTACCCCTGTTGGTTTGTAGAATTTTTACGATTTGATATTTATCTTCAGTATTATGAAGACCTAAGCAATTACCTCAGTGGCATGATATCTGGTAAATCTAGGACCAATTGGAAAAGATTTCAGCACTCATTTTAGGGTGCTACATATTACCATTCCCTGTAGTCTGCAAAGAGCGTTTTAAGTTTTTAGAGCACAAACATCTCCAAATTGAGGCCAAGGTCACTTTGCCAGTCTTGCTTCTACTGTCAGGGTAATTGGTTGTTATGGTGATAGGACTGGGGAAGTATAATTGTGGTAGGGAGTAGGAGAGTTGGGGCTGTTTTTGAAGATAGGGCTGAGGTAGAAGACCATTTTGAAATACTGTACTTGGAAGAGTGTTTTGACATCTGCAAGATTCTATAAGCCAAACTAGCTTCTTTATTCTCTAAGCTATCATGGAAACTTAAGTGGCCACAAAAGTTGAATGTGAGTTGTGTGTGGGTAAGGAGAGGGAAATGGATGGTGAGGATCCTAGTGATAACAGACCTCATGATATTTGCTGTTATTTCCACTGTGATACCTACTATATTCTTGAATCCCGATTCTAGCCACTGTGGGTAATACTTTGCCTAGTCTAGCTTGGTCTCCAATACCTTCCATTTTAACATGGATTTACAAAGCAAGAGAGTACAGAAAATGATAGTTCTCTGGGAAAAATGAGGTTCTAAAACAATGGATGATCATCAAATATTATGAAGATTAGGCAGATGGAAGTCTAGACTGGGTTAGGTGCCTCTGTACATTGAATCCACTGTGGGATTTCTATAAAAATATTATAACGGCTTTTATACTTGTCTGTCTCCCTCGCTACACTATAAACACTTTGAGGGCAAGGTGTATATTTATATATATACGTCTTGTTAGCCATTTGCCTAGCACACGGTAGGTACTTACTAAGTATTTAAAGCTAACTCAACGAATGAATCTAGTAACTTTTTTTAGAGTGGTCAAGAAACCTCACAGATGTTAACAGTGTAACTCACATTATGTGTAATGATAATCTACTTCATTAGCATATATGTTTCTTTTTTTAAATTTAATTTTATTTTGTTAGTCACCATAAAATACATCATTAGTTTTTGGTGTAGTGATCCATGGTTCATAGTTTTCGTATAACACCCAGTGCTCCATGCAGTACGTGTCCTCCTTAATACCCATCACTGGGCTTACCCATCCCCTCACCCCTCTCCCCTATGAAACCCTCAGTTTGTTTCCCGGAGTCCATAGTCTCTCATGGTTTGTCTCCCCCTCCAATTACCCCCCTTCATTTTTCCCTTCCATCTCCTAATGTCCTCCGTGCTATTCCTTACATTCCACAAGTAAGTGAAACCATATGATAATTGACTTTCTCTGCTTGACTTATTTCACTTAGCATAATCTCCTCCAGTCCCACCCATGTTGATGTTGGGTATTCATCCTTTCTGATGGCTGAGTAATACTCCATTGTATATATGGACCACATCTTCTTTATCCATTCATCTGTTGAAGGGCATCTCAGCTCTTTCCACAGTTTGGCTATTGTGCACATTGCTGCTGTGAACATTGGGGTGCATATGGCCCTTCTTTTCACTACATCTGTGTCTTTGGGGTCAATACCCAGTAGTGCAATTGTTGGGTCATAGGGTAGCTCTATTTTTAATTTTTGGAGGAACCTCCATACTGTTTTCCAAAGTGGCTGTACCAGCTTGCATTCCCACCAACAGTGTGAGAGGGTTTCCCTTTCTCCACAACCTCTCCAACATTTGTTGTTTCTTGCGTTGTCAATTTTTGCCATTCTGACTGGTGTAAGGTATGTCAATGTGGTTTGATTTGAATTTCCTGATAGCTAATGATGACGATCATTTATTGATGTGTCTGTTAGCCATTTGTATGTCTTCTTTGGAGAAGTGTCTGTTCATATCTTCTGCCCATTTTTGACTTGATTATTTAGTTTTTGGGTGTTGAGTTTGAGAAGTTCTTTATAGATCTTGGAAATCAGTGCTTTGTCTGTAGTGTCATCTGCAAATATCTTCTCCCATTCTGTCAGTTGCCTTTTTGTATTTTTGACTGTTTCCTTTGCTGTGCAGAAACTTCTTATCTTGATGAAGTCCCAAAAGTTCATTTTTGCTTTTACTTCACTAGCCTTTGCAGATGTATCTTGAAAGAAGTTGCTGTGGCTGATGTCGAAGAGGTTACTGCCTATGTTCTCTTCTAGGATTTTGATTCCTGTCTCACATTGAGGTCTTTCATCCATTTCGAGCTTATCTTTGTGTATGGTGTTAGAGAATGGTCAAGTTTCATTCTTCTATATATAGCTGTCTAATTTTCCCAGCACCATTTATTGAAGAGACTGTCTTTTTTCCATTGCATATTGTTTCCTACTTTGTCGAAGATTATTTGACCGTAGAGTTGAGGGTCTATATCTGGGCTCTCTATTCTGTTCCATTGGTCTATATGTCTGTTTTTGTGCCAATACCATGCTGTCTTGGTGATCACTGCTTTGTAATATAGCTTGAAATCAGGCAATGTGATCCCCCAGCTTTGTTTTTCTTCTTCAACATTTCCTTGGCGATTCGCGGTCTTTTCTGATTCAATACAAATTTTAGGATTGTTTGTTCCAGCACTTTGAAAAATGTCATTGGAATTTTGATCAGGATGGAACTGAAGGTATAGATTGCTCTAAGCAGCATAGATATTTTAACAGTATTTATTCTTCCGATCCATGAGCATGGAATATTTTTCCATCTTTTTGTGTCTTCTTCAATTTCTTTCATGAGTGTTCTGTAGTTCCTAGAGTATAGATCCTTTACCTCTGGTTAGGTTTATTCCAAGGTATCTTATGGTTTTTGGTGCTATTGTAAATGGAATTGATTCTCTATTTTCTCTTTCTACATCTGCATTGTTAGTGTGTAAGAAAGCAGCCGATTTCTGTACATTGATTTTGTATCCTGTCACATTACTGAATTGCTATATGAGTTCTAGTAATTTTGGGGTGGAGTCTTTTGGGTTTTCCACATAAAGTATCATGTCATCTGCAAAAAGAGAGAGTTTGACTTCTTCTTTGCTAATTTGAATACTTTTTCTTTTTGTTGTCTGATTGCTGTTGCTAGGACTTCCAGTACTATGTTGAACAGTAGTGGCGAGAGTGGGCCTCCTTGACGTGTTCCTGATCTTAAGGGAAAGGCTCTCAGCTTTTCCCCATTGAGAATGATTTTTGCTGTGGGCTTTTCATAGATGGATTTTATGAACTTGAGGAATGTTCCCTCTATCCCTGTACCCGAAGAGTTTTAATAAGGAAAGGATGCTGTATTTTGTCAAATGCTTTTTCTGCATCAATTGAAAGGACCATATGGTTCTTCTCTCTTCTCTTATTAATGTGTTCTGTCACATTGATTGATTTGCAAATGTTGAACCACCCTTGCATCCCAGGGATAAATCCCACTTAGTCGTGGTGGATGATCCTTTTAATATATTGTTGGATCCTATTAGCTAGGATTTTGTTGAGAATTTTGGAATCCATATTCATCAGGGATATTGGTCTGAAATTCTCCTTTTTGATGGGGTCATTGCCTGGTTTGGGGATTAAGGTAATGTTGGCCTCATAGAATGAGTCTGGAAGCTTTCCTTCTGTTTCTATTTTTTGAAACAGCTTCAGGAGAATAGGTATTATTTCGTTGAATGTTAGGTAGAATTCCCCAGGGAATCCATCAGGCCCTGGACTCTTATTTTTTGGGAGATTTTTGATCACTGCTTTAATCTTGTTACTGATTATTGGCCTATTCATGTTGTCAGTTTCTTCCTGTTTCAGTCTTGGCAGCTTATAGGTCTACAATTAACACATTATTATCATTGTGACTCTTTATTTTGGTTAACAGTTGGCTTATGTAGATGACTGCTCCCAATTTGGGGGTGTAGATATTTACAATTGTTAGATCCTCTTTTTGTATAGATCCTTTAAGAATGATATAGTGGCCTTCTGTGTCTCTAACTACAGTCTTTAGCTTAAAATCTAATTTGTCTGATAAAAGAATTGCTACCCCAACTTTCTTTTGAGGTCCCTTGGCATGGAAGATGGATCTCCATCCCTTCACTTTCAGTCTGGATGAATCTTTAGGTTCAAAATGAGCCTCTTGTAGACAGCATAGGGATGGGTCCTGTCTTTTTATCCAATCTGCAACCCTGTGCCGTTTTATGGGAACATTTAGGCCATTTACATTGAGAGTGATTATTGAAAGATATGAATTTATTGTCATCATGTTGCCTGTGAAGTCCTAGTTTCCATAGATTGTCTCGTAAATTCCTGTTATATCACTCTTGGGGTCTTTCTCCTTTTATAGAACCCCCCTTAATATTTCTTGCAGGGCCGGCTTAGTGGTCACATATTCTTTCACTTTCTGATGATCTTGGAAGCTCTGCATCTCTCCATCCATTGTAAATGACAGCCTTACCAGATAAAGTATTCTTGGCTGTGTGTTCTTCTCATTTAGTACCCTGAATATATCCTGCCAGGCCTTTCTGGCTTGCCAGGTCTCTGTGGATAGGGCTGACGTTATTCTGATGTTCCTCCCTCTGTACGGAATGAATCTCTTCCCCCTAACTGCCCTTAAGATGGTTTCCTTGGTTCTAAGATCTGCGAGTTTTACTGTTACATGCCGGGGTGTTGGCCTGTTTTCCTTGATCTTGGAAGGGGTCCTCTCTGCCTCTAAGACAAGAATGTTTGTTTCATTCCCCAGATGAGGGAAGTTCTCAGCTACGATTTGCTCAGATATATCTTCTAGTCCTCTTTCTCTCTCCAGACTCTCCGGGATCCCAATAATTCTGACATTGGAACGTTTCATGGTGTCCCTTATTTCTCTGATTCTGTTTTCATCGATTTTGAGTTGTTTTTCCCTGGCCTCCTCTTTATCCTTCTTTTCTATCACTTGGTCTTCTAGATCACTAATTTGTTCTTTTGCCTCGCTTACCCTAGCTGTTAGGTTATCTAGATTAGATTGGATCTCATTGATAGCATTTTTAAGTTCTGCCAGTTCAGCTTTCATTTCTGCCCTTAGAGACTCTATGTTGCCATTAATCGATTTCTTTGTTCTAGCTATTTTCTTCACAACTGCTACCCTGAATTCTATCTCCGACATCTTGGTTGTATCTGTATCCATTTGTAAATCTGTGGCAGAAGTCACAGTCTCTGAGTCTTTCCTATTTTGGGGGTTCCTCCTCGTCATTTTTTTGAGGGGTGGTTGAGGGAATATACAGAGTCCAAATTATTGGCCACAACCCAAGCAAGATGCACCTGTTTTATAGGGACCTTAGGGTTGTTGGCCTCTTGTTCTCCCAGCCTGTCTTCTGGGGGAGGAGCCTGCCGTGCTGTTACTCAAGCAATCCTGTTTGGGCAGAATTGCCCTGCTCCCTGTGGGGGGGGGGGGGGGGCTCAGTGAAAACTGGTTTTGGGGGCCTTTTGTTCTCTGGTGGCTTTCCCTGGCAGCTTTCCACATCTCTTCCAAGAGTCTGAGCAGAAGAGATCGTTTCTAGCCCTCTGCCTCAGAGAAGAGAGATCATGTTCTATTACTCAGTGAGCTCTCCAGGCCACACTATCTCCGTTTCTGTCTGTGCTGCTATAAACTGCAGCATCCTGGGTTATGCGCCCCTCAGCAGTACTCCCAGTCCTCACCTCCAGGTCGGGGCACGTCTTTGCCCTCTGTGCTTCTAAAACTGCCAGCCGCCCCCAGTTCACACGCGCAGTCCCGCCGCTCTGGGTTTCAGCCCGGAGGGGCTGCCCTAAAGTCCTTTCCCCACTGCTACCGGTCTGTGAGTCTGTGCCTGGTCCCCAGTGTGGGAGGCTATAGCTCACTGGCAGTGCAGGATCCCGATGGCTCGGCTCACTCCTCCTGCTGTTTATCCTCCAATATCTGCCCAGGGAATCACAGCTCCCTGCTTCCTACCTTGAAACCAACCACCTGTGATATTCTGTTTGTAGAGATCCAGATATATCTTCTTACATCTCACACTGATTTCATGGATGTTCAGAGTGGTCTGTAGGTATCCAGCTCAATTCCAGGACGGTTGAAATAGGGTCCCCTCCTCCTCTGCCATCTTTTCCTCTCGAGTGTCTAGTTCTTTGTTTTCCCTGCCTCAGAGCTTTCCCAGGGCTAAAGTGTCTTTTTGGAAGGCATTTGTCTGAGTAATTAAAGGCTGATGTACAAGTTGTAGCTCACCGTTTGCCTGCTTATTATTAAAATTTACAGATGAACATCTAGATGGAAGAGATGAGTAGGCAAAAGAACACAGAGCTTTCATGCCTTCTCCAGGAGCATTACTCTCCCTGCCAGCATATATGTTTCTTAAGGAAAGAATTATCTCAGGAAATATGGTATGTTTCCTCACAGCTTTCATTTCATGATGTATGGTGGCTGTTTAGTTTACTGATAGCTTTTCAATATCATGTGTGTATTTTAAGAGCCATTATTTAGTTTTGTTACTATTTTATCAGCAGTAATTAAATCCAACATATAGCTTATCCCCATTTTTTGGTAGGTTATGATGGTCTGAAGTCTGTTTTTCTTTTCAAAGTTTAGTGTTAATGGGGTTTTTTGTTACTGCTGTAGCCAAAGTATATTGAAAAGTGTTTGAAAAGTTTACTGATTCTTCTCTTTTCAAAATAATTCAGTGCAGTTGTAGCAGTTGTAGTGCTAGACTTATTTTGAATAGAATTATCATCATTTTGCCAGTTGGTTGGTTGACCTTATTCTTTATGTCTCTAAACCCAAGTAAAATCATTTAATGGTCTCTCAAAGTCTTTTCACAACTTTTTCTGTAACAAGTACTGTTTCAACTTATAATCTTGCATGTTACTTTTCTTGAAGTGCTTTCGCTTGGTATTTCTTCCATTCGTTTCTCAGCATAAGACTTCTTTCTTCAGTCTCCCAAACACATACTTTTTTAAAATATTGATTTTATTCAAAATGTATTATAGTCAACTACTCCTGTGTCACAGCATATAACCTAGTCATTCCCCCTAATAATTAAAAGCCTCTACCAAAAGTTTCATAAAATTATTATCATTTCAGCATTAAGTCATCTATTCTGAGGTGTTCTTTAACCTTTGGAAAATTAACATCAAATTTGTTCTTGGTTAGTAATATCTTCTTTTTTGCTTCCCTATTCTCAGCCCTTTCTTAATTAATTAGTTCATTCAATTTTATTTTGAGTATAGTTGACATAATGTTACAGTAGTTTCAGGTGCACAACTTAGTGATTTGATAGGTTTACACATTGTGCTGTGCTCACCCCAAGTGTAGCTACCCTCTGTCCTGTTACATAGCTTTTACAGTATCATTGACTATATTTCTTATTCTGTGTCTTTTATTCCTGTGACTTACTCATTCCATACCTGGAACCCTGTATCTTGAGCCTCACCTGGCAACTTGTAGTTCCTATTCTCTAGGACTGTAGTTGAAAGAAAATATTTAATTTCCTTCTACAAAACTTTAAAAACTTTTCAATTTTACTTAAGCCAACATGTTTTTATTTGGATTTGTTTTCTCTTTCTAATAAAGCAATAGTAAATCTCTACAGATCTTGATCAGTTGTCTGCTTTTATGCTGTGTCTCTACATTTCTCTCTCTTTTTTTTTCTTTACTCTTAAGATTCTCCCCCTCCCCCCCCCACCCTTTTCTCCCTCCTTTTCACATTACACAGCCCTCCTCCTTGGAAGAAGCCGTGAAATTTGGGAGAGATGACCCTCATTTCCACCCCCAAGGTTATGGCATCTGTTCACTGAAACTGCTTCAGGCCTAAACTGATCAATACATGGCATGGCATTCATCTGGCCAAATTAATTAAGTCAGATTGGTTCAGTTCATGTGAGCCTTGGTACTTTTGGTCTTTTATTTTGAGGTGGGGAGGAGAGGTGTGTGGAGAGAAGAGACTTCTGTGTTGCTCTCCTATAAGACATGGAACTGGTATAGCCATTTTTCTTCTGTGATCACAAGCTCATCTGATTATGTCAACACACAGAAGAGGAGAGAATTGTGGGGAGAGCTCAGAGAAGTGGAGCAGGAGCCGGAAACCACTCATGAAGCTTAGTATACTTTCAGATTTTACAATTATGTGAATTGTAAGCTAGTCTATTGGAATATAATATTGGAGTATACAGTAGTTTCTGTTAACTTGCAGTATGTCCTCACATATACAGGTTTAAAATAGATTTTCTGTTTATAAAATAATTCCAGAATATGGTATAGAATTTAAAAATATAGAAAACAGGGACACCTGGTTAGCTCAGTTGGTTGGGTGTCTGCCTTTGGCTCAGGTCATGATCCCAGTATCCTGGGCTCGAGTCCCGCATGGGGGTCCTTGCTCCACGGGGAGCCTGCTCCTCCCTCTCCCTGACGCTCTCCCTGTTTATGCTCTCTCTCTCTCTCTCTCTCTCTCTCTGGCAAATAAATAGATGAAATCTTAAAAGAAATACAGAAAACATTTTTATTGTAATTTTTTTTATTTTATAAAATTTCTGTCATGCCATGTAAATGTAGTTTCCTTTTAAAAGACGTATTTTTGACCATCTATCCATGATGTTAAATATTTTTAAATGATATTTTTAATGAATTTATAATGTTCTATTGGATGGATAGACCTCAATGATAATTATCTATTGTTAGACATTTCTTAATTACAACTTAATTTAAGATGTGAGCCATTCTGCTCTATCTCCTTTGGCCAGGGTTACAGTAATATCAGTTTGAAGTGACTCCTTATCTTTTTTCCTTTTTATGTACCTTTTTGTTGTTTGTTTTTGTTTTCCTGGAAAAGTAGAGTAAATTTTACATCACATTGACTTGTTTGCATTAAGTATTACTTCCTTAAGTGCGTTTCTTGGATCAATCTTTTTTTATGATGCTACATTAGGAAATGATTTGTTTATTTGAGAAACAATGTGTAATCCTGTAGGCTTACAGTAAATATTAACAAATTAAGGACTTTAAAGAATCCTACTGAATCCTACAGATGTCAGATCTCTTTAGATTTCTTTATGTTTTCACCTAAGGTATTTGACAGTAGGGTGGAGATGGGTCTTTTACTGAAAATACTCCTTCACTGTGCTTTATATAACCTCATTGTCTTAATTCGCAGCGAAGAAATCTACATTTATGGGGCACCTGGGTGGTTCAGTTGGTTAAGCTTCTGCCTTCGCCTCGGGTCATGATCCCAGTGTCCTGGGATCGAGTCCTGCATCGGGCTCCTTGCTCAGTGGGGAGCCTCCTTCTCCCTCTGCCTGCCGCTCCCCCTGCTTGTGTGCTCTCTGTCTCTGTCTCTCTCTCTCTGACAAGTAAATAAAACCTTGGGGAAAAAAAAATCCACCTTTACTATAGGGGCCATATTTTCAGTACTTTCAACTTGTAAGTGAATATTCTGGTTATATACTCAGCTTTTACTATAATCATTAAAATACTTCCTCCTGGTGTTTACTTTCTCAGTAAATATCTTCTTTTAACCACAGAACTCTTAATTTTTTAGCAACTACTTTATGACCTAGTTAGTTGTAATTGTAAAGAAAGTAGTCAAATCAGTAGATCTCCCTACTTATTCTTGCAGTGCTTTCCAAACACATAACTTCTCCCACTCGCACAGCTTTCGTTATCCCTGGAATTGAAATGACTGCAAGACTATCAAAATCATTTATTGTAATTTTATAAAATGACTGTCACAACTTACTCTTTTAGGAAGACCTGTTACTGATGGTGAGTCATTGTGTAAATGGGTCTTTGTTCTGCCCTCTTTCTTTTCATGACTGCTTACATTTTCTTCCCTGCATCTCATATTCCTTTTCTTTGCTTAAAATCCTTGTTGGAGAAGAAAGATTCTCACCAGTGAAAGAAATGCCATTTTATTTATTTCCCATTCCCTACTTCATATACTTCCATTTTCTTTTAGAAACATTTATTTCTTCTTTGTCAGCCCTTACTTTAATCTTCTTATACCCAGCATATTCTTTTTATATGTTTTAAATCTATTTTAAACCTGCTTCACTTTCTCTATACTTAGTTCCCTTTCTTTCCTTCAGTCACTGCCTCAATTTATCTATCTCAAAATACTATACATCTCTTTATCACTCAGTTGTATTACTTCAGTTCTTACTCCTGCAAAATATGTCAAATAAAAATATTTCTCACAAAATACCGTGGTGAATCTAGTCAGGGTATTGTCATCACCACATATCTTTAAGTAAGTTGTGGTAGGAAGAGCACTAGACTGTAGGAACCAGAAAAACTGGATTCTTTTTCCTTTTCCAATATAATCTTATCATGTGGCCTTATTTGTAATGTGAAGAAAACATGACCTATAATGCTGTCTCACGTGACCTTTTTAAAATGATGAGATTCAAAATAAATAGATAAATAAAATAATGAGATAATATGTTTGAAATTGCTTTGAAATTTTAAAAAAATGCTCTCAATATAAATTTAAGGTGGTGATTATATTGGTCAGATATCATTAGAAAGATTGAATGGCTTTTAATCAACTATCTTTAAGTGAGGACACAGACTGAGCAGGAATTACCTAAAGTAGGGAGTGGTGGCCTTTCAGAGAGGAAACATATGCAGTAGGGTGGTATAAGATAAGATTAATTTGTATTATTACAAGTAACTTAGTGTGGCTAGAGTATAGGATATCAGTGGGGGAGTACCAGGAGATAGGTTGGGAAATATGACAGATGTGCTTGACTTTCATTAAATGTTATGGTGGATCATTTAAAGATTTGAGTAGAGGAGTCACATGAAATTCATTTCCAGAAGTTTATTTTGGTATCACTGTAGATGGCAGATGGGGGATGGGAGTTGGATTTAGGGAGACTCTTGAGGAGGCTACTGGATTTAATAAGGGTCAGAACTGAGAACTTGAAGTGACATGGATGTCGAAAGGATGGATACAAAAGAAGCTAGTGAGATGGAATCTATGGAACCTGTGCTCTGATTTAATGTGGGTAGTAGAAAGGCACTTACTAAAAGTGACACGTTTATGATCATTCTAGGGCTTCTGGCTTAGATGGATTCCCTGTCATTCACTGAGAGACTAGAATGAATTTGAGGGAAAAAGGGTAAATTTGATTTGGGGAATATTAAATTTGAGGTATTTATGGCATAGCCAAGTGCAAATTCTTTGTTTTCAGTTGGATAAAAGAAGAGAGGATTTGGGACTTGTCTGTGTAGTACTATGCCCACATTTGATGAAATGATGCCTTACATTTGGGTTAGATCGCCTAGGCATAGGATCAGGTCTTTTGTTACACCCTTTTCTAAAAATCCACCCTGAGAGGTAATACATAGTTCCCTAGGGAAGGAAACACTTGGACTTTTGATCCATGAGTCATATTCCTGGTCAATCCAAAATGTGAGTCTTTTCTTCATAGTCTGTCATAGGGATCCCTTGGACATATAATGTAAAGATACCAGTTTATTGTTCCTATAGCCCTAAACTCTTTTTATTGCTCTAAAGCAATACTATCTAATCTAAATACATTTTTAATCTAATAGAGTTACAGTAATAACAGTCATTATTTTTGTTTTTCTAACTTGGAGTTTACTATAAAATGGTTATCAGATGTTTTCCATTAATTTATTTTCATGTAGCCTACCTGCTGACATAACATCATAAATTCATCTTATCTTAGTAGCATACCTGAAAACCTCCCCTTGGTGATTAACTGTAAAGCCAGTTATTTTAACGTATTTACTTAGCAGCTTTGTTGGGAACTTTAGTCTTTCTAGAAGGAATTATAGGTTCCTTCTCATTCCACTTGCTCTCTTCCACTGGGTCATTTATTGGCCTTGAGAAGTTCTATGAGTAGTGCTTTAACTTCTCTTAGATGGCATTCTATGGCATTGTATCCTCGCTTCTTGATTTACTCTTCTTTCAAGTTTCTCTGACCTGATTGCCCACTTTTCCTGTTCTTTCTTTCACTGGCAGTTTCATAACTAAGTTGCCTGCCTCCTTGCCATCAAGAGGTTAGGTGGAGTGTGGACATAGGACTCCCAGGGCAGAATGAGTGCTTATAGAGCTTCCAGGCCACTGTGATGAACAGGACTCCTGCAGTCACCCCCACAGATATTACTGTAGAGTAGCAATTGTCCTTCATATATGGGTCCTTCAAAATTCAAGGTCTGCCAGCTGCCTATAATTTGTAGACATACTCAAACATTTTTATGACCGCACCTAAATGTGAAGGGGGAGAAAGATGTGGAATTGATTCTTACAAACATTTAAAAGGAGCATAGTTAAAATGTCAATAGTAGTCTGGCTAAAGATAATGAAAAGTCTACCTTTAAAAAAAAAAAAACTGATCACAGTGCATGATTTCTTTACAAGTAGTCAATCATTTAGATTGCAAACACTAACCACTGACTACTTCTTAATGTTCTTTTAAAATTATTTCAAGAGTGCTCACAGATATCTGAGAACATCTTTTAGTTCACAGATAAATATACCCTTTGAGATGCAATAGAATGCCAGTGCAGAAAATATATATGAAATGAGACTGAAACTTTGTAATTATTTATTGTACAGTGGCATTTTAGTGATAAGCAGTATTTGGTTATGTTTCTTTGCCAAAGGAAAGAAGATAATTCTCAGCTGTTTAATTTAAATTTGAAACTTACAAAGAGATCCACATGCTAGCCAGTTAATAGAATTCCTGTTAGATTTTTCTAAATTGTATATCAGGTTTATATGAAAAAATTTTTTTCCCTTTTATTTCTCTGACAATAGCATTAAAAAAATACTGTTCCCAAATCTTCATTCATTTTAGTACAGCTGTTTTCCCAATTTCTTGGATTGTAAACTGTGGCAAGACTCATCAGAATGTAAGGGGTTGGTATATGTTTTTGTTTCCTTTTCCCCCCTTGCCCCTAGTGTTCAGCTCTGATGTTAAGTCATTCTTTCAGTTATGGTTAAAATGAGACATGCATGGGTGATTTGCACTTAACTGCTCGCCTCCACACACACAAATGCCTCAGCTTCACATCTAATCGTGATTCATGCCTTATGCCAGACTCTTGCTGTCATCCCAGCATCAGCAGATGGTGGGACAAGACCCCTGGGGCAGTCTGCCCCAGCATTCTGGGGTTATACATCTTGTGGTAGCAATGGTCAGAAAAGGAAGGATTTTAATATGGCAAATTGAGTTCAGTTCTTTTTGGCTTCTTGGGGGAAAAAATCAAGTAATGGAAATTTGGTGTCTGATTTTCAGGTGTTATCTTAAAAACTTATTTTTTAGTCCAAGAAACAAAATAAAAGCAAAACATCACATTATATTTTATAAATATATAAAATTGTCCCTGCCGAAAGGACAGCTTCTGTGTTTAAGTCCCATCATGGGTAGTTTATGTTTGTAATAATCTGAATTATGAGAAACATAGTAAGAAACTGCACACACAAGGGTAGGTTTCTCTAGTCATGCTTAAGTAAGTTTTCTGTTCAAAAAAAAAAAAAAAACACCAGTGGATGCCAGGTAAAACACATGTCAATTTGTTAGTGGCACAGAATCTGAAGTAGTTATTTATTCTCTGTGATTAGTATGATTAGTGACTCTAGAAAAGTTTACTTCATTTTTCTGGGCTCTGTTTCTTCACTTAATAAATAGGGTTATTTTAAAGTATCTCCAAAATTTCCTTTTTATTTTACTACATAAATATAAGAAACTAAAATAGTATTTGCTGTATGAAAATGTACTAGGCTTATGGTAGCAACAGGAAATGCATAGATGGAGTTTGAACATGGGATAATCTTGGTTACTTCATCTATAGTACTAATGTCTTAGGTGAGCACACACGTATAACCTGTTGCAAATAACTTTTTTTAAGGTAATAAATCCATGGAAGTATAATTTTCCATATAACTTTCTATTTCTTCAGAATCATTTCACAGTTCTAGCTTCTTTTGATAATGTTAAGAGAGTGTTAAAGGTTCTTTAGCTCAGAATCCTGCATAGTCAAGGGGTGCACAGAACAGTGGTTTTTAACTTTTTTGACCAGACCCTATAATTAGAAATACATTTTACATGGAGTAGTACACGTGCATACACGTAGTTCAAACCAAAGTTGCACTGTTTTACCTTATTATGGGCAAAAGTTTTTTCTATTTTGTTGTTGTTGCAGATGTTAATTTTGTTTCTCTTTTTAAGAAATTACTGGTTCTTGTTCACCAAGCCAGAGTTGCTAATGGATTGGGACCCACAATTTGAAAAACACTATACTAAACAATCAGTACTTACTATAAAGAAATACATTATTTGGGGGGGTAGACTCTCAGATTATTAAAAATGATTTTCCTATTCTATGTTGATCACAACAGGTGCCGTTTACTTAACAAGCAGTCTTTAGAGTTCCCTCTTATTTGTATGTATATCCAAAGGATGTAAAGGATATAGGAGACCAAATTTAAATTGGATGATTTAATGAGCTTTATAACTCTCTAAATACATGCCATTCCTCTTCATTGTTTAGAATCAAATAGTAATTTTAAGTTTTATTTCCTTGAGTTTTTCTTTACTTCCATCATCATTCCAGTGTTCTTACTGTCTTTTTATAGGTCATGCTTTCAATAACAGGTACATGAGTGGCTTGGTTTCATAGAAAGGCTATTTGTATTTTAAGAAGAGAAAGAAAGAAGTAGGGGACTCTTATATTTCTATATCAACAAATAGAGTTCTGAACACCATGGCCTTCTTGCTGTTTACTATTTCTCTTCTTCATTAGTGGTCATTTGAATGAGTTATATGAAAAACATAGTAGTCATTGGAACTATATAGTCTCCTCTGTATGATTCCATATAAAATGACATAGGTGAGTTTTTTGCTCATTTAATTGCCATTAAGAATTTCTATAGCATTGTAGGAAACCATAGAAATTACATATATAATGATATTGCCTGCCATTAAGAATTCAGAGGGGAAGTAGGAAAAAAGCATTCCTAGTCTGAATAGACCAGGTTGGAACTAACATTGAAGAGTAAATATGGTGTACAAATGGTATATTCAGAAAAGATTCCTTTATAATCTGACTTTAGATAGACAAAACATTGTATTATAAAGTGTTTTGTGCAAATAAAAACTCAAGATAAAAGCAGCTTGTTTTAACTGAAGATTATAAACATATATTTATATAAATGTATATAGATAGTTGTCAGTATTAGTGTTGAAGATTTTCATTTAAGTTCTTTGTATGTATCTCTTTCAGATATGGAAACAAGTGAAAAAATCCAAGGAAGTGGAATACTTCAGCTGTTTGCAAGTCTGTTGATTCCACAGTCTTCCTGCACAGCCAAAGTAGCTAACATCATAGCAGAAGTAGCCAAAAATGGTGAGGCTTTCCTCAAGAACTTTTCTGCTGGGAACATCTTCAGTTTTACACCTCACTTGTCAGTATGTTTTATTAATTTATGTTTTAATTTTGTAGATTAGACATTGTCCATTTCTTTCTATTTCTCTTTTCTTTGACTTTTTCCCATGTAATTGTTGAAAATGACTATAGTTATAGTCATTCTATTCACATTTCCATTCCTTCAGAGTAGAGTTAAAGGAAAGCCACACCTGTGTCATAGATGTCTTTGGTAATAGGATTCTTAAGCTTGCCACTGAGTCATTCATCTTCATTGTCACGGGAGAGCTCACCTTTTTCAGTATATATGTTGGTTTGTATTATACCCAGATAAACTTCCCCTTCTTTTCAGGGAGGTGGGGGGTCTGACCTATGCTACTAACATTGGCACCTGGCACTTGACTGCAGCAGTGCAGCTGGAATATATGTTCTGTTTCCTGCACTCACCTTCGTGGGACACATTTATTTCTTAAGTCTCCATGTAAGAATACTATGGAAAAACAGCAATGACAGCAAAATTTAGATTGTGTAATAGCTAATCCATCCTATTAGAGATGGTTTCTATCTAGTGAGAGATTCTTTGGAAAAACTGTATTTTAGCAGAAATATTTGCACGTGATTTTTTTTTTAAGATTTTATTTATTTATTTGAAAGAGAGAGAATGAGAGAGAGAGAGAGCACATGAGAGGGGGGAGGGTCAGAGGGAGAAGCAGACTCCCTGCCAAGCAGGGAGCCTGATGCGGGACTCGATCCTAGGACTCCAGGATCATGACCTGAGCCGAAGGCAGTCGCCCAACCAACTGAGCCACCCAGGAGCCCCTGCACGTGATTTTAATTCAGTTTGAGAAAAACACTGACTTCTTAAAGCAATTTTTAAGCGTAAGGGAAGGCCACATTTAAAATAATATCTTTAGCGTGCCTCGATTTTCGAAATTTGATATTTTTAGGACTTTTATTTTAGCAATTTGCATATATTATACTTTAAAGAGAAGAGATTTTTAAAATTCTGGCTTCATTTGTGTAATCAGTATGGCAGGTGGCATTGTAAAGTACCAGTATGTGTTGTTTTTTGGCCCAGTAAGACAATTTGTTCGTGTGTGTTACCAAAAAAAAAAAATTGCAGTGAAATTTTTTCATTTGTTTAGAGGTTCTCAAAATGTCTTTCAAATTCCAATGAGGTTCTGTATTGGTAAATCATTTTTTGGTTGTTAAATGAAAACTGGCCTCTTATTGTTTGTATGTCATATGTAAGCTACTGTAATTATATAATCGTTATGCTGTGCTTTGGATTCGAGCTGGTCATAACTGGTCAGATTCCTAGTGGTAGGGGAGTATTTAGTGTGCTTCAAGCAGATTTGAACTGCTCTGAATAGACAGTGATTATCTTGGGATAACAAAGAACTCCTGAAGCAGATCTAGTTTGAGAATGGAACCCCTCTAGATGGTATTTGTTAACCTAGACCAACCACTACCTGAATCTGTTCTTAGATGCAATACAGCTTGATTTCTAAGATCGGGTGGTTCATTTTTTTAAAAAGATTTTATTTATTTATTTTAGAGAGAATGAGAGACAGGGAGCATGAGAGGGAAGAGGGTCAAAAGGAGAAGCAGACTCCCCGCTGGGCAGGGAGCCCAGTGCAGCACTCGATCCTGGAACTCCAGGATCATGACCTGAGCTGAAGGCAGTTGCTTAACCAACTGAGCCACCCAGGCACCCCTAGGTGGTTCATTTTTAACTTCATGGAAATTACAGTATAGATTTCCAGAAATCAATTTTTTTTCTTAAAACCTTTTAAGAATGAGTCTACATACTAACTATAACATAGATTCAGAAATTTCGGGTAGTAAATTTTTGTGAAATGAATTGCCATTCCTCTATGATCTTACTTAATATCAGTCCTCATAATACTTCGTCACAGTTTCATGATAATTCTCCTGGTATAGGTTGCTGCCAGTAACACTCTAATGGATGACAGCTACGTTCTAAAGACATAATAGAATTTTTAGAATTTATGCTTCTGATCAGAGGCTTGTTATGGCATATTACTAACCTCTACTGATTAAAATAAGTAGAATACATTTAAATACTTATTTCTTGCTTAATCACCACATTGTTTTTGTAAGTGATTGGCTGAGAAAGTGAATCAGAATCTTCTTTTAAAAACAAATATCTTCAGAAATATAGCATGATTCAACAGAGTACATTGATTGGGCTTGTCTTCTTGTTAGGAACTTGACAATGAAAAAAAGATTATATGAACCAGAGTTAAAAAGAGTTTGGAAGTTGATTTGTTCATCTTCACTCTGCTGCTCATTTTATGTAACTACAGAGGAGAAATACTAGCATATACTTAGATTCAGGTTAATCTAAAAACATAGTTACGTTTACACTTGCACATCCAGAAAACCCTCTAAAAATCAACATACCTGACTGTGTACTAATGTTCAAAATCCAGAGGATTAGCAAGAAGTTTCTTGGGCAGGTTTAATGTGGGAGCATAGCTATAAGCATAAATTATAGTAAAAGGTTACAATACCTTTAAATAAAGCATTCCCCTGTATAATATACTTAAGACTGATATGAGGCAAAGGAAAAATAAGCAAGATAGGAAGTATCTATGAATAGTTTCTTCTTTTCAGAATTGTACTCTCAAGGTATAATAATAATAACTTCCTAAAACTAGGTGCTGCTGTTAATGTGCCTACATTGTGCCGGGTGTTATGTACATTCAAATTCTTATAACAAGCCCATATGAGATAGGATTATTTTATGCACATGAGAAAACAGGTTAAATATCTTGCCTGTCTTTACAGCTAGTAGGTGGTAAAGCTGGGATTCAAACACTTACGTGATAATAGTTGGAATTTATGCTTCGCCTTGTCGCTTCTGCTTTACTTCTCTTCAGTAAAGGAGATTTTATGAAAGAAGTAGAAAGTGTACTAGTGGTCTGAATGCAGGGATAGCAGCATATGACCTGAAAGATTAGGCTTATAAATGAAGTTAAAATGTGTAAAAAGCAAACAAAAGATGAACTACTTTGTATCTCTTCAACTAGTCCTCCAAAACAATAGTTGCCTGCCTTGGACCATCAGCATCAGATTCACTAAGAACTGATTGGGATACAAATTCTTGGATCCTCCCACTTAGACCTACTGAATCAGGAACTCTAGGACTGGGGCCTGCCGTCTGTTTTAACAAGTCTTCCAGGTGATTCTCATGCCTATAAAGCTTGAGAACCAAATCGCAGTCTAAAGTAATACAGAATCAGTAATTTGGATCGATATTATGCCTTTTCCCCTCCATCTGTGCTTTATCAGATTGTAAAAGTGTTTATCAAACTTTTCCCCTTGAATGCTCTGAACAAAAGTTTAAGTGTACACCCAGGATGAACTAGAGAGGCCACCACTAGAAACATGGAAGTCTCCTGCTTTGTCTTGTAAATTTATTTGTTTTAATTTTGCCATCTACTCCATAACAAGGATATGTTTATTTTAGTATTAAATATATGTATGCTCTAGAAAAGTTGTTGAATAAAATTGATACTATCCCCACCAACCAGAGAAATTCACCAGATTGTCAGGTAGCTAGCTTTAAGTATACCTTGATATTGCAGTGTTGGAAGCTTAACCTCAGTCATTTTGTAAGAATTAGTTACAGTTACCAGTATTAACTTTTATTTTTTAACAAAAGGCAATACAGTATAAATGAAAAATGTCAATTCAGCAACCTGTGTATAAAAGTCACTGGTTCTTATGTATTCATGCCTCATAGTTGTCCTTGTTCTTCTAAACAAAAACATAAAAAGTTAAGAGTTAATAATTATAGGAAGCTTATTAGAGAAAATTCAAACTGAATATACATTACTATTTAGTCTAACATTAAGGTAGACTCTAACACTCAAATGTGTTTATTTGGCTTATAGAGTTAAAAAAAGTTTTAATAAAATAGATTTGGTTCCTTCAGGCAGCTGAAAATGGGGAAAGTATGTATATGTAAGGCTTTTAATATTTGATAAGCAGATTATAAAAAGTAGATTTTATAAAAAGAAAACTATTTTATGATTTTCATCACAGTGCTGTACTTCATGATGATGCTGAATGAGTACATAATTCAAGTAGGTTTGGGAAAGTAAAAGCAAAAAAGAAAGGAATACTGGATTCAGAAAGAAATAGAAATAGTCTGTCAAGCATTTATTGAGTGTTTCACTACAAAGGAAAAAAAATACTCTTTAGTAGAAATCAACTTTATGTTAATGAATTTGGGTTGATATTGAGATAGAGCAATGCCTATTCCTTGAACTTCTATATTGAATTTCTATATTGAAGTCCATACATTATGCAAAAAACAAAATGAATTTTATCTTGTATAGACACACATAGAAGCATACAAATACTTAGTGGTTTCTGCCTTCTGTTGCATAATGGCTTCCACTGACTATGGATTCTTCACTCACTATCATTCTGTATGTATCTTACTTTGAGCCTTAGCCTGACAGTCCTTCCCTCATTCCCCAGGAACTTTTCGGTTCTCTGGAGTTCAAATTACCAGGAGAGGATCTGATTTTTTTTTTTTTTTTTAAGTTCATTGCTGTTGTCCTGTTTAGCAGATTTTTTGAACTAGAACATCTGATAGGCTATTGGCCAGCCTGTATATAGTCTGGACTCGAGTCAGAGTCTAACCAGCTATGATCAGGTAACAGGCTTATGTAATATGAACTAGGGATGTGGGTAGTGGGAATCCCTTTGAACAAGGATGACTGTCACAGCCATTCATTCTGTAGCCTCTATAATATTATATATATAATATATATAAATAAATAATATATAATGAAATATATTTTAAACATATTCCTTATAAGTTCATGGTATATTTTTACATCTATCCATGTAAAGTAGGTAACTTTATGTCTTTAAACTTTATGTCTTTAAAACTAGCTAAAGGGTGCCTGGGTGGCTCCGTCGTTAAGCGTCTGCCTTTGGCTCAGGTCATGATCCCAGGGTCCTGGGATCCCAGGGTCCTGCTTACCCGCATCAGGCTCCCTGCTCCACAAGAAGTCTGCTTCCCCCTCTCCCACTCCCCCTGCTTGTGTTCCCTCTCTTGCTGTGTCTTTCTCTGTCAAATAAATAAAATCTTAAAAAAAAAAGAAAAACTAGCTAAAGAGGGCTGCACTCCTCAGTTAAAAAGCAAACTGACTGAAAAGCAGAAGTTTTAGAAGGGAGTTTACTTTTGCCAGGGACTGGCAGTATTGCCTTTACATTGAAAGCTGAGGAATATATTAGTTTTATTTTATTTTTATGTGCTTTTTTAAAAAAATTGAGGCACAATTGACCTATAATATGGTGTTTGTATGCTTTTGTATAAAAAAAAACAGTTCAGAACAGTTTTATTTGATTCTGCAATTTTTCTGTAATTATTTATTCTCTATCATTTCAAGAATAACTGGAGCTATTGATTGTACCATCAGAATTTTGAAAGATGTGTTGGTATCATATAGACCATTAGAGCATCAAAGCAAAGAAAAATAGTACCTCATCAGTGTTGCCATCGCATGAAAAATAGCAACAACAAACCAAACAAGCAAAACAATAAAATATAACAACAGCTTCCATTTATGAAATAAGAGTGCAAATCAGACTATTCCTAAATTTCTTATTTTAGTAGTTACTTCATTGTTGGAAACTAGGCATAGGGAAAGGTAGAAAAGATAATGAATATCCATCTTTAAATTGATTAATTTGAGTTGGTGACATGTTACTTTAAGATTTGAAATATATAAAGATCCTAAAGTGATCATTAAGTTAAGAGGTAGACAAGTAGATTGATGTGTCATCCCCTATAGAAGATGGTCATTGAATTCTTGAAAGTATATATAGCATAATTCGTTTTCCCAATAGGGAAAACTCCCAATAGGGAGTTCAAACAAACAAACAAACAAACATCAACAGTAGACTTGAAGATTAACTTTAGAAGTAAGAAGTACTTCTTAAATCTTAGAAGTTTAAATTACAGAGAGTTTTCAATAATACAATGGTAAGTAAGTAAGAGATGTAATAGGAATGCAGTCCTTTGTTTAGGTAGAGAGGAATACCTCTGTGATTCATAGCTATGTCATGGGGAAACAAAGTTGTTTCAGAGGTAACAGCTCACATAACAGCCCTATATGATGTGCTTTAGGAATTTGAAAATGAAGAAAAAAAGAGAGGGAAGATTTCTGATGATGGCACTTGTGGAACAAACTAAGGAGTAGACTGCCTTGAAAGTAATAGTGAAAAGACAATGATTTTTTTATTTAGTAGGATGGGTTATAGGTTGAGGAATTAGGTCTGTGTTGACTAAGTGCCTTGACTAGTACATCCTGCAGTAAGTCATGATGTCCAGAATGATAGTTCTCATATTGATTATTTAGAGAACTTTCATTAATTGGATATCATTATTATCCTTCAATTTTGTAGTAGTCCATCATGAGACACTGTAAAGAAGTTTATGTCTAATCATCATGACTATGATGGTATCATTGGGGGACAATAAATTTGAGAAAGGTTTACTATAGAACTAAAATGAGTTCGAAGTATAAGAAAACTTAACATTTGGTACTTGAGACCTATGAATGTGTGACATCACTCGCAGCAGATGTGAGTGATGCATAAAAGTAAAGAGTAGGAATTAAGGAATAGATGATTTTACTAGGTCGTAGCCACTGAAAAGGACCTATTATTTGTAATGATACACTTGAAACTTTAAAAAATATTTTGTCTTTTTAGAGAACATATAGTGAAAGAAGAGCGAGAACATGTGAAAATTTGCACAATTTGATGGCTTAGTTTATAACTGTAGTACTTTAATTATCACACTCATGGAAAGAACATTGCCAGTGTTTTGTCACCATATATTGCTTCCCAAGCATTTTCATTACTATGAGAAGATAGTGATCAATTAGGTATAATGAAAGTTAATTAAAAATCTTTTGGGTTTATGACAAAGACTGTCAACAAAGAAAAATATGACCCCACTCATTTTGTGTACTTATTTCACTAAGTATTTAGTAGAGTTATAATGGTACTTTTGAACAGAATGTACTCTTCAAATGGTAAGCCATCTTAAACCTTTTAATAGTAGGTAGGTATTTTATTAAAGGACATGATTATATAAATTGTGAATTTTTAGATTTTTAATTACCTATGTCTCTTATTTTCAGAATTTATGCGTATTCCGTGTGTGGATGCTGGATTGATTTCACCACTGGTGCAGCTGCTAACTAGCAAAGACCAGGAAGTGCTACTTCAAACGGGCAGGGCTCTAGGAAACATATGTTACGATAGCCGTAAGTGTTGAAATATCAATGATACACTTAAAAACTTTTTTTAAAGAAGTATGGTTTTGAGACCAATTTCACTTTTAGTGTTAGCACTTTTTTATACTAAGGCACTAACATGGGCCAATATGACTTAGCTCTGCTTACTCAGCAGAACCAGTAGAAATTTGGGTCATAGCATTCTTAACTATGAAGTTAAGGAAATGAATTATTTTCCTCTGCTATCACAAATAATACTTTTGGAGGAAAGTAAGTCAGTTTCTAAGAAATTGGGGCTTTTAGTTTTAGAAAAAATACATATCTTTTCAGTTAGATTTTATTGAACTTCTGTCTCTGAATGAGAATGCTTATGAACACAGTTTTTTCAAGTATCTAAGCCTGTCCAAATAAATTTTTAATTACTTGCAATTCAGTATATCCATTCATAAAAACCATCATCTTCTCAAAAGCCACATTGGCCCACTGCATTTGCATTGACTCCATTCCTATTTGTCATAATGTCACACTGTCATCCTCACGACCTTCTATAATACACTGCTCTGCCAGATAGAGAGAAAGCAAGAACTTGGGTATGGGTATATTACAAAATTTTCTACTACTCCTCTCCACATTTATGTAAATAAAATACAAAAAAATCTTGAGTATATTCAATTTAATTAGCCTTATCCTGGATTTTCCTTAGATTTACATTTTCTGAGCCAGAAACACATACTTTAACATTTACCTTTAAAATCTCCTAGGAATTTAGTTCTATTATTTAACTAGGATAACTCTTACTGTTTATTTTCCCCATTGATTTCATGCACAAAAGACGTATCTCTTTGATAATAGGCCAGTGCTTCAAAAAGTGATTTTTGCATGTAAGCCAGATAGAAAATAAGGTCATGAACATACTTATGATAAAAGAAAGAAGTAGAAAAAAGACTGAAACTACAACTTCTCAGTTATAATTTGTAGCATTGATGGTAAGGCCAGCCTCATTTATTCTTCTTTCCTTACTTTTTCTGGAACATTATATATTATATCTGAGGATGTGGATGTCTTAATATGAATTTTAGCTTATAGCTTCTAGTCCCCAATACTGGTTATAAATTTATCTACTGTTCCTTCATTCCTGTGCCTTTTATCCTAGGATATTAGCTTTATTTAGAAACTTCTGGTACTTTATGTTTATAACTTTGCATTTTTATATAGGATTTTTTTAAACATCATGGCTTATAATATTAGCTTTCCAGAGTGAACCATTTAAGGTGTATTTTATATGATTAATTTTAACCATATATACTAAAAAAGCCTCTACAGAGTTATAGTCAAAGATTGATGGCATGTATTTGGAGAGCGTTGATCATTACTATGTTTATTCTTCCCTTCTGTGTATATTACTAGAACTTAAGTCTATCATAAGTATTCTTTAATCCTGGTTCTGTTTAATTATTCTTAAATTATGCATTGTTTAACCATAGGAAATAACTGTTTTGAGTACTTTTTTCCTGGACTTTCCCTTAATTTTGGCACGGTACAAGAAACACTCATACTGATCTCTTGTCTCATATTTTTATGGGCACAGTAATTTATTTCCTGTGTTCTCTAAGGAACCTTGAAGTTAGGGTAATAAATGTGTAGTTAATAAGATTATCATTTTGATGAAACTAAAGTCCATTATTATAGTGTTTATCATATCTGTTTGCTCTGTTCGTATGAGGTATACAGTATAAAGTCTGTGGATATGCTTTAGGCTATGAAGTTAATTTTTTTGTTTCATTTATTTATAAATAATTATAACCACTTCATTTTCACTCAATTCAATGTAATTTATAGTTAAGTAGAAAATTAAGCATAGCAAATACAGGCCATTTTCTATACTTGTAAACCTTGTTTAAGGAAAATGAAGTTAGTAGTCTTAAGAATGAATAAATAGAAGGAATGATTTATTATTGTAAGTCATGTGAAAAATGTGTTCGTTGTGCCATGCTGTCTTGTGCATATAATTTCCATAAGCCTGTATACTTTCTTATCCTTTCATTTGAAATTAAATCTCTGTGAACTTCTCAGTGATTTTTTCAGAGTAATTGTAGGGAAAGTATAGCACTTTTATTTGAATTATAAGAATGATATTTTATATCTGTAAATGATAATGCTGTGTGGTTGATTTTTGAATTTACTTGAAATGCATTTCTCATTATATTTTGTGACAATTGGGAGTTTGAAAGAACCCAGAAATTAGATTTCTCTTTTTAAAAAGTATTAATAGCTTCTATTTTAATTAACCTTCTTCACTCTCAAGAATGTAATGCTTCATTCTTAAAAGGAAGATTGAAAACTCCACATGACAGCTTTATAAATAACAAGGAATCTTTTTAGTAACATATGTTTTAAAATTCACATTTGTGTTTTATCAGACTTTCGTGTCAGACTAATTAGTTTACTTATATTTTATGATGTACTCCCAATGGAGAATTTTTTAACGTGGGTTTATTCGCAATGATACTGGGCTTACAATAGATACGAAAGCCAATGTATGCAAAAAGCACCAGAAGGCATTCACTATTAGAGATAGAAATTTGAGTAATATGTATGTATTTTATGGATTTATATTTTAACCCTTAAAAAGTAAGGCAGTTGCTAGCATATTTCAGTTAACACAGTTTATTTGAAAGGAGGAGAGTTCCAATTGTAAAAGGAATTACACTTGCCATAAAATCCATGGAAATCTTTTGAAAAAAGTAGGTCAGATTTCAGTTTTACCGGCTTTGACAGTACCCATTTTAGGAACTCTTCCAAATGGAAGGAAACTCTTACATAACCTCAGGTAGCAGGCTGATATAACTGCTAAATGGGTCAGAGTGAGGCTTTGTTGCAGATGAACTTTTTGAATCCCAGTCTCTCTCTTGCATATAGAGATGAAAGAATCACTGGGTAAGAACATTTTTCATTTAAAATGTCTGGTCTTTTTTCTTTTCTTCCAAAGAGCCACCAAAGGTACTTCAGTTATGGATTTCTCTTTCGAAGTATCCAAACAGACTTCTGATATGAGCAACATTTTAAAATAGCTCTTTTGCCTTGAACTTTGCCAAGTAACTCTTTTTATAAGAAGTTTGACATCCTTTAAATCAAAGATCAGAGAAAAATTGTATTTCAATTTAGAAGGAATCAGCAAAGCTGTGATGGGATACGTTGGGGAATATAATTTTAAATAAAGAGAAGTAGTATTAAATTTCAGAATTGCATACCTTCAGCCTGTTTCATTATACATTTCTCTCAAAGGTGATATTAAAAGGAAAGAGTTCTTTTTTTCCTCCTTATTTGGCCATCTCTGTAGTATTCCCTTCTTTCAGTGATTAGTTTTGTTTATATAGCTGTGCATATTTTAAATTGCTGATGTAGTTAAATGGTCTTATGGTACTAAAGAGCTTCACATTAAATTCCCATGCTGTATTTATAATTTGTAAGGATAAATTGGTGATTGGAGACTGAGTTTTCTCTGTTTGCAGATGTTACTTCTTGAGGTCAGGAAATAATTGATATTAGACATACTTGTTCAAAGTTATTTAGTAGGGGCTGGAAGAAAATGATAGACAAAATTAAATATTTGTGCCTTTTTATATACCAGAAAAAGATTAGTATACAATTCAAATTAATACATATTAAAATTAAGCAAATAATGCCTGTTTACAAAAAATAAAATTAATGCTTATTATATAATTACTACTGTTATTGGAAACATACACACATAGGGAGCTTATATAATATGCCATCTTACATGATATAAAGAAAATTGGATTTGTGCTCAGTGATGAATAAACAAATATTCCAAAATGAGGTGATAATCGGGCTTGCCAAAGCCAGTATTTATGAAGTGAAATAAATATTATTTATTTCATTGACTTCAAGTGTAATTGGAAAGGATACCAAATATATGCATGGATCTATGTATATATATTAGTGATTATAACTATGCTACACTATTTTTATGTAAAAAATAAAGAATTCATTGTTCTGCTTGCAAATGCTAAAATATACTTAGCAATAATTCTATAATATTTTGTAATATAAGTTGGTTAGATAAGTGTGTATTAATATAATACAGACATGCTTTGAAATTGCCTAAGTATGCAATGTGTATTTGCAGCAGTTATATTTAACAGGGAACTATTTATGTCTGGCATTTAAAATAAATGTTTATTTCAATGGTATAAATTAGGTTAAATATTTAATTATGTTATTAAAGGGTTTTGCAGGTTCATATATTTACCCCACTCCTTTTACAGTATTCAGTTTTATTTATTTATTTATTTTTAAGATTTTATTTATTTGACAGAGAGAGCGCAAGCAGGGGGAACAGCAGAGGGAGAGGGAGAAGCAGGCTCTCTGCTGAGCAGGGAGCCCAATATGGGGCTCGATCCCAGGACCCTGAAATCATGACCTGAGCCGAAGGCAGATGCTTAACCGACCTAGCCACCCAGGCACCCCTACAGTATTCAGTTTTAGAGTAAAATAGAATTATCAGCCAGTAAGTATAAAAATCAGATTCTTCAACTTTTAACAGTTAATCTGTTGTATATGAATGGGTGTATTATCAAAGTATATCATGTATATAAGAACAAAAAACTATTTTAATAATAAAATAGCAACAGCTATTTTTAGAGACAGTAATTACAGCTATTATCACATGAAAATGTTATAAAGATATCTTAGGGACGCCTGGGTGGCTCAGTCGGTTAAGCATCTGCCTTCAGCTCAGGTCATGATCCCAGGGTCTTGGGATTGAGCCCCCCACATCAGGCTCCTTGCCAAGTGGGGAGCCAGCTTCTTCCTCTACCTGCCGCTCCCCCTCTTGTGAATGCTCATGCGTGTGCATGCTGTCTCCTCTCTCTCTCTCTGACAAATAAAATCTTTAAAAAAAAAAGATATCCTGAATATATAGTTAGAAATAGATGTTTTGTAATACTGTTAAAAGCTCTAAAAAAAATCGCATGCCATTAAAGACATCTCTGTCTACTATGCACGAAGGAACACAACTTGTTGACCAAGTACACAGTAAGTGTGTGATTTTTGGTCAGAATAAAAAAAATGATAAAAGTAGTAATTGGGGCCATTTTTAGAAATTAAGCAAATAGTGCATTGCTTATAAAAGAAATATAGGGTACTTTAAAATTAATGTAATTATAAATAAATGAGATTTTACTATGCCCCCCTGGAAGGCAAATATTGCAGATTGATGAGATTTCCAGTTCTACCATTCACTAAGTTGTCA
Organism: Callorhinus ursinus; assembly: GCF_003265705.2. NCBI lineage: Eukaryota > Metazoa > Chordata > Mammalia > Carnivora > Otariidae > Callorhinus > Callorhinus ursinus. The sequence goes on from NW_027397066.1 coordinate 80,654,308, forward strand.
TTTAATCTTTCGAATTTCAGTTTCCTCATTGGTGAAGTGACTTGTGTGGATTAAATCAAGTATATTTGTAGATGTATAATATAAATTATGAACTAGTATACAAAGAAAATATGTAGCATTTATATGTGATTGTTTGTCTTCACTTGGGCTGCTATAACAAAATATCGTACACTGGGTGGCTTAAACAACCATTCGTTTCTCATAGTTCTGGAAGCTGAGAAATCCAACCAAGATCAAGGTGCCAGTAGATTGAATATCTGGTGAGGACATTCTTCCTGCTTTGCTCATAGCTTCCTTCTCATTGTATCCTCACCTGACAGAGAGAGAAGAAAAGAAAGAGGAAGCAAGCTCTCCTGTCTGTTATAAAGGCACAGATCCCATTATGATGCTTCTACCTCTATGACCTAATTACTTCCTACTACCTTCACATCAGGGGTTAGGGTATTAACATATGAATTTTGGAGGGTCACATTCAGTCCATACATTATTGTTTCTAAAAGTGTGCTGTGACATAGTGTAATATATACACTAATGTACACAAGATATTTAAAATAAAGATATAAAGGCCAGAAGCCTTATAAAGATGGGCAAAGATAAATCTAAGAATCAAGGATAATATATTTACTATAATGAGCACTAATTCAATTTGAACTTCTTGGCAGCCAGGATGGAAAAAAAAAAAAAAAACTGGTTATGCTAAGTAATTTTTATTTTATGCTAAGGAGAAATAGTCTAGTTCTTCAATCAAACAAAAACTATTGAGATAAATACTAAAAAAGATTTATCATCAGGATATCATTAGTTGCCTAGATGACTGTGTACACATCCCTCTTAAAATATGCAAAGGATATTGGCTGGTGTCAGAGGCAGCATCTTCAGTAATGGCTGTAAAAAAATTGCCCCAATATTCTCCATATGATTGTTTCTTGTACCAAATCTTCAAGAGCATCCAAGAAATAATACTGAGTAACTTTGTTTTAATTGGGCAATATAGCCCAAATGTGTTGTTTTTTAGTAAACTTGAAGCATACAACTTAAAAATCTGAAGTTTTGACTTGAATATATTTTCTAATTTATTTTTTAATTTTTTTTAAAGATCTTATTTATTTATTTGACAGAGAGAGATAGCGAGAGCAAGGAACACAAGCAGGGAGAGTGGGAGAGGGAGAAGCAAGCTTCCCGCTGAGCAGGAAGCCCGATGCAGGGGCTCAATCCCAGGACCCTGGGATCATGACCTGAGCTGAAGGCAGACGCTTAACAACTGAGCCACCCAGACACCCCTATTTTCTAATTTATTTCTAACCAAAATGCAGTTCTACTTTGTATTCATTGTATCTTCTCAGTTTCTGTGTTGTGTATAATAATATATCCAAGTTCTATTTTCTGAGATAAAAAAATATGCTGTCTTTTATTTCTAATCCTGTTATCAATTTGATAAAAATCTGATTTGCATGAAAGCAAATATTTTAAAATACCACATATTGATGGTGGTTACATGAATCTATACATGTGATAAAATTGCTTGGAACTGTGTACATTCCCATACACATAGAGAAGTGCAGATGAAAACTGATGAAATCTGAACAAGATCTGTAGGTTGTATCAGTGTCAGTTTCCTGGTTGGGATATTCTATTAGAGTTGTGTAAATGTGACCATTAGAGTGCGCTGGATGTAGGGTACATGGGATCTTTATGTACTGCTTTTTTGCAATTTCCTTGAGTCTCTATTTCAAAATTAAAAGTTTAGAAAACTCCACTTATCCAGGAGGCATACATGCTCTCTCTTCTATGGGAAATGACCTTGCTTCTTTCATCCCCACTTGTGGGGTGGGGGAAATATATATATATCACATATATGTAAATACACACTTACATACATAAACACACACACACAAAATTTTAAAGTATGACCTACAACAATAATTTTTTTAACCGGGTGTGTGCAATTAAAATGGAAGATATAGTTGCCGCTAGTATTTTTTCTCCCTTCCAATTTGACTTTCGGGGAAAAAAAATCAAAAAATTGACAGTCCCAAAATAAGATTTAGGGAGAGGGAATTTATACTCTCAGGACTTTGATCAGAACAGGTAATGAACAGTAATAACTTTACTAGCTTCCGCCTTCTATGCAACTTATAGTGATAGGTTAGTCTCATGAGAATTTCTGTGTTGGTGCACAAGCCTCTACTTCAGGTGAGATTTCTTATAAGTCAGTATCAGCCTTTAAGTAGTTTATAATTTACCCTTGTTCTAGAAAACTAATGCAAATGATGTGAGGGCGAAAATGCTTTTGGTGATAATCACTTCTGTTTAATTGTCCAAGTGTGTCTCTGATATTTAAAGAGGTTGTAATGTATGAAGGTAATGAAGTATGTATGTCAATGTTAAAAAAACAAGGCACTATTTAACAAATGCTGTGAAAGGTTATATAATATAGGTCTAGGAGGGAGCGTATTTGTGTTTGAGCTCTTCTAGTGGTATCCATGAAGAAGAAAGCATTTAATCTGTATAGGATTTGGACCTGTGCAGAGACGGAAAAGGATTTTTCAGGAGTACAGAAAAGCATTTTAAAAGGTAGATAACATAATGGAGAGATGTGTCTGGAGCCCAGATTGGGGAAGGGCTTATATAACAGGGAGCTATTGAAGGTATTTCAGCAAAAGAATGAAATGCTCAAATTGATACCATAGACAAAGTTAATTTGAAAGAGGTGTACGTTGTAAGATAGGCAGTCATTCTTAACAAGAAGTATGCATCTGAAACACTTAGGGAACCTTTTCAAAATACATTTTCTTAGCCATATGCTAGAACCAGTAAATCAATATCCAAGGCTAGAATCCAGTGTATCATATGTATATTTTGCAAAAGCTTCCTAAATTATTCTGATGCATATTCCTGCTTAAAAAACATTGGGCGGTGGACTAGATGAAGAATAACCAGTAAGAAGGCTAGTTTTTCTTTTTAAGCTTGAGGAACAAATGATAGAACAGGAAGGAAGAGGGTGTGTATGGAACCCAAGAAGATATCAGATAAGAAGAAAGAAGGAGCCTATGAGTCCAGAATTTGAATCAGGATTAACACTAACCATGGAAATGTGTTTGGAGGTGTGTTGAACTTAAAGTGCTCTTGTCACATTCCTGTGACAGAGCTTTAGGATTCGTGCACTTAACGAGTGATCATCATTGACTCATGAGAATAGAAGAAACGTTTAAAAGGAAAAGAGACACATTTAGGGTGTAGACGAAATGAAGGAGCTTGTGAAGAAGTACTGAAAGATTCGAGGAAAGTAGGTTTATTGTCATGGATTCCAAAGAGTTGGGTGGTAAACAGTGTCAAGTACTGCCAAGAAAAAAAATACTGAATTTTGATGATTGGATAAAGAGACATTCATGTTTTAAAAAACATCTTTAAGTTGAGTCTTGTGGAGAGGGAAGTCAAATTGCAAGGGCTCTGGTAAGGAATGAGGAAATGAAGGGAGAGTATTAACTTTCTAGAAGTTTAATGAGAAAAGAAGAGACGAGTAGTTTGAGGGGAGGGCAGTACTGTGAGAGTGATATAGAGTAGTGAGACAGGAACGTATTCGTTAGGCTAGGACCCTGTGGACAAGCACAGAGTAAATTTCTTCGAGGGAAGAATTGGTAAAGATCGTAGATGAAAAAAGAAATGAAGTCATGAGCCCAAGTAAACAGGGTTGGTATTAGAACAGAAAAGGACATTTCTGCCTTCAACTGTCAGAAGATAGGTGAAGGTATAAAAAAGAGTTAAGATAGTAAAGAGGACAGTCAGAAGAGTGTTTTCTAGCATGGCCTCCCATCCTCCCAGTAAAGTGCAAGTCAAACCCGTCTGTTAATGAAAGTCAGGAGCAAGGTAACAGTAGGAAACTTGTGGTGTTGGGGGGAAAGTTCAGAACTGGGGCTATGGGGCATGTTATCAATAGTCATGAAGATCAAATTGTTTAAATAACCAAATGGTAGTGGAGGTTTACTGTGGTTAGAGATCTTGATTTCTGCGTCTGTTTGTTAATTTGTGTTGTGCACTTAAGATGTGTGTAGGGCTAAAAAGTTATTTTGTACTTTGATGTGTAGACAGGAAAGAAACATGGAAAAAACTTGAAATTGGTAGTCCAGCTTCATAGAAGCATGTATTTTGTATCAGAGTGGGAAGAGAAGTGAGGCAGAGAAGAGGAAGCCATTATAGTAGGCCAGGTGGGATGTAGTAAATACTGACTAGAGCAGAGAGAATGAAATGAAAACACGAAGTAAGATTGGATTGCTTATTATCAGTTTGGTTCTTGCAAAGTAGTGTACTAGGTTTAAGAAATGGTTACTTAAGTAACCCTTCAGATGGCTCACACTTTGAGGAATTATGATCTTTCCATTTTTATACTTGTCACATTCAAATCCCTCTTGTTTATTAAAAATCTAAGATGCTGTAAATTTTTACCTTAATAAAGATTGTAGGGCAAAGAACACAGTTCATAGCTGCTTTTTTTCCAGTACTTCATTAGTTTCCAGCTACTATGTTATAAAAATGTGACTATCTTGTTAAAAAGAGATGGAATAATTGTTTTCCAGTAGTTTACCAGTTTTATAGATATGAAGGTGGAGACAGCATGTGAGGAAGTTTGCACATGGCAAAAATATTACATGATTTATCTTGAGTTCAATAAGAAGTCCTATCATAGGGTTGCCAAATTAATTTTTTTGTCCCTTGGATACCAGGTTCCCTCCTAGTCTCTGAATCAAAGCCTGAATGACCTTTGGAATTTTCCTTTCCTGAATAACAAGACTTAGATAGGGTGGGGAAAGTCTAATTTATAAAGTTCTTCTTTATAAAAATCTATAAAAATCTTCCAATAAGATTTTTGTTTGTTTTTGCTTAAATCTTTTCCCCCCTTAACCTTTACTACCCTAATTTCACCTGTTAAAGATGAAGTTAAAGTTTAGCTACATTAAACATAAAATTTTCAGTCAGCTTGTAGAAACCCTGTTAACACATATTATCCTCTGCTCTTCTTAATTGTGGTCTGATTTTTCTATTTTTCTTCTTTGTAACTGAGCTGAAGTACTGAGAACTTTGTTTTTAATCAGTTGTCCCTGCTACATGTTGTGGATATTTCCTTTGGCTGTGAGGGAATATAAAAGAGAAATACCATTTGAAGGTGAATAATTCATGTTCTTCTTGCTGGGTGGAATAAATGTTTTTACCTTTTGAGAAACTATGCTGTTATCAGTTAAAGTTAAATTTTAAATCATAACTGTAAATACATATGTGCACACATACACATACATTTCCATAATCTAGCATAATTACTTTTAAGTATGAGATAGTTTGATACAAAAGTCTCTTTTATATGTAAAATAATTGGAATAAAATTTAATTTTGATCTTGAGCAGTTTGGACTTACAAAGTGGAACAATAAATTATTTACATTATAATTTGAAGGCTGTTCAGAAGTCATATTATGGAAGTAATTGAGTTCAGAATTGGAGCCATGGGGCATGTTATTAATAAATTATTTTATAATTTGCTTATAATCTACAGATACTCAGGCTTTCACTAGTAAAATGATAATATAGAAATATAAAAATAAAGGGAGTAATTTCAGCAATTTCTTGAACAAATATATGGTGATTTATGGATGCTCTGTTGTATAAAGACCTTTTGAAAAAAGAATTATCAAGCAGTTTTGACTAATGTGAGAAATCTGTTGAGCTGTAGAAATTAATACAAGTATCATCAGGCACACCAAAGCTGTGTCCATCAAATGCCATGTTGTGACCTAATTCTAAACTGCATCTGTGGAACTAGTGCTTTCTTCCTGATCCTGCATTATACATGTAAATATATAAATATATTTGAAATTTTCCTGCATAAAGACAAAATTTTTAAACCTTGAATATAGTACTATGCCACAAAATTGCAAGCTTTATGCTTCTTTTTTGATGTGTGAGTATTTAACAATCGTGGTTTTTTCTTCATGACTCATTTTTGTAATTTCACTGATGTAATATTTATAGCTTTTACTTTTATATGTAATCTTTCATGCATTTTATCTGCACCTGGTTCATTTATAAGTTGCTTTTTAAATTTAAGAAAAGATATTGATGGGTTCACATTTTTCATTTGAATGTTTAAAACATATTTGAATAAACTAACAAAGATTTAACCTGTTGAACCGTTCTTTTAATCAGCCTTCTATATGACATAGGAAAAAATGTATTTCTACTAAGCAATATCAGAATTAGAAATATGCCTTTATGTCATTGAAGATATGTATTTATGTTCCTTCCTGTACAAAGTCTCAAGTATACTTATACCATGGGTCATATGATTTGAGTGTTTTTATTCCAATAGTGATGATGAGTAAATCTCTGGAAATTCTCATTCTGTATATTTGTATTTTTTCATGTATATATATGCACCAGGTACTTTAATCAACAAATATTGATTGAGCCCACTGTATTCAGGACACTGTGCCAGTAATGGGGATTATAGGAGAAAATAAGAGCAAGAAGTCCCTATCCTTGTGGGGCTTGCACAGAAGGAAATAAGTAATAAACACTACAAAAAGAAGATATTTACAGATTGTGGTCATTGATATCTAGGGAATAAAGATGATGTAATGGAGAGTATCAGAAGGTGAAGAAAGTTGTCTCTGAGGATGTTATTTGAACTGAGGTCTGAAAAATGAGAATGAACTATTTAAAGAGAAGGGGAAGAATATTCCTTTAGAAGTAGAGCAATTGCAAAGCCCTGGGTGAGGAAAGAACTTTGTATGTTTAAAGAATAGAAAAGAGATCAAGATAAAGGAGATGCTGTGTACAGAAAGAGTATTCTACAAAAACATGGAAGAAATAAGCAAGACATAGATCATAGAGAACCTTGTGGGTCATTCTAAGGTAATAGGAATTTATGAAAGGGGATCTGATTCAGATTTTAAAACATCACTCTTGGAGCTGCATGGAAAGTGGGTTGAGAAGAATGGAAGTTGGGAATTAAAATGGAAGCATAGAGACCAATTATAAGACTTTTGTAGTAGTCCAGGCAAGAGATAATAGTGACTTGGGTTAGGGTTATGGTAGCGACGCTGATGGAGGGCAGCAGAATTCGAGAAGTATTTACAGGAGTGAGAGTAAGAGAAATCAAAGTAATTTCTAGACTTGGGGCTTGAGTAGCTGGACAGAGGTTAGGGCAGTTTACTGATATAGGAAAGAACAGAGATTTTTTGTTATGTTTTTCTGACTTTTGTTATTGCTGCCTGTTTTGCTTTTCTGGGGGCAGTAATAAGTCTGAGTTCTTAAAAGAGATATGCAAGAGGAAATGACAGGTGGGCTATTTCTAGATCTTTATATTTGTATACATTTTGGGGATAAACACCCAAAAAGTTTAAATGATTTCTTGCAGTTAGCAAGATATTCAAATTATACTTCAGTAGGTGGTATAGATTCAAGGGACCATGAGAAATTAGAAAGCTTAGGGAATAAAGACACCTAGAATTCATAATTTTTTAGATAATAATTTTTTAAATAGAGGAGACTTTTAGAATTAAGTCTTCTAATCCACTCATTCCAAATTTTACAGATAAGGAAACTGAGGCCTGAGAATTCAAATGACTTTTTAGGATAGTGCTGAACTAAAATCCAAATTTATGGTTCATTGTGTTAAGCACTGTATTTGAGGAAGTTATCACTTTCATAAATACATACTTCATTAAATACATTTATGCTTTAATATTAATGGTTCAGCTCTTAGAACTGCAGATTTAGGAATATGTTCTGAGACTTTTGTGAAAAGCTAATCCTAAACCAACATTTTGTTTAATCTCTTATAAATCACAAAAAATAAACTACCTAATTGAAAGAGGATGGAGCAGAACCAAATGATGAAGGAAAAGCTCTTTAGTTTTCCCAAATTTGAAAACATTATATAAAAAGTATTATGTGTGCATAAACATGCTTTATTATCATATTTGATCCTTTATTTTTGTCCTTTTCTATAAATGTAGAGGAGTCTGAAATACTTCCCTGTTTATTCACTGGGAAATAAAAGACCTTGTGATTTGATCAGGATTCTTAGTAAAACTAAGGAAAGCCAGATAACAATCTGAGAGTTTTATTCTCAATAAACCAATTAGACAAACATAGGTATACCTTTCAAATTTTCAGATAAATACCTATTGCTTTGTACTATTCCTTTGGATACAGGTATATAGATGGTAAAAATTAAAATTATACTGCCTTTAATGTCTTGAATAAATTCTTCCATTCCTGGGATGAAGAATGATAGAAAGGAATTTATACACATCTTACATATTTTTAACAAATATTTTAAATTCAGTTTTGTCCAGCTTTTACTGATTGATACACCCTTTTAAATGTGATTTATTAGCATTGTAAAGTGAACTTTTCCATTTAGTAGTAGCTCACTAGCATAAAATTTTTTCTGATACTGTGCTTTAAATGAAATAAATTGAGGTTATAAGCAGCAAAACCTTAGTAATATGTCAAATAAGCAGCAAAAAAAGTTCCTCAGTGACCTGAAAAACCTTAAAATAAGCAGTGATAAGAAGATGAAAGAACAGAAACAATTTCTTTCAGTTGGACAGTTTGTCATTTGAGTGAATACCAGGTGATGGTTGTGTTTTTCCTCTTTATTCCACATAATATAGTATAGGTCAGTTAATAAGTATATAATATATGTCATTTGTATCACCTAACCTTTATTAGAGCATGTCAGTATTATATAGTGCTATAGAAAAGAAAGAAATGGAGATATGCCAAGTCATTTTTTCCAGATCGGTATATATTGCAGGAAGCCATAACTGAATGAAAATCACAGGCCATTTTTTAAAAAGTAATTTGATGTTAAAATTGACTGACTGACAAACCTCCAGGTGAAAATATTTAATACTTTTTGAGAGCGGGAGCAATGCTATCATTCTTGCATGAAGATCTGATTATATTTTTCTTCTTCAGATTTCTGAATTGTTATGACATAATTTCTATCATTTCTAGAGTTTTTTCTTATCAACCCTTATTTCTTTTAACCCTTATTTCTCATTTTGTGATTTGGATGTTTATTTATTATAAAATTAATTGGAAAAGTTATACATTAAAAGCAGTTTTGTAGAATGGCACTGATGCTTCTCTGTAGTGGCCAAATTGATTTTGGAGAAGGAGAAGCCCTATGCTTAACTAGTTATGAAGCAGCTAAAGTTTCACTTCAGTTTGATGAGCACTTAAAGTGTCTCTTATATGCTCATGAATACTTAATTGTCTTTTAAGATTTTCAGTTTTTACAGTATTTGAAAATTTCTCAAAAGTTTTCAGTGGCACATCACATTCTTTTTTTTTTTTAAGATTTTATTTATTTATTCATGAGAGACAGAGAGAGAAAGAGAAAGAGAGAGGGAGGCAGAGGGAGAAGCAGGCTTCCCAAGGGGCAGGGAGCCCAATGCAGGACTCGATCCCAGTACCCTGGGATCATGACCTGAGCCGAAGGCAGACGCTTAACCATCTGAACCACCCAGGTGCCCATCACATTCTTCTTTTAAATAATAGTGTTCAGTAGTGATACACTCATAAACCAATACCTACCATATGATTCAGCTGTTCCATTCCTGGGTATTTACCCAACTCAGCATTCAGTTCATCATTCAGTGCTGCTATATTCACAGTAGTCTCAAACTAGAAACAACCCAAATGTCTATCAATATAGGTAAATATAGTAAAAAAATAGTGATACAGAATAAAATCTTTAAAAAAAAAATCAGTGATCTATCCATACGGTGGAATACTCTTTAGCAGTAAAGAGTAAACCACTTACATACCTGATACTATGGATGAATCTCCAAATCATTAAGCTGAGCTAAGAGTGTTAGACCTGAAAGAATACATGCTGCATTAATCTATATATATAATATACATATTTATATCTAATGTGTGTATACACACACACACACACAGTGCAAAATAATCTATAGTGACAGAAAACATTGGTTGTCTAGGGCCAGAGGTGGAGGGAGAGATGGCTTGCAAAGAGATTTGTGGAATTGGATTGTATTGGTGGTTTCTAGGGTATACAGAACTGTCAAAACTCATCAGTTATACATTTTAAATCTATGTAGTTTATTTTACATAAATTTTCCTCAGTAGAGTTAATAAGGCAATCAGGATCTAAACACAAGAGTACACATTTTCTTTCTTTTTACACACATAATAGATGTCTTGAAAGACATTCTGGAAAACATGACCATGAACCTTTTTCTAACCCTTTCATATAAAACTAATTTCTTTATTTGTGCTTCCATTATATTCTAAAAACATAATTGTTTACTGCTTAAATATTTTCCTTCATACTTTTTTCTCCATGACTATGAATCAGTTATTTTTGTATTCCCAAAACCTAGCTCAAGTTTATGAAGAATCATAGGTAACCCCCAAAAAGTTTGATAAATAAAGACAGAATTAATGCTAATTTGGTCACAGGTTTTGAGATGCCTCAAAAATGATTATGTAATATATGTTATTAGTATTTTAAGAACTGTTACTCTCTTGGGGTGCCTGGGTGGCTCAGTTGTTAAGCGTCTGCCTTCAGCTCAGGTCATGATCCCAGGGTCCTGGGATCGAGCCCCACATTGGGCTCCCCGCTCCGTGGGAAGCCTGCTTCTCCCCCTCCCACTCTCCCTTCTTGTGTTCCCTCTCTCGCTGTGTCTCTGTCAAACAAAAATCTTTAAAAAGAAAAAAAAGAACTATTACTCTATTAAATAAGAGTTAGCTTAGATTATAGGTGAGCTAGAAAAAGCACTTTAATTTTACTGTATAAATCTCACTATGTATTCATAATTTATAGGTGACTATACTTATGTTTATCATGGACATGAATGTTTAAATCTGTGAAGTTTTATGTAAACCACCTTTCTCCTTTTTCCTTCATCTCTTCCTCCAGAAGACATATATCTTCTCTGTGCTTCCATAGAACCCTGTAAAAGACTGTATTGAAGCTTTTATTCTGTTTACTACTCTTTTCTTCCTCGTGGAAATAGAAACTCAGTGAAAGCAAGGCCTTCGTAAATCTGTTTATATTCACTGTGCCTGACACAAAAGCTAAGTTTACATTAAATAAGCACCTATTCTATAATTGAATGTGCCAATCTTTCTAGCTCTATCAGTTTTTATTTTGTAAATATTGAAGGTCTATTTAGGATTGTTATGTCTTAACATTGTATAATGTCCTACTTTATCCCTGGTAATACTGCTTGTTCTGTGTCTACTATGTCTGACCATATAGACACAAATTTCCTTTGATTAGTGTTTGCATAATACATCTTCTACCATTCCTTCATTTTTAATCTGAATAAACTTATATACAAGGTGCGTTATTTGTAGATAGCATAGTCGGGTTTTGCTTTTTTATCCAATCTGTGACTATCTATACCTTTTAAGTGGGAGATTTAGACCATATGTATTTAAAGTGACTTTGGTTGAGTTTGGCTTGGCTTGAAATCTTGTTGTCTTCTGATTTTTCTGAACTCTTCTTTATTCCTTCCATCTTTTTCTGATTTCTTTTGGAAAAATTGGGTAATCTTTATTTTTCCCATGTATTCCCATTATTGGCTTATTAGCTGTACCTCTTTTTAATTTTTTAGTGGTTGCCCTGTGGTTTGCAGTATACATCTTTATCACAGTTTACCTTCAAATATTATGTCACATCACATACAGTTTAATAACCTTACAACTGTATACTTCTAATTCTTCTTATACCTTGTGCTGTTATTGTCATACATTTTATTTTTACATAGGTTAGAAACCCCACAATATATTGTTCTTTTTACTTTAGACAGTTAATTATCTTTAAACATAGGAGGAAAACTTTTTAATATTTACTATCATTTTTGTCATTTTCAGTGTTCATTTTTGGGTAGGTACAAATTTTATTTAGTATTGTACTCCTTTTGCCTGAAAAACTATTGTGAGCATTTTTTTTTTTTTTGCGTAACAGATTTGCTGTCAGTGAATTCTCTCAGCTTTCATTTGTTTGAAAAATTCTTTACTTCACCCTAACTATTGAAAGATATTTTCACTGGATAAAAAATTCTGGGTTGATGGTTTAAAAAAAAAAAAAAAAAAAAAAAAACATTTTAAAGCACCATATCAGTATTTTATAGATATCATTCCATTGTCTCCTAGTTTGAATAGTTTAGATGAGATGTCTACTGTTTTTCTTATTTTTGCTCTTACAAAAATAATTCCCCACCCCAGCCCCCCCAGCTGTCTTCAAGAGATTCTCTTTTTCTTTGATTTTTCAGCAACTTGGCTGCTTGGTGTGTATTTTTATTGTTTGCTTTGTTTGGGGTTCCATAAGCCTCATAGATTTGCGGCAGGATGTCCTTCATTATTTTTAGAAAATTCTTAGCCATTAACTCTTTAAATATTTCTCCTACCCTGTTCTCTATCCCTTCTGGGATTCCAGTTACACTTACATTAGATTGCTTGCTATTTTCTTTCAGTTCTTAGGTGCTCTGGGTTTTTCCCTCACTCGTTTTGTCTCCTTGTGTTTTAGTTTTTATAATTTCTCTTGATCTACAGTTACTGAGTCTTTCTTTGGTTTTATTGAGTCTACTGTTCAGCCTCTTGAAATAATTCTTCACCTTTAATATTGTGTTTTTCATTTGTAGCATCTCCATTTAACTCTAAAGTTTCCATTTCTCAACAAAATTCCAATTCTTCTCATGAATATTGTTTACCTTTTCCATTAGATCCTTTAATATATTAATCATAGTTATTTTTAAAGTCCTGTCTGATATTTCTAACACACAGGTCACCTATGAGTCTCATTCTGCTGGTTGGCTTACCTTTTGATAGTGGGTTATTTTTTCCTCTCTTTTTTAATATATCTGTTAATTTTTTATTGAGTACTGGACATTGTGTATAGAAAAACAGTAGAGATTGAAATTAACAGTATTTAATCCCCGGGAATAAGCACACTTCCTTTTATTTCAGGCAGTTAGTATAGGATGGAGGTCCAGACAATCTAGTCAGAAGTTGAACTGGGTTCATACTTTGCTGTTGCTAACTTTATTTCAGTGCAGTAGTCTTCAAGCTCTCTTAGTAATGGGCTCCTCTTACCTTGTGCTTAGAGTAGCAGTGCTTAGTGTTCTTGCTTTCTCTTCAGCCTTTAGCCATCTGTGCATGCCTGAAGGTGGTATGCATATACCATATGTGGTATGCACGTACCGCAAAGGGATTCCCTCCATATTCCTATTCCTCTTCCAACAGTAGACTGTGGGTCACAAGCACCATGCAGAGCCTCCATCACTATTGCTATTAGTCCATAGAGTAAAAATGCTTTTCTAAACATTTTGATGCTAAGTGGAAAAGAAATTCAAAGACAGTAGATTAAGTAATGAGGAAATAACTAATTTTCCTTTGGTTGTGCCCATATCACAGTTTGCACATATATACCGACTATTAATTAATTAAAATCCTATATTAATTATACTTGAGATATATTGGTAGTGATCTGAAAGCCATAATTTCTGTGAGATGTATAAAATCTCAATATATAGTAAAGGCTCACTTAAATTTCAAATACTTTTTTTTTTTTGGTATGAAGCTTGAATATTCCACATTGTTTATGTGGAGAAGTATATTAGTTTCCTAGGAATGCTATAATAAAATACCACAAACTGGATGGCTTAAAGCAACAGAGATTTATTGTATTGTAGTTGTAGAGGGTAGAGGTCCAAAATCAGGGTGTCAGCAAGACTATGTACTCCCTCTGAAATCTGTATGCAAAGAAGCTTATTTTTTTTTTTTTTTTTTTTTTGCTTTCCTAGCTTCTGGTGTCCTCAAGGAGTTCCTGGCTTGTGGCAGTAAACTCCATTCTCTTCTGTCTTTACATGCTGTCTTCTCCCTTTGTGTTTTTATATTTTCCCATGGCATTCTCTCTGCATCTCTCTCCTCTTAAAAGGATACTAGTCATATTGCATTAAGGACCCACCCTACTCTAGCATGACCTCATCTTATCTGTTCACATCTGCAGTGACCCTGTGTCCAAATAAGGTCACATTCTGAGGTCCTGGAGGATAGGACTTGCTTATATTTTGGAGGAACACAATTTAACCCAGGAATAATGTCTGTATCTCAAAAGCATACTCCAAATCAGTAACATTATCTCAAACAGGTAAAGATATTAAACTACTGAATTTGAAAGGCAAGCTAAGAATACACTCATGAATAAATCTTTGTGTCATGAATTTATTTTAACTTTCTAGGAAGAATTTTGATATTTGATTCCTTCTCAATTCAGGTAAATTTGAAAAAAAAAGCAACTAACTTTTTAAAAATCACATTTAAGGAAAATATTTATAAACTGTCCCATTTGCTTCTTATTTGGAGCATTGTTTCATAGAGTTCTGGTAAAATTAGGCAATTCAGTCATTTCCTTAGCTCAGTAATGGGATAGTTTGGGGATTTTCAGTAATTGTTCATTTAGCTTTCTAAGACATCTGAATTTCATAACACATGTGGCTGGCATTCACTGAGAACTAATGGTCTCTTTGAAGTTTAAAATCTAGTCTCTATAGTTTGGTTTTGACTAAAAAGACTCAGAGTAGTATTTGCATCCCTACATGTAAGAGTCCAATTTATGTTGCCTTTTGTTTTGAAATCCTTGTTCAGAATATATTTACATGTGTTCAGATTCTGTCATAATAAAATAATTTGTTCTCAGAGTTTAAAAAGTAGCATAGCAGTGGATTTTGAAGAAAAGCAATGCAGAACTTCAGTAAAATAAATTTTATTGTGGCACCTTTGTAATGCTATTGCTTTTTGCAAACTAATACTAGTAAGGACTTAAGTTATTGTTTTGACTTTAAGCATCTACTCTGAATCACCTTTGTGTTTACTAAGAGCACTTTAAAAATTATTTCTAAATAGTATAATTTTTCAGAACTCAGCAGGAAAAAAGCCAGGTCTCAGTTTCCAGCTTAGCTTGTAAAAAGAATGTTTGATTTATTTACCATAAGTCTTTGTAGTTTCTAGTAATAGTTACTTGGGAAAATAAAAATAAGTGCCTGAATTATAATGATTAATGATTGGAAAGTTAAAGTAGCAAGATTTGAGGTTTTTTTTTTTTAATACATTGAGAAACAAAACCAAACACAGCATACACTAGTACTTCCTGTGTACACAACACAGAGTAGAAATAAAAGTTGAAATAGAAATGAATAAGAGAGTATCAGAGCTTAAAAAAAAAAAGCTCAGAGATTAGGAGGCTTTCTTATGGTCAAACTTAACAAAACTTGCAACCTGGAAACTTATTATAGTTACTTTATAAGTCATTTCTTCAGTGATATTACAGTTTTTCTAATATTAACAACTTCTACCTTACCTTATTGAAATTTTTTAAGATTTTATTTATTTATTTGACAGAGACAGAGATAATGAGAGCAGGAACACAAGCAACGGGAGTGGGAGAGGAAGAAGCAGGCCTCCCGCCAAGCAGGGAGCCTCCTGTGGGACTCGATCCCAGGACCCTGGGATCATGACCTGAGCCAAAGGCAGATGCTTAATGACTGAGCCACCCAGGCGCCCACATTATTGAAATTCTTAAGTTAGCATTTCAAATTTTAGGTAACAAAGAAATTCAGATTCCCACTCTCAATAACCAGCACTAGTCCTAGGATTTCATTATTAGATGTTCTTTGCATTCAGCTCCTTGGAGACCCTGGCTCATGACACGTCTACAGCTTTCTTTACTTGAAGAGTAAAAGTTTTACCTTATATTGAAAATCTCACTTTCTTTTCTTGACCGTTACTTAGCTATAATGGAACTTAAATTATAACAGGGGATACTAAAAGTGTTTGGAAAATGATGCATATGCTCCTAGATCTAATAGTGGAGAGGAAGGTCGAAAAGTGAGGAAGGTTGTTTGATGTCTTCTATTTTCTCAGTGGTTTCTGTTAAGAATGCAGACGTTGAGAAAGGGAGCGGCTTTAGAAAGTTTTGACCCATGGGTGGGTCTTCATGGGTGATATGAAAGGTACATGTGAAAAGATACTGCAGCACAGTTTAAGACTTTGTCCATGCTTATGAGGCTTGTAATTTCAAAGTTTAAGAAAAGATTGTGTAATTTGCTCATTCTTTGCTGTGTTTTCAAATGTTAAGAGCACATTCTCTAGGAGTTTTAGAAATGTTTCACTCTCAAAATGCATCTCATTGAATGGATTAGTGACTCTGAGTTTTGATATGGATGTGCAACTTGTGTTATTGTACTGTGCCTCTTCAAGCTTTTAACCAATTTTATGTCGAATAGATTTTATCTATCAACCACTCTCTATGTTTAGCGTGCATTTTGGACAGCTGTTGTAGTGTATAGATTAGTCTTAATATTTGTTAAGTTCGTGGATACTCTAAAAAGATTTTTGGGGGGAGAGATACCAAAGAACTTTTTCGAAGTAAATCTCCAAAACCAGATTCTTAATTGATACTAGACAGTGCTGTTGTCTTAATGTAGGGCAAAAGTATTTCGCTATACCTTTTTTGTGTGTTTAACGAGGGAACGTTGAATTAAAATTCAGATTTCCCAAGTTTTAGTTCAGAATGCTGATATTTAATCATCATGATCTCTTTAAGCAAAGTCCAAGTTGAACAAAGGAAAAAAGAAATAAGGTTTATCATTTATCTTCTTAATTCACTTATCATAATATTATCTCTAAAGTACATTTACAATATGTCATTTGTATTTATCTTCTCCATGCCTTGGCTTTCATTTTTGCCATCAGTAACCTTAGAAAGCCTTTATGGCTTTTATGCCCTGTTCCACTTTTCAGTATACCAAACACTCTAGCACTTACTGTAGTGTTGTGTGCAGCCTAAGATCAGCCAACATCATTAATTAGCACTTGCAGATCATTATGTGCAGGATGCTTTTATAGAAAACAGAGAGGGAGGTGGTCACAAATCCATATCCCTTCAGAATGTTAAAGGTGAACTCTTTATTTGCTACAATTTCTTTGAAAACATAAAAGCTAATTTATTGAACAGTATCTCCATACATACATACTTTTCTCATGTTTCTCAGTAGTAATTTGTAACAAAATTTAGATGAGAGCTTATTAGTATGATCAGCCACTACCGTTTATTGCTCTCAGGTCATCATTTTCTCAGGTGTGCATCCTAGTCATCACCACAGTAACCATTCCTGATGTCACAAAGGATTATTACTTTTGCTAGGAAGTAAGTTTGAGCAGATGGATGTATAAGGAACCAAAATCCTGTTGTTATACAAATAATTAGAGGGTAGGAGGAAACTAGTATCCATTATGCATGTAGGCATAATTTTTGAAATAGATTTTTAAATTTGTATTTCATACTGAATTTCTGAGAAATACGAAATGTTTAAATCACAAAAGTGGGAGCAGCATGAAAGTCATGGACTTTTAAATTGTAAAAAACTACTTTTAGGTAAAACTTGCTTTTGTAGATTATTGGCTGCTTTTACATCCAGTACCATGCTGCCTCCTCAGTTTTTCTCCTTAGTGTTTTCAAAGAGTTAAGCTTTCTATCTTCTCTTTTGGAAATCTGATGATGACAGAAATTATATAAAAAAAAACAATGTATTTGCTGAGGTTATTATAAGGCTTTTCTATAAAGCATGAATATAAGAAAGTTCCAGAATTGTACCTAGTCATATTATTATATAGGCTTGATAGGTACTTTCTACTAGCTACTTAGCTGTCTTTCCATTTTTTCTTTCAAATTCTGACGTCTGTGTTTCTCTGCATTTATGTTTCTTTCTCTCCTTTTCTCTTTGAACTGTTGTGGGTTGGATTGTTGGGTTTTGTGTGTGTGTGTGTGTTTTTTCATGTAATGCTGTCTACACTCAATACCAAATTAATTGCCTTATTGAATGTTCAGAAAAGCAGACTGTCAGCAAAGACCTGCTTTTGTGTATTTTGGAATAGGTTCAACCTTACCTATCAGATTGCCTAAACCTTAAAAATCAAATAATACCCAAGCAGTAGCGGAGGGGTGAAGCAATGAACTCACATGCAGATGGAGGGAGTGTACACTGGCCTTGGCAACCTGTTCGTCTTTATGACGAAAGTAGAAGTTACACAAATTCAGTGAACCAACAGTACCATCTATGTATAGTAAAGAATAGCCCAAACGTAGGAACAACCCAAGTAACACTCATCAAAAGAATAGGTAAATAATTGAGATGTGTTCATACAATGAATATTATACAGTGGGAAGCATGAAACAGAATTTCACAAACATAATACTGAGTATAGGAAGATAAGCACAAAAGAATAAATACAGCATGATTCCATTCAAATAAAGTTCAAACAACAAGCAAAGCTAAACTATTCCATAACCATATTGTGGTGGTTAAAAACAAAAGCAAGTAAATGATTTTCATTCTCATTCTCTATCTGTTTCTTTTGACAAACACACACACACATACACACGCACTCACATTCATCCTCTAGGTAAATGATAATTCACCAAAATCTAAGCAAAGGCCCCATTTATTCAGTAAATACTGAGTGTCTACTATGTACTGGGCATTTGTTGCCTAGAACAGAGAGAGAGCCTAGTTGGGGAAACATACAAGTAAATCTGAAATTAGAATACACTGTAACATGTCACAATGATTGTATTCAGTGGTTATTTTAGGTTCTTTCCTCAGCCTTACTATATAACTTGTACCTGATAATGGAATATCACCTTGGTAACTTTTTTTGGTAACATTTTTTTTCTCATTTGTGAGACATAATAACCATGACAAGCAAATTTTATTGCTTCCTGCTCTTGGCTGCTAAAGGGTAATGGAAGTGCAGTATCTCTTTAGATTTATAGCTCTGCTCTTACCTACTGTGAAGAAATATACTTGTGCTGGAAACTTCTTTCATATGACACGTCATCATTAAAGAATCTAGCAGGGCCTAAAGAGTTGGTGGGCTGCACTTTGACCCAGTGTTTGGAAACCTCATAATTATGGAAAATTAAGAAATGAATTAGATTTCT
Organism: Callorhinus ursinus; assembly: GCF_003265705.2. Taxonomy (NCBI): domain Eukaryota; kingdom Metazoa; phylum Chordata; class Mammalia; order Carnivora; family Otariidae; genus Callorhinus; species Callorhinus ursinus. The sequence goes on from NW_027397066.1 coordinate 80,673,346, forward strand.
AGAAGGGACAGTGCAGGATGCTTCACAAGTTAGGAGTTATTTATTATGAGAAGAGTTAAAAGTCAGCCTATATTTCAGAGATATGAAAGTTTAGGATAAGGGACCTTTTGTAAATTATTTTTAGTGAACAGTAATAATACTCATTTTAATATTGTAACATAAAACTGTAGAGCTACCTTTATTGTGGGAGAACAATTTATATGGACTTGTGCAATGATAGATGATCTAATATGTATTGTAAATGATTCATAAGATACCCTTAAAGACATAGTCTTTCACTGGTTTTGGTAGAGTAATAGAAGACAGCATTGTCATTTATTCCTTTGCATCCTCCAGTTCTTTAAAATATGTTAATAAAATTATCTTTAACCTTATTTCCCTGGATGGCTTGTCAAAAAAGGGGAAGAGGAAGGAACTGCATAAACATTCCTGTAGTAGTGGTTAATACTTTTTTAGCTTAGATATCTATTTCTATATGTGCTTTATTTTTCTTCTCAGATTTGGTATAATGTAATTTCTAATACAGAGATTGAGTTTATGTTCTGTAATCAACTGCTGATAATACATGAGTGAAGAGCTATGTTGTAAATAATCTAAACGGGTCAGGGAGGGAGGAAGGGAACTGAAGAAGGAAGGAAAGGAAAAGAAGAAAACCACTGTGGTTCTCAAACATAAATAGGTGGTTTGCCTTCTAATTGTAATTACGTTATTTATTGCATTATTAAATATGAACAGATTTGTTGAATAAATTTGTATAAAAATTTATTACATTATTGAATATTTTGAATACTGAGTAGTTAACTTTTTTTTTTTTTTTTTAAGATTTCATTCATGGGGCGCCTGGGTGGCTAAGTTGGTTAAGCAACTGCCTATGGCTCAGGTCATGATCCCAAGGTCCTGGGATTGAGTCCTGCATCGGGTTCCCTGCTCAACGGAGAGCCTGCTTCTCCCTCGCCCTCTGCCTGCTGCTCTGCCTACTCATGCTCTCTCTCTGTCAAATAAATAATCTTTAAAAAAATAAAAATAAAAAAATTAAGATTTCATTCATTTATTAGAGACAGAGAGAGTGAGAGCATGAGTCAGGGGAGGGCAGAGAGAGAAGCAGACTCTCCGCTGAGCAGGGAGCCCAAGGTGGGTGCTCGATCCCAGGACCCTGATATTATGACCTGAGCTGAAGGCAGACGTTTAATTGACTGAGCTACCCAGGCGCCCCAAATAGTTAACTGTTGATAGGAAGCCAGCTTAGCTTTTAAAATTCATGGCAAATAGGCTCCACAAGGTTTTTAAGTCTTAGTTTCCTAGAACATGAATTTAAGGCTTAGTTTAGCAATTCTCTAAGATTTCTAAGTCCTAAGCCTATTTGGTTTATATTTTGAAAGCCCATATTTAATCAGCAATTTGAATCAAAGACCATTTACGCTCCACATTTTAGGCATGGCATATAGTGTATATTTTTATTATTGAAGGTCTGAACATTTAGATTTGTAATCATAATGTTCAGTTTTCTCTGACATCATCCCCATACAGATTGCCCAACATTACACTTATGTTATTGGACAGTAAAACTTCGGATGTTAGATTTCTAAATGAGATATGACCAGTGTTCTTGGCTGGCTTATCTGACTAGTTACCCTGACAATTAGGAGTTTTCTGTGATTTTATTAGCTGATGAGCATAGGTTCCCGTCCTGCAACTATATAACAATACAGTAAAGCTAAGTGGACAAAATTAAGTTATTTCACTCGAGTATAGATTTCCTGAAAAATTTTCAAAGTTATCAAGCAAGTATTTATGAGGCCCTGCTATATGAGGGGTGTGTGTGTGTGTATACCATAAGAACTGATATATATTGTTTCATTGTCTAATATGATTCAGCAACAATTATAAAGATATGACCTTAGTTTCAGTTTTCTTATTAGAAAAATGAAAATCTTTCATTTACTTAGTAGCTATAATGCCCTTGTGAGCCATTTCTTTTACTGACCCTTTAGACCATGATTCTGTAGCTGCCCTGTCCAGTATGGTGGCCACTAGCCAGATTTGGCTCTTAAACAATTGTGAAATGTGGCTAGTCTGAATTAACATGTGACTGTAAGTGTAGAGTACAATCAGATTTCAAAGATTTATCACAAAAAGGACAATTTAAAATATTTCATTAATAATCTGTATATTGATTGCATATTGGGATGATGTTTTATTGGATTTAATAAAATAGGTTATTAAAATTAATTTTTTACCTGTTTCTTTTTCTTTTTTTCATGTGGCTACTAGTAAATTTAAATCACATATGTGGCTTATACTTATAGCTCTCCTGTTTCTTTTATATGAGGAAAGTCAGGTTTAGAAAGACAGATACTCTTTCTTTCATCTCTTTCCTACCTTCAGGGGTTAAAAAGTATTCTAAAGCTCTTTATGTATTCCAACAGTTAAATGACATCTGTTCTATGTAATATATATGTATACATGACAGAAGGTATGTCTGACCATCATTTTGAGCACTGGTTGTAATGTTGAGGTACATTGGTGTGTTCTAGAATGGAGGGAATAAGGAAAAATGAAACATAAGGTAGCAAGAATTGAGAAAAGGAACATGCTTATGGACTATAGAAATGCCATTTAAAAGACCCTTATTGTGATCTAGAATTATTATGTGAGTTAGATGGTTTTCTTTGATAATAACTGAGAAACACTCATAGAAAGATATATTTAGTGGCTTCCAAGCTGAGAAAAAAAAATTCTATAAAATATTAGTTCCTGTTTTGTTCTCTTACACAGAATTGTCATTTGTGAAAGAGGAGGTGAAAATTTTCACATGTGCTAGTCATACATTCCGAGGACACAGAGTTCTTTAAGCTTCTATATGATGCCAGGGAGAATAATTTTTTTTCTCTGAAAAAGTGATTGTCTCTTTTCCCCATCCCACCCCCATTTCCATGTTTACTTGTTTTGTTTTCCCAAAAAGACATATTTAATGCCCTGCCTAGGTTTATTTTCTACTTAACTCACTAAATAAGGAATAACATTGTTATGTTTTATATTTGAAATTGTAAGGTACATTTCTTTTTTCTTTTATTTTTAATTTAACTCTTTGTTTTACAGATGAGGGCAGAAGTGCAGTTGACCAAGCAGGTGGTGCACAGATTGTAATTGACCATTTAAGGTCACTGTGCAGTATAACAGATCCCGCCAATGAGAAGCTCTTGACTGTCTTTTGTGGCATGCTGATGAACTATAGCAATGAGAATGGTAAACAAAATTGAAAACTTGCTTTATCTCTGGGGGAGATTAAAAATCATTACTGTAGCACAGACCAAAAATATTTAGAAAAATTATGAGCAAAGAATTCATAAGTGGCATATAAAATTAATAATTAGCCAACATTAAATCACAGTGTTTCAAAAATACAGAATGTTCTAATTTATTAAATGGGATGAGTTTTTGAAGGGTTACCCATGTTAACTAATACCAAAAACAAAAACAACATAATGGTATGCTTTAATATTTCTCACTCACATTTTAAAAATAAACAATATTAAAATAGCTTCATGTTTATTACTTTATATTAATGTCAGGAGTAGCTTTAAAACACAAACACTATATTAGTAAGATTATTTTATCTAGATACTAGATTTACTTGTCAGAATAGAAAAAATCTTTTAATAAACTCTGGCCTTAGAAAAAGTTCAGAGTAATTGCAGTTTCTGATTTTAGAAATTTAGTAAATACTTGTCAATAGAAGTTTCTTTTCTCTGTAAAACATTCTTAAAACCTGGCAACAAATGATATGTCAGAATTTTCAGATAACCTATATGGTTAATTAAATGAACATAAAAATGGTGATATGAAAGCTTCACTGTACTTTTAAATGTCACAAAAATGTATCATATGAGTTACAGTATGGATCCAACACTCAAAAATTCTGATAGGTTTCTAGGCTATAACACACCTAAGGTCTTTCTGTGGTTTGTTTTATAATGGCATCTTAAGGTGTAGTCTTTGACAGAGACATATTTTATTTCCATATTGAACATGTAATATCATTATTTGATGTATTCTAGAAACACGTGGACCTTTAGGCATATTTTTCATTTTTCACTTTTGGTAGTCATGAGTCCAAAGAAATATTCTCAATAATTAAAAAAAAAAAAAAAAAGACAAACGTGATGATCAGTGGCTACTGGCATTTGGCCTTGGTGTTAGAGACAACCACAAACAGTGAGGACTGCTGCCTTTGTCTCATTGAACGGGGAGGGCCACTACTCTCTACTCCATAGTTTCTAACAGCACTTTGGCCAGATACTTCCATATCTTTCATTTGGAGATGGGGGGGAAGCTGCAAATCTAGTTTTCCATATGACACCTGATTTTTAAATGTTGGATTACATGTGCTTTTTTAACACTGTACAAGCTAAACTTAGAATGTTTCCTCAGGTCACATCCTATACACAGGATACCAGATAACCTCTGAATTAAAATTTCCAATAATAGTAAGAAATAATTTTTATTTGTCAAATGGATAGCCTATTAAACTCAAGCTAGCAACAAATGATAGTCTTTATAGGGTCAGCTACTACCACTTTTTTTTTCCCCTGTGGTACAATCAGTTTTGAAGAGAAAATGAACAGGAGAAACAGAAATGAGAGAGTCTGGGTAATCCACAAAATGAATAGCTAGTTCCTAAATAATTGAAATTTGACCATAATGCACACATATCTGAATTGCATTAAGAAATCATTGGCCAGTTGTTGATGTTGCTTTAGCTTCATTTGGGACATCTTGGACACCTGTCTTCATTGAGTGTTCATCTTGGACACCAGAGAAGGTGGGACAAGATGCTAAGTGGGAGAATGGTTTAGAAAGATAAATGAAAGAAACTAGCCATGAAGTTATTAGAGCAGCTTTGGATATAAAAAAAATAATGTTGTTATGGTTTTAAACTCATTGTCGTTTGAGGAAACCGTTGTTCAAAGATCTGTACAAAAGCATATCAAATGGCCAAATGGTCTTTAAAATTATCACTAATTCTAATCCAAAGAAGACTGTGGTTTCTGTTGAGTCCCTATAGTAGGATATCACAATATGTAGACATGTGTATTGAGAAGGAAATGATTAACAACATTCTGAGTCCACAGTTGAAATGCATAATATATTTGTTTTGTTAAGGGTAGGCTTTTTTCCTGGCATGCAAGTATTCTCAAAAAATAACTTAGGTACTTCAGAAACCTTAATTAACTTTTCTCAGAACATTATTGGAGCAGAAGTGTTTTGTTCCATTATTCTAAAACTGTGATTGGAATGAAGCTTTCAAAACTTATTAGATAAAATAGAAGTAAAGTTATCTTTAGTATTTTAAAAAACAGGTGCCAAATGTTTAACTATCTTCTTTCCTCTGCTTGTATTTACATTTGTCTGTCATGGGGATCATAGTTTGTGAAGTGATTCTTTTTCTCCATAATACTCTTTAACTTAAATTATATTCTTTTCATTTTACATAATTATTGCAAATAATTATTGTTTTTGTTGATTACTTACTCTTTTCTTTAAAATGTGTGTTTAAAGACTTGCCTACTTAAATATTAGGTCTTTTTGGCTAACTTCAGATCATTTGATATTGATCGTGTACCCCTAGATGAGTAAAAAAAAATAAGCCTTTTGAAATTCATGAAGCAGTTTTTATTAGCACTGGAAAATGAAGTTCCTTTTTATGTGTATTTGCTATTGAATTTCAGTACATAAGCCTCTGCTAGTAACTGAGTAGAATAGTTGAGTGATAAATTGTTACTCTACCAGAAAAATTAACTCTGTCCTCAGCCCCAGTAAATTAAGCCTTATTCATAAGAAGTTATTGCTTTAGCTTCACAGATAATTTTTTTTTAAATGTAAAGATAAGAGAGTGCTGAAAATGGTCACAAAGATCCACCAACATAGTTTCCTTGATAATAATATTTTCAAATTGTATATTAGTCCTAAAAGTAAATTGACACCAGACTGAGACTTAAGATGTCTTCCTGTCCATCTGGTAGACAACTGTGAGCATATCCAATTTTTAAATCCATTAAATAGGGAATAAAAAAAATTCCTAACCAAATGCAAGACGGATATATTATGAAAAAATGTATGTGCTAAAGGTATTTTTGTACCCTTTGATAAAACTATATAAAACTCAAGGTTCATGAGTTTTAAAATTTTTGAACCAGCTCTGGAATGTACACTTTTAAGCTATGAGCTGGGTATATTCTTTCATTTCCCCATTTGTGAAGCAATTAAAATTTTTTATACCCAAACTGGTAAGTGTGGAATATCTGAATAAAGTTATAATTGCTTAGCCAGAAAGGTTGTATCCATAATATTATATAAATAAAATCTTGTTTAAATAGAATAAGACAAAAATTTTTTCAATAAAAATCATTTAAAATTTATCCTTTTGGGAAAAATCATACCTATTTTTCACATGGCAGAAAAGCACTCTTGAATTCTGTGGCTCTCCAAAATAGTCTGAGTGTTTGACAGTTGTGGTTAGAGCAAAGCATCTTGACAATTTGATATCCAGTTTTTAGGAAATATGCTGAACTTCCTATATTTTCTTCATCTATTACTTATCCTATAAACAAGAAACTCAGACCTATTATTACAGATATTTTTATCTCATTAGTTTCTTGGGTATCTTTTTTTCTACTTTGGTTACCCAAGGCCAAAATATTGCAGCGAAGGCTAAAAATTTTGTTCAGATCTATTTTCAAACATAACACCGTTTTAGCCTATAGTAGAAGTTTGGCAAATATTTATTGACTTCTGGATATTTAGTATTCTCTAAAATTTTTTTCTTAACAAAATCAATACTTGGAAGAAAAATGGGTTTTTGGAATGTATTTCCTTTATTAATTTAGAAGCATTACAAACTCTTGCCCACTATATTACTTGATATTCCCTATTCATGTTCATTGTAGTAGCAGAAAGTGGCATTGAAAACATCCTGATGATGGTGCCAAAAATTTACCATAGATGATCCACAAACTTAAAAAATCTGCACATGTATACTTGAAAGTTGACTGCAATTTGAATGGAAACCAGTAATCAAAAGCAGAGCACCAGAGTTATTTAACACTTTGTTCAGGAATCTAGTGATGGTCACCATTTTTATTATCTTACATGTAATATGTAATAACTGTGATGACCATGATTAATCAGTAAATATCTCTTGGAAAACTCTGTAATTGAGAATTTAATTTTTTTCTTAATATACCTATGCTAGAGAAATAAAATACAGGGAGAAGTCTGTTACAATTCTTAAGAAAATTATTGACAGTAAGCACTAAAGTAAGGACGAAAGTTACTTGTTTTACATAGGCTGTGCCATAAGAGAGAAAAATAGAAGAAATAAACATGCCATCAAGAAAGGAAAAATCAAAAAAAAAAAGAAAAGAAAAATATCAGTTTCCTTCTAAAATGATTAACATAATATACACAGTTTATGACTGGCTTCTTCATGTAACCTATATTATATATGTGAAATATACATATATAGATGATATATGAGGAATATGATGTATATTGGATATTTGGGATATCAGTTTGAGGATATGATATATGTATACATTTGATCTATATTTAATTGTATATGTATGATTTTTCAAATAGAGCTGATTTTTCTCTAGTATCTTAATAGCTCCCTATTGAAAGACAAATTTCTCTTTTTTTGTGGCTCCTAAAATCTCTCTGGGATACTCTTATAATAATTCTCACATTTATTTGCTGTATAGACTCATGATAACTGAACTGTTTGAAGGGAGGCCATCTGTGGTTTTGGAAATGGAACTCAAAGGCATGGGTTTAACAATTGAAATTAAGTATTTAGCCCAGTACATAAATTCAGTTGTTTAAAATAGGCCTGTAAAGTATTTTCTCTGTAACTTAAAGATTACTTAATATGTAATTAATTTTAGCTGCTACCTTCATTTCAACCAATAGCAACAATTTCACAATTTTAATCAAACTATTATTCATTTTCCTGGTGACTGATGGCTTACTTTTTCTTCATACTTAAAATAGGAAGAATAGAAATTAATAAGGAATAATCCTGATTAAAAACTAAAAAGCACTTTCACCTTAGCTACTTGTTTATTTTTATGTTTTGGTATTACTTTATTACAGGTAAGAAAGAATACTTCCTAGATATTAGATGTTTAGAAAATGAGTTCCTTTGCATAAGGGAAGAACTGTTTCCACAGTTTATTTACTATGGGTACAGGCTAATTAATAATTATATATAATTCCTAAATACTAAAAACTTTTTGCCTAACTTTAAGGTAAAAAAAATCAAAATGTAAAATTTTTTCTTTGTAACTTATTGTCTTTTTTCGCATAATTATATTAATTTTCCAATATATCATTTCAGTGTATTTTCTGTTCATTTTTTTCCCTTGTTTAAAAGGCCTGCGAGATGTGCTTTTAGTTTGCATCTTTTGAAGCCTAGTTTGTAAAATTAAAATACTCTAGTGTGTTAAATTGTGTTAAAAGACTTTTATTGTGCAACTGAGAAGTTTTTAGGTTTTAAAAACATATATTGTGTAATTCTTTATTTACTGTTTTCTCTTTGTAAAAAATTTCTGAATTTTTACTGTTTGTCTAACAGCATTTGAATTTACTTAGCCAGGTTGCGCTCAAGAAGTTCTGCTACAAATGTCATTTTAAACAAATTGTTTTACTGAATGACAGAACAGTTAGTTGTTCTTGTGCCTCCTGCTAATTTGGTCCATTAAATTTGACTTATTAGACTAGCCTAGCTTTTCATCATAATCCTTCCAAAAAATTGCTATAATAATGCTATTACTTAATGGATAAGCTAAGAACTTGGATTTTAGTAGAAGTGTACAAAATGCACATATGGTTTAATTCCACATGGTCAAGTAGTGGCATTAATATTTAGCTTTGACCATTACAGAATGAACTTCTGAATGCAAGAATCTGAAATTTTTTGACAAAAAAATGAAATGATTATAGTTTTTTCATTAATGATTTAAACGTTGGCATTATATTACAGAAACAATACTTAGCATTTTCAGCTTCCTAGATTTTCTTATAATCAGATTATAGTGGTGCATATAGCATTGTGATACTAAATAGATACCAAATTTTAACTGAAGGCAATAGAGCAGCAAAATATGTTTGGGGTTCCTTATTCTCTAAGATGTTTTTCTTTCTTTATTTGCTTTATGTCTGGATTGAAGATAATTAATCATAGGTGTTATTGAATATTTTCTTTTTTTTTTAAGGTTTTATTTATTTTTTTGACAGAGAGAGACAAAGCAAGAGAAGGAACACAAGCAGGGGGAGTGGGAGAGGGAGAAGCAGCCTTCCCGCTGAGCAGGGAGCCTGATGTGGGGCTCAATCCCAGGACCCTGGGATCATGACCTGAACCGAAGGCAGACGCTTAACGACTGAGCCACCCAGGCACCCTGAATATTATTTTCAAGATTTTACTCATAGTAAAAATTTGAGGTGGCAGGGTTGGCTTTCTGATTTTAATTCATCATCACAAGATATAAAGAATTCCCAATTTGAACTTCTTTTTGGAAGATTCATGGCCTGAATGAAATTAAGTAACTAAAAATTAAAAACAGCTCCTAACATTTATTTTATTTTATGTTGTAAATTCTAAAGAGGATAAGTAATCTGATCTCTCTTTTTCTGCCTTGATTTAATTTTTACATTTGTATAGTTTGTTCACCATCATTAGTTATTGCCACATTCTAAGTATTGCAATATAAATATACATTTACTTTTCAACTGACAGAATTTCAGCATATGAAGCACATAGGGAGATTTTCTCTATATATGGAATTCTTACCTAAATTTAAAAATGAATATTTAGATAGTAAAACTGAACACTAGGCTGTGTTTTTATTATTGATGTTACTATACCAGTTGAAACTTGATGGTATCAAGCCCATGATTATTGACCATGTACAGGTTTGTAGGTGCCAGAAATAACACTGAAGTAAGTATTCAGATGTTTGGCCTTCCAAGAGCTAAGGCTAAAGCCAGAGATGAATAATGGATTTTGGCCACCTATCAGTCCATCTTCAATGTGGACTACTTAAAATAGCCATTCAGAGAAAAACTCAAGGCAGAGAAGTATCATATGTAGAATCACTTGTATAAAAATTATACAAGTGATGTCTGTCTTCTAACTACAAGTAAAATCCAGTTAAGACCAAACTGCCTATATTTTTTTAAATGAAAAATTTTTAAATACTGCTTTAAAAACAGGGATTGGCCAGAAATCAGAAATCTTTTGGTTATGTAATGTATTTTATTAACATAGTTTGTGTGTTGCAAAGAATTTCCATGTAATTTTAAATTAATAATAGTAATGCTTCAGGATAACTAGTAATATTTGTTTTCTTTTAAGCCAGTAAATCCTTCTGTAAAACAAAGAATTTTTATGTTTTTAAATATATATATTTGTAAGGTATACATGTTGTGATGTACATTAACATGGCACTGAGCTTAATTTGCTGTGCAAAAATGTAGGCTTAAATTAACGCCTCCATGGATATGGCCTTTCTTTCAGCAATGCCATTTGAGAGCAGAGACAGGATATATTTCTCCCACTAAGAGCTGCTTAAGCAATGGCTGGCAGTAGTCCTCTTAAAAGAAAACAAACAAACAAAAAAGTCTTAATCTTTAAAAGACTAGTTTCTTTCTGAGATGAAAGCATAGAGTTTCCTTTAATCAGAGTAGTCACATCTGTAGAAATTTCCTTTGTAGCAGTATTCATTACAAGAGCTGATCTGTAGTAGTAATTTAACCTGAAGTGAGCCCAAGGGGAAAAAATTATCTACTAGATTAAGACATAATCACTCTAAGTGTCATTGGGTTGAGAACGGTATATGGGTAGGTCTCTTAAGGATAATAAAACATTTTTCCTTTCTCTTGTGATTTTGCTTTGGGGTTTTTGTTTTTGCTATTGTTTTACATTATACTCGTAATTTTGTGATTATCTCTAAAACTTTTACAAAAGGGAGATTTTGCTCTTGTAGAGACTCTTATTTTCAGAAGAAACTTTTGAATTCTTTTCTATTTTTTAACTGTTAGAAAATAAAGAATTGTGTACATGTGTTGTTTTAAACCTCCAGTATTCTCAGTGCTAATGAATCGTGGTTCTCTTTTTTTCATTGAATTACTATTTGTCATTAAAATGTATAACCTGGGGTTCAAATTATAGGGATAATCTGGGTGTAGAACACGTAATGCATGTTTTGTTTAAAGAGGGCTTTTAAAATAATTGAGTTAAAGTTAATTTTAAACACATGTAAATATTTTTACTTTTATATGCTCAATACAGGTTTAAATAAAAGTTCTCCACTTTCCTGACCAAACAAAAAGATATTAAGTAATAAGTAACTGAAAACTGTGTACATGCACATGTGGATGTATAAAGTTTTTAACTACAAATCATCCTCTTGGCAGCTGTAAAGTCAGTTTACTTTTCACTATTTAATCCACTACAACTTGTTTAAACTTAACATTTCTGTTCCCTGTTTTACATCATTTTTAATTTTTGTGTCCTTTTTTGGAAATATATATATGCCATTAGTCAGGGGCAATTTTCTTCAGTCTTTATTATGCCCAAATGGCTTTTATCTAATTTGTATTACAATTCATCAAGATTTATATTTGCTAGTGTTTATTGTTTTAACTGTATATAATTCACTTGATTGTAGATGGTTTTCCATGCAAGCCTGTAAATAGGAACATTGTACTCCTTATAGTATGAATAGTATACATACTATATATACATACTAATGTAGAGACTATGTATTTTGAATTGTGTATATCTTTTTTTGACACAGTTTCATCATTAAGTCCTATTTACTGTTAAGCTTAATAATCTTATAATATTGTCTATAAGGGCCTTTTCTTATGAATAAGGTAAACATGTGTTGCAGTCTTCTTAAGGAACTTATTCTTTATAGTAATTGATCAACATAACTTCAGTTGAGTTACTGGGATTCTTTTCTGGACCTATAATCTATACCAATGTTTTAAACATTAAACTTAAAACTCAGGGGGACAAAGGTTCTTCAACTTAAGATCTTCTCTCCAGATCTCCATTCTTTGGAGTTTCCATGAGTGTGACCTGAAGAACTTGGAACCATTGAAATTCAAATGTAGGTAGGTAAGTGTTCACACCAGCGCATGCGTTGATTGCCTTATATCTCTTTGTATATGCATCTGTATTGCACCCCCTCAGTGCCTTTCTTCCTCTTCCTCCCCATAGATCATGTAGGGCCTGTGTCATCTTGATACTTTGTAATTCTGTATTTTGGTCAGTATTTGTCTGTGATGTGTGTCAGGAGCAATCTTTAAAAGTCTTCAGACATTTATGACATTGTGTTGTCTAAAGACTGTCTTTCACACATAAGTGTTTGCTGTGTACAGGCCTGGGTTGCATTTTGTGAATTGTGTTTGTTGAGCTCTGATAAACATTCCCCTGGAGTTGCTGGTATTCACTGAAGGATGCAAAAATTCTCAGTCCTGCACTGTTTCACTTTTTCAGTTCTAGAGAATGTGAACTATATCTGGTTCTAAGAATGTTTTCCAGTTAGTCTCTGATTTAAAAGTCATACTCCTGATACCATCCATAATGAGTGTCACCTACCATCCTTTGAAATCCACTCACAAGCTTTCTTTGGGCAATAAGAAAAAGTGATTAAACTTAATCATTTGTTTCCAGCAATAAGAATTAATACCAATTTATTCCAGACAAACAGGACCCCTACTTAATCCTACCCCTCCAAAAAGAAAAACCTATTGATAACATACTAAGTTGTAACTGAAATAGGCAAACAGACCCAACCATGGAATATTCTCCTAGGCTTAAGTAGAGTTTCTACTCAAATAAGCAAAATAAAATAAATGTTCAGGCGCTTAATGTAATTTTGCTCAAAATATCCAAACACCAAAATCTAGGATTCCTACCATGCTTTTAATTTTTATTTCTTTTCCTGTTACTTCATCTGCCAAGCACATCATTGAATTTCAGAATATCTATTCCATGTTCTGTTTTGTTTTGTTTTCCATCTCCTATAAAAGTTAGGTAATCCTTTGGCAGTGGTTTTTAAACTTTTGGTCTCAGGACTCTCTTAGAAGAAGACCCTATAGAATTTTTGTTTATAAATATGGGCTATCACTATCAATATTTACCATATTAGAAATTAAAATGGAGACAATTTAAATTATTTAATATCGCATTTAAAATAATAACTCACATTACCATGTATTTTTATGAAAAATAACTTTTCAAAATTAAAAATATTGCTGGGGCACCTGACTAGCTCAGTCTGTAGAGCATGTGACTCTTGATCTCAGAGTTGTGAGTTCAAGCCTCATGTTGGTGTGGAGCCTACTTAAAAAAAAAAAATTGCATAGAAGAATAGCATTTATTTTACTGTGAATGTGTGATGGGGCAGAATATGATGACCACCAACAGAATTTGGTGCCACTGACTAGATTGATAATAAAACCCCAGCAGTTTTACCCACCACTGTTTCTGCACCATTGTATAAATATCAGTACAGTACAAAAGGCATATAAAATCTTGGTATTTTTATGAATGTAGTTTTGGTTTTATGATCCTCTGAAAGGGTTTTGGGGACCCCATTTTGAGAACCATGTTCTAGGATGCCTGCTTATCTTGAAATGAAAATTTGTATCAGTCTGTTTGAGTAAAGTTTTTTTCCTCATCTGGGCCTTCATTATCCAAGGAGAATTACTTACCTGCAATTGATATGAACAGACTTTAGAGTTATCCGAGTGTAATTTTTGTTTTAGTTAGCCTCATAGAGATGGATATAAAAGAAGGCACCCAAGTGATCAAAAATGAGTATGTCCATTGGATGACTATATAATTTTTCTCTTTACTTGTGTGTGGTATGTGTGTTGTATGTGAGTATACAATTAATTTTGCTCCTGGGTAGCATTAAAACACATTTTCCCAAAGGAAAGTGATTTTCATGAATTAGGGTGATTCACACCAAATGCCATTGGGCTATACTTCTTTTTTCTCCTGATTTACCACAATTTCAGATATTACTGCTTCAATTTGTATGCCAAAGATTTTTTGAAACTATGCAACGTTTCCTATTTTTTTTGTCCCTCATTTCCCTGGAACCAAAATTCATAATACCTTAAAAGCAGTCCAAGGAAGTGGTAGAGATGCCAAGTTAGGAGAATATGAAGAACATCATCTTCTAAGTGGTATTCTCCTGTTGAGTTCTCTCCTTCATAAAATTTGTTATTCCTCTGATGTCCCTGGACTGTTGGATTTTTATAGTGTGTGCCAACAGTACTGAGGGGGTGTGTGTGATGCTTACATATATGCAGACATATAGTGGAGTTTGACTCACACTCAATGCATGCGCTAGTGCTCACGCTTACATACCTGAAACTTAATGATTCAACAGCTCTGCAGTATTTGAAGAGGTAGTCAAAATGAGTAAATAAATGAAATTTAAAAATACTGCTAAAGAACAAAGATCTGCAAAGGTGATCCAATAATAAGGAACTTTACTGGTAAGTAATCAAAATAATTTCTGACTTGGAAAGCTTATTGGTGCATGATCGTTACAAATACTATAACTATTCTGCCGATAAAACACTTAACACTATACCTTTTAATATAAGTAATTTGCTTATAAGATAATACAGATACTGTGAATCATTCATCAATTGATGAATTGTATAGTAAAAATTTAACATTAAAGGCATAAGAACAAATCATTTAGTTGAATATATTCTTTTATTTATGTCTCTTTGGAACAGATTTCATAATTCCATTGCAAAATTTGAAATTGTTTTAGACTCTTTGAACTCTAAATGTAAACTTCCCTTTTTCCCAGGCCTATATTCTTGTTTTGGTTATAGGCCCCCCACAATTGAACCAGATAATATGCGTAATTACCCACTCATCAGTTTTCAGGGTGATAAGCCTCGGTTGGCTATCCCTTGATACTTTATTCTAAAAGCAGGAAAAATTGACTACAAAGACTGCAAGGCATATAATCAACTGGAATGTGAGGCAGCTCAACCCGCCTTCTTGTTCTTATCTGATAATCACCCAACCACCTCCTTATCAATTGATTAAGAACAGAAAGAGTGATGAAGAGATTAGTAAGCAAACTGTCAAAGGATGCATGCTCTAGGGAAAATGTGTTTGTAATAAATGGAATTTTTATCTTTAGATTCCCAGTAGATAACTTTAAAAAGAATATGGAGAAAATTATTAGCTTGAAAATGTCATATAATTTTCAAAAGAAACAGAATTTTGAAAGTATTCCTGTATCTTTGGATGAAACAGTTATTAATAGTGATAGTGTTTTACATAGGCATGTGAGTGTTTTATATCTTTCTTAGCGTTTTGTAAGAGGCAGTACTTTTGGTTTTCATTTGGTCTATTTACCTTCAGCTTTGCTACAGGTATTCTGTCATAATTTGTTCATGAAGAGCCATTGTGGAAATCCAAGGCCTGTTAAATACTTTAAAACTAATTAGTTTCTTAGAAAATGAAGGCAAGCCTTGATGACAAAGCATATTGATCTCATTCTCTTTACTTCTCAAGCCAAATTTTCTTTACTAAGATGCTTGTCACTTATTAAAATTTTGAAAAGAAAAATATTTTAAGCAACACATTTTTTCCTTGTAAAAACTACTTTCCTTCCTAGCAGTCATCGGAGAACATTCTGCTACAAATAATCAAAACGATTTTTGCGTATTATATATATTTTTCATTCTTTATTATGAAGCAGCTGTTTTTAAGGGATTCTAAGATTCTGTCTTCTCTTGGTCTTTATTAAATTTGTTTTTCTATGCTTTTGTATACTCTGCTTTCCTATAATACAAATATTACTTTGTCTAACTTTTTCACATAACTAGCAGTGGTAATGTTTAATTATTTATACATTTTTAAAGCCTACTCTACAAAGGTATACGACCCTGTTTAAAAAAAAAAAAAACAAAACTAATGTTTTGACATGTTGAGTTCATTCCTAAATTTCTTTTAGTCGTTGAAAAGATTCAAAACTCTTGTGAACTAATGTTTTAAGATTTTTCAGACAATTGTATGGATGGACTTAATCTTATTTACTGTAATTGAAATAGTATTGAGTTTGCAATAGGGAGAATAAGAGGTGCTTTCTTACTAATGTTCATTTGATACATAAACACTTTTGTTTGTTTGTCTTTTACAGATTCCCTTCAAGCTCAGCTTATCAATATGGGTGTTATACCTACCTTAGTGAAATTATTGGGCATCCATTGCCAAAATGCAGCTCTTACAGAAATGTGTCTTGTTGCATTTGGCAACTTAGCAGAACTTGGTAAGTCCTAGTCATGAACCACAAATGTAATTAACTTATTAATGTACTTACAATAACTTTTCCTATAGATGTTAACAACCTGGAGAATCCATGTAGATTATATTATTTTTTTGAAGCATTGTAGATACTTCAATGTTTAAAAAAAGTAGGTCCAATTATATCTTATGATTATATTGTTTATAATTGGAGCTCCTTTGCTTCCCTCATTGTTTTATCAACGTTTAAAGTTTCCACTTGTATATTATTTAATAGAGGTGAATATTTAAAATGATCTCCACTTGACTTTAGTATTCTTAAAAGAGAGATGGTCTTGAAATCAAATATTGTATTTCCAGGACAAAAATAAAGGATTATTAATTTATTACATTTTATATAAATTGTTTATCGGTTAAAAAGGAACCTAACAGACTAAAGTTTTTCCACCTTTTTAGAAAATCCCTAAAAATGATAGAGGACTGGGGCTCCTGGGTGACTCAGTCGTTAAACGTCTGCCTTTGGCTCAAGTCGTGATCCCAGGGTCCTGGGATCCAGCCCCGCATCGGGCTCCCTGCTCGGCGGGAAGCGTGCTACTCCCTCTCCCACTCCCCCTGCTTGTGTTCCCTCTCTCGCTGTGTCTCTCTCTGTCAAATAAATAAAATCTTTAAAGAAAAATGATAGAGGACTTTTTCATAATAATATATTCATAACAGCATTAGAAAAAATTAGGAGAAACCCTTGAAAATCAGAAGGCAGACAGAAACAGACCAATACTAGAAACACAGCCCAGTCATAACAGAGAAGAGGACTGATGACTCCAGCACCCCTGTGTCTTTTCTCTGTTTTATTTTTCTCTATATCCTTAATAGTACTCTCTTCTTTCTGACCTTCCTTCCTGTGATTCTTTATAAAGTTACAACTCGGTCTGAATCTATCCCACGACCATGTTCATAATAATTTTGTATTATGGGGACAGTGAAGCCAAAGGATGTTTTGTCATAACTAAATATAATAGCTAAAACAAACAAATTAATTCTATTAATTATACCCATTTTATAAATAAACAGAAGCACCAGGACTCTAACCTTGGATTTTCTGAGAGCTCATGTTCTTACATACTACACATTAAAATCTTGATCTCAGGGCGCCTGGGTGGCTCAGATGGTTAAGCGTCTGCCTTCGGCTCAGGTCATGATCCCAGGGTCCTGGGATCGAGGCCCACATCGGGCTCCCTGCTCCTTGGGAGCCTGATTCCCCCTCTGCCTCTCTCTCTCTCTCTGTCTCTCTCTCTCTCTCTGTCTCTCTCTGTCTCTCATGAATAAATAAATAAAATCTTTTAAAAAAAATTAAAAATAAATAAAATCTTGATCTCAGTACTTTCTTTAGCTTAGACTTTAAATGCTTCAAATTTAAATGAATAGAGATTACTTATCAGAGCTAATTTTTAAATCTTTTTTTAATTAAAAAACAGCAACATGAGCTAATTTTTAAAAGTCAGTTTTGTTTTTTTTTTTAAAGAACAGCAACATGTTTAGATTGAATTTGTTTTCATGAGACTGGAACTTTGGTTTTTTTTGTTGTTGTTTTTTAGTACAGTTGATGCACAGTGTTAAAAGTCATTCTTATTCAGTGGGTCATCTCCTGGTATTTATGAATGTCTTTGTTTTCTATCCTCTTCTGCTTTTCTTTTTTTCATACTATCTTATTTTCATAAATTCACGTAAGACCAAGAATGAAAGAACATTCATTCATTGTTTTACAAGATACTGTTTTCCATTATTAAAATGGACTGTAGGAATTTGTGACTGGTGTACTTTGTAGAAATAAAACAGAAATCGTGCTATAATCCCTGATAATGTCCTAATCTTGGTAACAGAAACATAAACACCATTAAATGTGAGTTGCTTCTGTTAAGGCATCAGGATTTTTTTGGGAGAGTGCATAGACCACCTCAATTCAGCCTCCTCTCCCTAGTCTGTATTAAAGGATGGATATACACCCAATTAGTCCAATTTCATAGTCTATTTCTAGCTGTTCCTGCCTTTATCCCAGTTGGGGGATGAAAGGATAAAAGAGAACTATTCCTTTACATCCTAAGACTCCTAGAGTTTGTATCATGAGTCGGTTATGTCCATGTAGTAGCTAGGTTATACAGCAACACTGAAATTGAATATATATGCTCCAGAATACTTTTCCTCTTTCCAGTGTGTGTTTTATTGCAATAAGTTAAGAAATCCACAAAGCATTATTATTATTGACATAGGTAAATACCAAGTTCCCGTCACATTTATATTACATACCTATGCATATGGCATATCACTATATGCTAGAGTTACCTTTAGTCAAGTTTATTAATAAAAATGTTAAACAGCAGAAATTTTTGTGGTTTTTCTCACAAAAGATAGATGATAAAGACAAAATATAAAATAATTTAAGTGCAGGGGCGCCTGGGTGGCTCAGTCGTTAAGCGTCTGCCTTCGGCTCAGGTCATGATCCCAGGGTCCTGGGATCGAGCCCCGCATCGGGCTCCCTGCTCCGCAGGAGGCCTGCTTCTCCCTCTCCCACTCCCCCTGCTTGTGTTCCCTCTCTCGCTGTGTCTCTCTCTGTCAAATAAATAAATAAAATCTTGAAAAAAATAAAAAATAAATAATTTAAGTGCAATCTACAGAATTGGGGACAAACAGGAAAATGCACCTGTGCCTTTTTGTTCTCTTTGAGTCCTAGTTTATAGGACTTCCTTTTTATTTGGCTCCAAAATCTTTTATAAAGAAAATTTTCTGTTTAAATATTAGGATTTAGGGAGTAGAGGTGTTAGAATAAAGAATTGTACTTAGTTTCACTTCTTTCTGGAAACTAAAACTACAGTAAAGGGATACTTTTTTAAAGGTTTAAATCCACAAGGAAAGGGGAAAAGAAAAAAGGGAGAGGAGATGACACAAAAATATTTTAGGACCTGGGAAGAAAGACAAGCAGTAACTAATTTAGCAAAACTTTGATGTGTAAATCCTGGATTAGAAAGCCAAGAAGTAACCAGTTTGCTTTTTGGAATCTTCAGTCAGAATTTGGTGGTATTAAAATCTCATTCCCTTTCCATACTTCTCTTTTATTTTATTTCATTTTATTTCAATTTATTTTATCCAAAATATGTTTATTGAGAGTTTCCCACTCATCTGATTCAGGGTGATTTTAGTGCTGCTTCCATCTGAAGGAGCATCTTTCTGTAAGCCTTGCTTTTCCTCCTGTGGGCTGGCAGAGGACAGGGGAGCAGCCAACACACAGAACTAGCCTTTTTGTGTGGCTAAAAACTGGTGATGTTGTAGCATCCTGGGAGCTTCCCGTCCATGAAGTAGGCGTTGAGGCGCTGCACCACGCACTTCTTGTGCTTCCCCTTGTCCTCTTCTGGGGTGGGTGGAAGTGGTCCTTCGTAAGGGGCATGTTCTCGTGGGGAGGTCATTACTACCAGGAAGCCCCTTCCCCCACTTTATAGTGACTACCCCTTCCCATGTAAGCCAAAGACTGTATTTCGTCTCTAGAAAGGCTGAAAACAGAAAACTTGTAGTCTGGACACATCAGACTAACTTGAAGTAACAGGGACCAGAGTACCATTCCAAAAATAGTTTAAGTGAAAGTAGATACACTGATGCTGAGAACCCCAGTGTTATTATCCCATTTGTCCTGTAGAACATGAAGATACTTAGACACAGAGGCCATCTGACCGCTTATGTTCATAGCTCCTGCTCAGTTTTTAAATCCCAATTTTTTTCATTTTATTTATTTTTTTAATCATGATGAGTATACTCTTTAATCCTCCTCCCCTACTTCCCCCCCCCCCCCACCCCCCCCCCCCCTCCTACCCCATCAACTTGTTCTCTGTAGTCAAGGGTCTGTTTCTTGGTTGTCTCTCTTTTTTCTTTTTTTCCCCTGCTCGTTTGTTTTGTTTCTTAAATTCCACATACGAGTGAGATCATGTGGTATTTGTCTTTTTCTGACTTATTTTGCTTTAGCATTATACACTAGCTCCATCCATGTTGTTGCAAATGGCAAGATTTCATTCTCTTTTTATGGCTGAGTAATATTCCATTGTAAATACATACCACTTCTTCTTTATCCATTCATCTATTGATGGACATTTAGGCTGCTTCCTTTGTTTGGCTATTGTAAATAAGGCTGCAGTAAACATAAAGGTGAATGTGTCCTTTTGAATTAGTGTTTTTGTATTTTTTGGGTAAATACCCAGTAGTGTGATTCCTGGATTGTAGGGTATTTCTATGTTTAATTTCTTGAGGAAACTCCATACCTTTTTTCACAATGGCTGCACCAATTTGCATTCCCACAAATAATGCAAGAGGGTTCCCCTTTCTCTGCAGCCTCACCAACACTTGTTTCTTGTATTTTCGATTTTAGGCTTTCTGATAGGTGTGAGGCAATATCTTATTGTAGTTTTGATTTGCATTTCTCTGATGATGAGCGATGTTGAGCATCTTATGTGTCTGTTGACCATCTGAATGTCTTTTTTGGAGAAATATGTATTTGTGTCTTCTGCAATTTTTAATTGGATTATTTGTTTTTTGGGTATTAAGTTGTATCAGTTCTTTATATATTTTGGATACTAACGCTTTATGGGATATGTCATTTGCAAGTATCTTCTCCCATTTAGTATGTTGCCTTTTAGTTTTGTTGATTGTTTCCTTTACTGTGCAGAACTTTTTTATTTTGATGTAGTCCCAATAGTTTACTTTTGATTTTTTTTCCCTTGCCTCAGGAGACATTATCTAGTAAAATGTTGCTGTGGCCAATGTCAGAGAAATTACTACCTGTGCTCTCTTTTAGGATTTTTGTGGTTTCAGGTCTCACATTTTGGTCTTTGATCCATTTTGGTTTATTTTTGTGTATGGTGAAAGAAAGTGCCCCAGTTTTGTTCTTTTGCATGTGGCTGTCCAATTTTCCCAACATCATTTGTTGAAGGAACTGTCTTTTAACTATTAGATGACTCTTTCCTCCTTTGTCAAAGATTAATTGGCCATATAATCATGGGTTTATTTCTGGGCTTTCTGTTCTATTCCATTTATCTATGTGTCTTTTTTTATGCTAGTACCATACTGTTTTAAATACTACCACTTTGCAATATAACTTGAAGTCTGAGATTTTGATACCTCCAGTTTTTTCTTTTTCAAGATTGCTTTGGCTATTCAAGGTCTTTTGTGGTTCCATACAAATTTAAAGATTGTTTGTTCTAGTTCCATGAAAAATACTTTTGGTATTTTGATAGGGATTGCATTAAGCCTGTAGGTTGCTTTGAGTAGTATAGACATTTTAACAATATTTGTTTTTCTAATTCGTGAGCATGGAATGTTTTTTCATTTCTTTGAGTTGTCTGGCATTTCTTTCATCAGTGTTTTACAGTTTTCAGAATAGAGGTCCTTCACCTCTTTAGTTAAGTTTATTCCTAGACATTCTATTGTTTTCGATGCAACTGTAAATGGAATTATTTTCTTAATTTCACTTTCTCCTGCTTCATTATTAGTGTATAGTAATATAACAGATTTCCGTACATTGATTTTGTATCCTGCTACTTCACTGAATTCATTTATCAGTTCTAGTAGTTTTTTGGTGGAGTCTTTAGGGTTTTCTATGTATAGTATCATGTCATCTGCAAATACTGAGTTTTACTTCTTCCTTACCAATTTGGATGCCTTTTATCTCTTTATGTTGTCTAATTGCTATGGCTAGGACTTCCAGTACTATGTTGAATAGAAGTCTTGAGAGTGATATCCTTGACTTGTTCCTGACCTTAAGGGAAAAGCTTTTAGTTTTGCACCATTGAGTATGAGGTTGGCTGTGGGTGTTTCATATAGGGCCTTTATTATGTTGAGATATGTTCCTTCTAGAACTACTTTGTTGAGCGTTTTTATAATGAATGGATTTCTTTGTCAAATGCTTTTTCTGCTTCTGTTAAGATGATCATATGGTTTTTATCCTTTATGGAATGTGATGTATCACATTGATTGTTTTGCAAATATTGAACCACACTTGCATCTCAGGAATAACCCACTTGATTGTGGTGTATGATTTTTTTTAATGTATTGTTGGATTCAGTTTATTAATATTTTGTTGAGGATTTTTGCATCTATATTCATGAGAGATTTTTACCTGTAGTTTTCTTTCCTTGTAGTATCTTTATCTAGTTTTGGTATCAGGGTTATACTGGCCTCCTAGAATGAATTTGGAAGATTTCCTTCCTCTTGTATTTTTTGGAATAGTTTGAGAAGCGTGGGTATTAACTCTTCTTTAAATGTTTGATAGAAATCACATGTGAAACTGGTCCTGGACTTTTGTTTGTTGGGAGTTTTTTGATTACTGATTTAATTTCATTGCTGGTAATTGGTCTGTCCAAATTTTCTATTTCTTCCTCCTTAGTTTTGGTAGTTATTTATTTCTAGGAATTTATCCCTTTCTCCTAAGTTGTCCAATTTATTGGTATTTGGGCCCTCTTTTTTTTTTTTTTTTTTTTTAATGAGTCTTCCTAGTATCAATTTGGTTGATCTTTTCAAAGAACCACCTCCTGGTTTCATCGATCAGTTCTTTTGTTTTTTGGTTTCTATATCATTTATTTCTCCTCTAGTCTTCATTATTTCCTTTTGTTGAGTTTGGCTTTCGTTCTTCTTTTTGTAGCTCCTTTAGGTATAAGGTTAGGTTGTTTATTTGAGATTTTTTTTGCTTCTTGAAGTAGTCCTGTATTGCTGTAAATTTCCTTCCTAGAACCACTTTTGCTGCATCCCAATGATTTTGGACCATTGTGTTTTCATTTTCATTTTTTCATGTAATTTTTAATTTCTTTGATTTTTGGTAGACCCATTCATTATTTAGTAGCATGTTATTTAACCTCCATGTTTTTGTGCTCTTTCCAGATTTCGTCTTGTGACTGAATTCTAATTTCATAGGCTTGTGGTCAGAAAAGATGCATGGTGGGGCATCTGGGTGGCTCAGTAGGTTAAGCATCTGCCTTCAGTTTAGGTCATGATCCCGGGGTCCCAGGATCGAACCTCATGTTGAGCTCCCTACTCAGCAGGGAGTCTGCTGCTCCCTTTCCCTCTCCCCCTCCCCCTGCTCATGTTTGCTGTCTCTCTCTCTCTCAAATAAATAAATAAAATCTTAAAAAAAAAAAAAGATGCATGGTATGACTGATTTTTTTTTTAATTTTATTATGTTAGTCACCATAAAGTACATCATTAGTTTTTGATGTAGTGTTCCATGATTCATTGTTTGCGTATAACACCCAGTGCTCCATGCAATACGTGTGTCCTCCTTGGTACCCATCACCAGGCTAACCCATCCCCCCCGCCCCTCTCCCCTCTAAAACCCTCAGTTTGTTTCTCTGAGTCCACAGTCTGTCCTGGTTCGTCTCCCCCTCCGATTCCCCCCACTTCATTCTTCCCTTCCTTCTCCTAATGTCCTCCATGCTATTCCTTATGTTCCACAAATAAGTGAAACCATATGATAATTGACTTTCTCTGCTTGACTTCTTTCACTTACCATTATCTCCTCTGGTCCCATCCATGTTGATGCAAAAGTTGGGTATTCATCCTTTCTGATGGCTGAGTAATATTCCATCGTATATATGGACCACATCTTCCTTATCCATTTGTCTATTGAAGGGCATCTTGGCTCTTTCCACAGTTTGGCTGTTGTGGACATTGCTGCTATGAACATTGGGGTGCATATGGCCCTTCTTTTCACTACATCTGTATCTTTGGGGACAATACCAGTAGTGTAATTGCTGGGTCATAGGGTAGCTCTGTTTTTAATTTTTTGAGGAACCTTCACACTGTTTTTCCAAAGTGGCTATACCAACTTGCATTCCCACCAATAGTGTAAGAGGGTCCCCCTTTCTCCACAACCTCTCCAACATTTGTTGTTTTCTTGCGTTGTCAATTTTTGCCATTCTGACTGGTGTAAGGTGGTATGTCAGTGTGGTTTTGATTTGAATTTCCCTGATGGCTAATGATGATGAACATTTTTTCATGTGTCTGTTAGCCATTTGTATGTCTTCTTTGGAGAAGTGTCTGTTCATGTCTTCTGCCCATTTTTTGACTTGATTTTTTATTTTTGGGTGTTGAGTTTGAGAAGTTTATAGATCTTGGATCTCAGTCCTTTGCCTGTAGTGTCATTTGCAAATATCTTCTCCCATTCTGTCAGTTGCCTCTGTTTTGTTGACTGTTTCCTTTGCTGTGCCGAAGCTTTTTATCTTGATGAAGTCCCAAAAGTTCATTTTCGCTTTTGTTTCCCTTGCCTTTGGAGACGTGTCTTGAAAGTAGTTGCTGTGGCCGATGTCAAAGAGGTTACTGCCTATGTTCTCCTCTAGGATTTTGATGGATTCCTGTCTCACATTGTGGTCTTTCATCCATTTTGAGTTTATCTTTGTGTATGGTGTTAGAGAATGGTCTAGTTTCATTCTTCTGTATATAGTTGTCCAATTTTCGCACACCATTTATTGAAGAGACTGTCTTTTTTCCATTGCATATTTTTTCCTGCTTTGTCGAAGATTATTTGACCATAGAGTTGAGGGTCCATACCTGGGCTCTCTATTCTGTTCCATTGGTCTATGTGTCTGTCTCCAATACCATGCTGTCTTGGTGATCATGGCTTTGTAATAGAGCTTGAAATCAGGCAATGTGATGCCCCCAGCTTTGTTTTTCTTTTTCAACAATTCCTTGGTGATTTGAGGTGTTTTCTGGTTCCATACAAATTTTAGGATTGTTTGCTCCAGCACTTTGAAAAATGCTGTTGGTATTTTGATCGGGATGGCGTTGAACGTATAGATTGCTCTGGGCAGCATAGACATTTTAACAATGTTTATTCTTCCAATCCATGAGCATGGAATGTTTTTCCATCTTTTTGTGTCTTCTTCAGTTTCCTTCATAAGTGTTATGTAGTTTCTAGAGTATAGATCCTTTACCTCTTTGGTTAGGTTTATTCCAAGGTATCTTACGGTTTCTGGTGCTATTGTAAATGGAATCAATTCCCTCATTTCTCTTTCTGCAGTTACATTGTTAGTATAGAGGAGAGCAACTGATTTCTGTACATTGATTCTGTATCCCTGCCATATTACTGAATTGCTGTATGAGTTCTAGTAATTTGGGGGTGGAGTCTTTTGGATTTTCCACATAAAGTATCATGTCATCTGCAGAGAAAGAGAGTTTGACTTCTTCTTTGCCAATTTGAATACTTTTTATTTCTTTTTGTTGCCTGATTGCTGTTGCTAGGACTTCCAGTACTATGTTGAATAGTAGTGGCGAGAGTGGGCATCCTTGTCGTGTTCCTGATCTTACGGGAAAGGCTCTCAGCTTTCCCCATTGAGAATGATTTTCACTGTAGGCTTTTCATAGATGGATTTTATGAACTTGAGGAATGTTCCCTCTATCCCTACACTCTGAAGAGTTTTAATCAGGAAAGGATGCTGTATTTTATCAAATGCTTTTTCTGAATCAATTGAGAGGACCATGTGGTTTTGTCTCTGTTCTTACTTATGTATTCTATCACATTGATGGATTTGCGAATGTTGAACCACCCTTGCATCCCAGGGATAAATCCCACCTGGTCCTGATGGATAATCCTTTTAATATACTATTGGATCCTATTAGCTAGGATTTTATTGAGAATTTTGGAATCCATATTCATCAGGGATATTGGTCTGTAAGTCTCCTTTTTGATGGGGTCTTTGCCTGGTTTGGGGATCAAGGTAATGCTGGCCTCATAGAATGAGTTTGGAAGTTTTCCTTCTGTTTCTATTTTTTGAAACACCTTCAGGAGAATAGGTATTATTTCTTCTTTGAGTGTTTGGTAGAATTCCCCAGGGAGTCCATCAGGCCCTGGACTCTTGTTTTTTGGGAGGTTTTTGATCACTGCTTCAATCTCGTTACTGGTTATTGGTCTATTTAGGTTGTCAGTTTCTTCCTGTTGCAGTCTTGGTAGTTTATAGGTTTCCAGGGAGGCATCCATTTCTTCCAGGTTGCTTAATTTGTTTTTGTTTTTTTTTTTACTGAGACTTGTTTTGTGACCTAATATGTGATCTATTCTGGAAAATGTTCCTTGTGCACTTGAATGTATATTCTGCTGTTTTAGGCTGGAATGTTCTGAATTTGTCTATTAAATCCAGTGTGTTATTTGAAGTCATTCTTTCCTTGTTGATTTTCTGTTTGGATGATCTGTCCATTGATGTAAGTGGGGTTTTACTGTATTACTATTGTATTATTGTATTACTTGGTATTATTGTATTACTTGCTATTGTAATCCTTGTGATTATTGCTATTATTGTATTACTATTGATTTTTATGAACTGTTTTATGTATTTGAGTACTTTTATATTGGGTGCATAAATATTTATAGTTATTATATCCTCTTGTTGGATTGTCGCCTTTATTTTATATAGTATCCTTCTTTGTTTCTTGTTACAGTCTTTGTTTTTAGTCTGTTTTCTCCAGTATAAGTATTGCTATTCCAGCTTTCTTTTGGCATCCATTGCATGACAAATATTTCTCCATCCCCTCACTTTCAATTTGCAGGTGTGTTTTGGTCTGAAATGAGTCCCTTGTAAGCAGCATATAGATGGGTCTTGTTTTTTTATCCACTCCTTTACCCTATGTCTTTTCATTGGAGCATTAAGTACATTTGCATTCAAAGTAATTATAGATATTTATTGCCATTTTGTTATTTGTTTTGTGGTTGTTTGTGTAGATTCTCTCTGATCCTTCTCTTGTTCTCTTTCATGGTTTGTTGGCTTTTTTTAGTGCTATACATGGATTCCTTTGTTTTTATTTTTTGCATATCTATTACTGGTTTTTGATTTGTGGTTACCATTAGGTTTGTATATAATGTCTTTTGTGTATAGCAGTCTATAATAAGTTGATGGTTACTTAAGTTTGAGTCCATTCTTTACTTCTCTCCCCCCACACACAATTTTAGTATGTGATATTATACTTTACATCCTTTTATTTTATGAATCCCTTGACTGATTTTTACAGGAATATTTATTTTTGTTGCTTTTGTGCTTTTTACTTTTCTTACTCTCACTTGTGGTCTTTCCTTTTTCACCCGAAGTGTCTCCCTTAATGTTGCTTGTAAGGCTGGTTTAGTGGTCATGAACTCTTTGAGACACTTTTTATCTCTCTATTCTGAATGATACCCTTGTTAGAGTATTCTTAGCTGTAAATTTTTCCCTTACAGCTCCTTGAATGTATCATGCCACTCCTTTCTAGCCTGTGAAGTTTCTGCTGAAAAATCCACTAATAGCCTTATGTGGTTTCCCTTGTATATAACTGTCTTCTTTTCTCTTGTTCCTTAAAATTTTTTTTTATTACTACCTTTTGCCATTTTTATTATTATGTGTCTTGGTGTGGACCTCCTTGGGTTGAATTTTTGGGGGGATCTCTGTGCCTCCTTGATCTGGATATCTGTTTCCTTCCCCAAATGAGGGAAGTTTTCAGCTATTATTTTTTCAGATAAATTTTCTGCCCCCTTATCTCTTGTTTTTCTGAGTTTCCTATAATGTGGATGTTGTTACACTTGATGGAGTCACTGAGTTCCCTAAAACTATTTTCAATTTGCGTAATTTTCTTTCCTTTGTTCAGCTTGGTTACTGTCCATTACTCTGTCTTCCAGGCCACTAATTCATTTCTCTGCTTCATCTAACCTGGTATTTATTCCATCAAATGTATTTTTAATTTCATTTATTGTGTTCCTGATCTCTGATTGGTTCTTTTTCATCTCTGTGTCAAGAGTCTCACTGATGTCCTCCACTCTTTTCTCCAGTCCAGTGAGTATCTTTATGATCATTACTTTAAATTTTCTATCCGGCATAGTACTTATATCCATTTTGCTTTGGTCTCTTCCTGTGGTTTGATTGTGTTCTTTTGTTTAGGAAATGTTTCTGTCTCATTTTGTCTGACTTTCTGTGTCTGTATCTGTGTGTTAGGAAAGTCAGCTACTTCTCTTGCTCTTAACAGTAATAGTCTTATGAAGAAGAGGTCCAATAGTGCCCTGCAGTGCAGTGTCCTCTTTTCCCCAGGGCCTGGCACTTCAGGGACCATCTCCTGTGTGTGTTGCATGTGCTGTGCTGTTGAGTCTTGGCCTCTTTTTCCTTCAGTGTAATTGCCTGCAGAGGCTCTTGGTCTACTGTATGCAGCAAGGTGTGTGGTTATCTACTTGCAAAACTAGATGTGCCCCTGCCAGGACCAAGGTCTCACAAAGTGGGCAGATCAGGAGATAGGGAATTGGCAGGGTTTTCACTGGTCTTCTGGGGAGGAGGGTGTGGGGCACAGCACTGGGACTGAGGTGAGCATGACTGGGAAAGGTAGATCTGCCAAAGTGTGGGGAGTGGGGGTGCTTAATGCAACTAAGTTAGGTAAGGAGTGTGGATACCAGGCTGTCAATGTAGGAGGGAAATGGTACCTGCCAGCTCCTTTGTTCCTGGAGGGGTCTCCCCGTGATCCTTGTCTCTCCCAGCTGTGCTCTGAGATGAGCAAATTATTCCCCCTTGTCTGTCCCCCAGCGTTTTTCAAACTGCTGGTTTTACACTGTATCTGCACAGTCTGTTTGGCATGCTGTCTCTTTAAGGGCAGGAACTCCACTTCCTAATGCCTTCTGGGCTGTCCCAGAGCTGAGCCTCTGAATTTTAAAATCCCAGGCTTTAAGTCCCACTGGTTTTAAGAACTTACAAAATTTGGCCCCTCTCACTATCAGAGGTTCAGAGATTCTTCCTCCCTGTTTATGGGCTCCTTGGTGTGAAAGTCTGTGTTCTGCCCTTCTCTATGCCATCGGCACCCTCCCCACCATGGACAGCCACAGTTTGTTTCGCTCCCAGACCACCTTCCTACAGTCTTTGATGTGATCTCTTCTCTGCCTTTAGTTGTAGAGTTTGTTCTGCAGTCTTCAGGTCATTTCCTGGGTTATTTATGCTGATATGGGTATTATCTAGTTGTATCCATTGGACAGGGCAAGGTTAGGGCCTTCTTACTCTACCATCTTCCCAGCCAACTTAAATCCCAATTTTTAATCAATATATAGACAATTAGAGAGGTAAGGATAGCTTCTAACATCAAAGGTAATGAAATAAATAGAAAAAACAATTTGGAGAAAATAGAAACCATGCAGGGTGAGGGAAAGGCAAATATACTCAGGTAAGTAAGAAAAAATACTGGAAGTTTGAAACTGTAAGGATGCTATTTTTAAAGAAAGAGGAACAGAACAAAAGTCTTAAACATTAAAAGCACAATAGCTAAAATGAAAGACAGTTGTTTGTAGAAATAGTTGCAGAAGTAAAGTAAAAACAAGAGGATGGAAAATAGAAGAGAGGGGCGCCTGGGTGGCTCAGATGGTTAAGCATCTGCCTTCGGCTCAGGTCATGATCCCGGGGTCCTGGGATCGAGTCCCACATCGGGCTCCCTGCTCAGCAGGGAGTCTGCTTCTCCCTCTGACCCTCTTCCCTCTCATGCTCTCTCTCATTCTCTCCCTCTCAAATAAAATCTTTAAAAAAAAAAGAAAATAGAAGAGAAAATACAGATAGAGAATTAGGCCAAAAGTTTTAGAAATAGATAAGGAGACCATTGCTAAATAACTTTAAGTATCACAGAACTAAAGTACATAATTTTGCATGACTGGGTCTGTCAAATGCCTAGCCTAATTGAAAATAGACCCAGATCATGGCACATCTGTTTGAAATTTTAAAATAGGGTGAAGAACATCTTATAAACTTAGAGGACAAAAAGTTGCATACAAGAAACTGTGACTATGTGGACATTAGATGTCTCAAAACACTGGCAGCCAGAAGAAAATAAAGTGCTGCCTTCAAAAATTGGAGGGAAAATTATTTCCAATATAGAATTCTATACCAAATCAAACTGTCAAACAAGTGTGAAGTTATAATAAAGACATTATCAAACATGAACATCTCAGAAATTTAATAACCCACATACCTTTCTGGAAGCCACTGGAAAATGTGTTCAACCAAAGCAAAGGATTTAAATTAAGAAAGAAGACTACATAGAAATCAGGAGACAAGAGATCCAACAGGAAAAGAAGAATTCCTAGTAGGATGGTGACATGAGAGCCCCAAATGGCCTGTTCTCAAAGACCAACTA
This sequence comes from Callorhinus ursinus, assembly GCF_003265705.2. NCBI lineage: Eukaryota > Metazoa > Chordata > Mammalia > Carnivora > Otariidae > Callorhinus > Callorhinus ursinus. The sequence continues at coordinate 80,703,836 of NW_027397066.1, forward strand.
GTCCAGATTGGAACAAGTCAGAGGCTGCTAGAGTTGGGGTTAGGGTAATTCTTGGAGGAGATGAAATTGATTGATTACCTAAAGTGAGCTTCTTAAGAGAAGATCAGACAGCTGATCAACAGTTTGGAGTTTGGAGCTGAATTAATGATAAGTACATAGAAAACTAAGCAAATGAAAAAAAAAATCCCAGAGGAACAAAAAATAATTCTAGGGAGAATGAAATACTCTATTATTAAAACACTAATTACTGATATAACCAAAATTATAATAATTATATTGAGAAGGTGAAGGCTTTGGTAGGGGGGAAATAAGAGAAAGCTAAGGCCTAATTGTTTATATTGGAAAGTCAATCAAAAATACTTAAAATTAAAAAATCAAAAAGTGTCAATACAAATATGTTATTTAAAAATATGGAGGTAAATACCAATGACTTAGCTAAAAGAGCTTTATGTGCTTGGCTTCTGAGACAGAAAAATGGGAGAAGGAGACTGGATTCTTCTGGTAATATAAGTATTAAAACTAAGTATCTCTAAGCTCATATATAATTTTGATAAAAATAACTTTAGACGTACCTGGGTGTCTCAGTTGGTTGAACATTTGCCTTCAGCTCGGGTCATGATCCAGCTATCCCAGGATCCAGCCCTCCTGAATCAGGCTTCCTGCTCAGCAGGGGGTCTCCTCCCTCTGACCCTCCCTACTCTTGTGTTCTCTCTCTCACTCTATATCTCTAAAATAAATAAATAAAATCTAAAAAAAAACTTTAGAAAATGAAGGTTCTTGCTAAGGGTGTGTTAAGCATCCATGACATTTGATTCAAATCATACTTCATGCTGCCTTTTCTCTGTATCCACCTGCAGGATAAATACAGATCTTGTTCTTTAACATGTGTATTAATCATAATGCATTGTTTCCTTGTGGTAGCAAATGGCCTGAATTACTTAGCAGGATTGATTTGGTTTTAGTTTATTAAGTGTTTGAAGGTGTAAAATATGGATTGGAAAAAAGAACACAAACACTATTATTTAAAAAAAAAAACGAGCACATAGGTAAATGTTGATGTCTACCTACTTATGATTTTATGTTACTGAAATTCTTTCCATTTGAAGAACTGTCTGAAGCAAAGGAGCAACCAGCAGTGCTCAGGACTTAAATCTAGATCCCTCTTTATATCAAACTCACTTTATAGGGTAAGGTGTGCTGATGTGTAGAATATGATCTCTGAGGGTTTAGGTAGCTTATTGGAAAAGACACTCCACTCCTACTTCTTTTTTATGGCACAAAGGAATGATAAAGTTTTGGGGTGGATTTTCGTCATTTTGGCATAGATCTGATGCAGGCACCAAAAGCAGTGTAATAAGAGAAGTGAATCAAAACTATGAGGCCATGTTAAGATTTGTGTTTCTCCTTTCTCTTTTAAAGTTGAATTTGTGGTATTTTTTATTTGATACCAGCAGAGGTTTAAACTAGAGAGTAGAACCTACCTCCTCCCCCAATACAAGAGGTAGGTTCTGCTCTCTAGTTTCAACCATTTAAAAAAATATGGAGGTAAATACCAATGACTTAGCTAAAAGAATGCTTGGCTTCTGAGAAGGAAAAATGGGAGAAGGAGACTGGATTCTTCTGGTAATATAAGTATTAGAACTAAGTATCTCTTTAAGCTCATGTATAATTTTGATAAAAATAACTTTAGAGGTACCTGGGTGTCTCAGTTGGTTGAACATTTATTTGATATCAGCAGAGGTTGAAACTAGAGAGCAGAACCTACCTCTTGTGTTTATTTAATTGTTCATTCAGTCACACATTCAGTCAGACATTATTTTGGATGCTATGTGTGGCACTATACTGTACATAGTGTTTGTGGTAGTTAATAAGCACTGTCCTTGCCCTCAAGGAGCTTATGGCTTTGTGGGAGAGATGGAAACATTTTAAGCAATTTTACAAACAATCATATAGTTATAAATTGTGATAATTGCTAGTATGAGAGTAATGGAATGAGATGAGAGAGTAATTTAAATTAGAGGCATAAACTCTAGGTGAGATAAAGCATTTTCAGACAGTCAAGATTTTAAAATATTTGCCTCCTATACGTAGTATTATAGGGAGTGGATTTGGAAGCTGCTGGAAGATGCTTGTACCAAATCAAAACAAGTGAAAGCAAAAGGATGTAGATAATAGAGTATCTAACACTGGAAGGAAAGTATCTAGCAAGATAATGATAAAAAGAAATTCTAGGATGTCAGCTGTGCCCCCAACACACAGAGAGTAACAAATCTAGATTGGATTTGGTCAGAATTCTCTGAAAATTCTGGATAAATTATTAGGACATCTGAGGCAGCAAAAGAAATTAAGATAACTGGGGAGAAATGGAATGGATTCCAGTTGTATTTTGGAGGCAAATTGGTAGAATTTGGTAATTCACTGGAGATAAAGTTGAATGAGAACAAGTGATCAGTGACTGCTAGGTTTCTTCGTGCATAGATGGATAGATGGACTGTTCATTTACCAAGTAAAGGAAGTAAAGGAACTCTGGAAGAAAAACAGATTTCAGGTAATACTGAAAGTCCTAATTTTAGACATTGAGTCTGGATATGAGAGGGGGATATTCACATGGAGATGTCAGGTGGCCAGTTAAATAAGTAGCTTGAAGTACAGAAGAGGGCTAGAGATAGGATTGTACAAGGATCAAGGTATAGGTGCTGTTTTGTTGCTGTGGAAGAGAATTAGATTGTCTGGAATGAAAGTAAGGACCAAAAAGATAAGAAAGAAAAGGATCAAGTCCCAGGGAACTGGAATTTATAGAAGTCTGATAGAAGGGGAGGAGCAGGAGGGCCAAAATTAGTTCGAAGTGGGTTTAATTGAGCGTCTGCCTTCGGCTCGGGTCATGATCCCAAAGTCTTGGGATCAAGCCCCCCGTCGGGCTCCTTGCTCCGTGGGGAGCCTGCTTCTCCCTCTCTCTCTGCTGCTCCCCCTGCTTGTGCTCGCTCTCTCTCACTCTCTCTTTCTCTCTTAAATATTTTTTAAAAAGTGCAGACGAGTTGAGAAAGTAGAGACAGTATATGTAGATGGTGCTAGCAAGAAACTTGTTTGTGAAACTGATCAGAGATTGGATGGTAGCTGAAAAGTAAAGTAGAAGATAGTTGTTTTTATTTTTATTGTTTTTAAAGATTAAGCACACGTGTGTGAGTGGAGGGAGAGGGAGAGAATCTTCAGGCAGACTCCCTGCTGAGCATGGATTTCCGTTGGGGGGGATGCTAAATCCCACGACCCATGAGATCATGACCTGAGACCAAACCAAGAGTTGGAGGCTCAACCAACTGAGCCACCCAGGTGCTCCGAGAAAGTTGTTTTTAATATTGCTTTTTTGTGTGAGAAATATGAGAGCATATTTAAATGCTGATGGTGGGCCCCAGAGTGAGGAGAGATTGGAAATGCTGAAGAGGCAGGAGGGATTGAGACCCCATGTACATGTGAAGAATTGACCTTTAATAGTAGGCATGTCAGGACCAGCACAAGAGCATACCATTTTAATGATCTAAACATAATGATAAGTTATCTTTACTTCAGCCTTGTAAAATGCAGTCTGTTAGCAGTTTTTCTTCTTTGACTAAAAGCATTGAAACTATGAATTTATAACTTAGTAATTTAATTGTTGCTATGGTTACCTATATGTTATGCTAGTGAACATTTTTTTATAGCGTTGAATAAAACTGGGTTGGAACGTTTTCTTTAAAGCCATTTTTCCTTTTCAGGAGCATTTAAGATGTATCTGATAGTTCCTGTACTTGAAGAGTATTTGTATTTATCAGTAATGGTACAAAATGAGCATGTATTGAAAGTAATAGAATACAATTTCTGCATTTAATTTTGTGTGTTTACTCTAAGGTTACCTCCTGTTTTGCAGAGTCAAGTAAAGAACAGTTTGCCAGTACGAACATTGCTGAAGAGCTGGTAAAACTCTTCAAGAAACAAATAGAACATGATAAAAGGGAAATGATTTTTGAAGTTCTTGCTCCATTGGCAGAAAATGGTGAGAAAATAAATGCACCTCTTGATTTTTTATCATGTATGCTTTTTCCGTTTTTCCTAATACTACTTAATTGCCAGCTATTTAACTCAAAAGCCTTCTTTGCTTTATTAATGATGTGATGTTTTACTTTGGGTGTCTATAACTTCAGCTACATTATCTACTCTGTAACTATATCTACATTTGCCAAAGCTACTTTCCAAGTTCCTTTGATTTTAAAGTCTTGGCAAAAACATGATTCTGTAGCTTACACATTTTTATGCCCATCTGCAAAAGGCACCTGAGAGGCTGAACTTCACTTATGAAAAGCCTTGCAGGGCAAAGGGACAGTGTGGACACTGGTAAACTGTTCCCATCTTTGATAAAAAATCTAAAGGGATACACCATAGGAATAAGAGTGAACCAGAGTAAACAAACCATCCCATATAAATAATTTTTCAGATACAGTGTCTAGCACATAATCGTAAGTACCAGATACATGAGAAGACAAGACAATTATAAGCAAGAACCAGCACAAAGAACAGGCAACAACAGCACATCTCCAGATATTAGAATTATTAGACATTGACTCAATATAGGTATGCTATTATATTCAAATAAAGGGAAGCTTGAAAAATTTAGAAGGGAACTAGAAACTATAAAAAGTGACATAGCAGATTTGAAAAAGAAACAATTGGAAATTCCTGAATTGAAAAAAATAAAACCCAAAATAAGAACCTAATGGATGGATTTAGATCAAATATAGTCATCTTAGAGAACCAGTGAACTGGAAGATAGACTGGAATAAAATCCAGAATGAAGTATAAAGAGAAAAAAAACCAATATACATAAAAAGAATAAGAAGTACAAAGGGTACAGTGAGAAGCTCTCACATTTTTTGGAGTTCCAAAAAGTGGTGGGGGAAGCAGAGGCAATATTTTTTAAAATTTTGACAGAGAATTTACCAGAAATTATTAATGTAAGTAACAAATATTCAAAAATCCAAATGAATCTAAAACCTGATAAAAAGAAATTTATATCTAGATACATCATCTTGAAACGACAGGAAACTAATGACAAAAATCTTAAAAACAGCCTGGAAAAAAATAGATTATCTTAAAAAGGGTGACAGTTTGGCTGATTGCTTATCTTCTAGCACAACAGTGAAATCCAGATGATGATGAAACATCTACGTGCTGAAAAAAAAATGCCAACCTAGATTTCTAAACCCCATGAAAACATCCTTCAAAACTAAAGACAAGGGCACCTGAGTGGCTCAGTTGGTTAAGCGTCTGCCTTCAGCTCAGGTCATGATCCCGGGATCCTGGGATCGAGCCCCACATCAGGTTCCCTGCTCAGCAGGAAGTCTGCTTCTTCCTTGCCCTCTGCCCCTACCCGCCCTTTCATGTTCTCACACACACACACACACACACACACACACTCTCTCTGTCAAATAAATAAATAAAATCTTAAAAAAAAAAGGCAAAATATATTTTCAGAGTAAAAACTGAGAAGGTACACCACCAACTTTGATTACTAAAATAATTTTTAAAAACAATGTGTAACTGCCAAACTAATGGAAAGATTTTTTTTTTTTTAAGTACACCTTCAAAATAACAGAAGAGAGGAGAGAAAAAGGAACATGGAACGGGGTACAAATAGGGCATATAAAATATACTAGATTTAAGACATAGCATTTCTTATATTAAAAGCACTTGACCTAAATCCTTTAATTAAGAGACATATTGTCAACTGAATTTTTAAAAATCAACTATTATTTTTCAAACAAACAAAACTTGTTAATTATAAGGAGATTTATAAGTTAAGAATAAAAGCATTTAAAAAAATAAAAATCACTCAGGGGAGCCTGGGTGGCTCAGTCAGTTGATCATCTGGCTCTTGGTTTTGGGTCAGGTCATGATATTGGGTTCTGGGATGAGCCCCATATCAGGCTCCATGCTCAGTGGGGAGTCTGCTTCTCTCCTTCTACCTCTGCCCTCCTTTCCTCCCTCCCTTCCCCCCGCTCCTGCTTACATGTGCACGCACTCTTTCTAAGTACGTCTTTATAAATAAATAAATCATTCAAACTTAAAGAAGATTGAGATATATTTAATATCAGATAAAATAGAATTTAAGATTAAAAGATTCAATAGATAAGGTGATGAAAGGTCTGATTCACCTGGGAGCTATAAGTATACATTACCCCAAAACATATGAAGCAGAAACACTCAGAATTATGGAGAGAAATAGACAAATCCATAAATATCATGGGAGATTTTAATACCTCTTTCAGTAATTGATACAACAAGCAGGTAAAAACCAATAACAAGGTTATAGAAAAGATTAACAACATGATTAAGAAAATTGATTTAATGGACATATTTTAGAATACTGCACCCAGCTGCAGGGCCCTTTCTTTTCAAGTACACATGAAATATATAAAACACATATAGTCGTGAAAAAGTTTTACATCAGCATGGGTGGAACTGGAGAGTATTTTGCTGAGCAAAATAAGTCAATTAGAGAAAGAGAATTATCATATGGTTTCACTCATATGTGGACTTTAAGAAGCAAAACAGATGAACATAGGGGAAGGGAAGGAAAAATAAAATAAGATGAAATCAGAGAGGGAGACAAACCATAAGAGACTCTTAACTATAGGAAACAAACTGAAGGTTGCTGGAGGAGAGGTGGGTGGGGGGATGGGGTAACTGGGTGATGGGCATTAAGGAGGGCATGTGATGTGATGAGCACTGGGTGTTATATGCAATTGATGAATTACTGAACTCTCTCTCTGAAACTAATGATACACTATATGTTTAATTGAATTTTTAAAATTTAATAAAAAAAAGTTTTAACAAATTTCAAAGGATTGCAATCTTAGGAGTATGTGCTCTGACTTAAGTGACTTGTCTAATAATAATAAAAAGATAACTAGGAAATCCCTTTATATTTAGATATTAAAAAAATATATTTCCAGTACTTCAGAGGTCAAAGGAGAATCATGATGGAAATTAGAAAATTTTCTTTAAGATTTTATTTATTTGAGAGAGAGAGTGCACATGCACAAGTGCACACACAAGTGGAGGGAGGGAAAGGGAGAGAATCTCAAGCAGGATCTGCTATGAGCGCAGAGCCTGTCTCGGGGCTTGATCTCATGACCCAAAGATCATGACCTGCACTGAAACCAAGAGTCAGATGCTCAACCAATTAAGCCACCAAGGCGCGCTGGAAATTAGAAAATTTTCTAATAATGAAAACAATACTATATCTTAAATCTTATGTGATATAAGTAAAGCCATACTTGGAGGAAAGGAAATCTAAAGAGCTGAGATTAATAAAATAGAAAATACATAATGCAATATAAGCATATAATCACCAAAGTTGAGTCCAAAAGATTAAATAAAACTGGTAAATCACTAGTAAGATTAATCAAGAAAAAAATCCTTTATTCTGATAAAACTGTAGTAATTAAAAGACTGTGTGGTATTGGTACAAGGATGGATGAGAAGACCAGAACAGCATACCTGAGGAACAAATGGATGCATTAATAGGTGCTTATTTTATTAGGAGAAAAAATCAAGTTGTCACTGCAAAACAGTGTGGAAAGAACAGTCTTTTCAATAAACAGTGCTGGGAATATGAGAAAAAATACAAATGAAGACACATATATACACCTGTACTTCATACTGTATGTAAAAAAGTTTAGATAGATGATTAACCTAAATGGGAAAGTAAGAACCAGAAAGCGTACCTTAAAAATATAAGATAGGAGAATATCGTCATGGCCTTGGAGTTATAGAAAGTTTTCTTAGGTCACAAAAATCTCTGACCATAAAGGAAAAGATTGATAAATTTGGCTAAAACTTCCAATGAAAATGAAAGACACCAAAAAGCACCATTAAGAGTGAAAAGCAAGATGGTGTGTAAGAGAAGATATTTACAACACACATAATTAACAGAATGTGTACAATTTATAAAAACTCCCACAAATCATTAAGGAAAATATAGAAAGCCCAGTGGGAGAATGCATAAAAGATTTAAATAGGCACTTGACAAAAGATAAAATCCCAAATGGCTAATAAACACATGAAAATATGCTTAACTCATTAATAATGAGGATGCAAAATAAAACACTATATAGCCACCGGAAAGTCTAATAATACCAAATGTTGATGAGGGTGTGGAGCAGTGGAAACTCATTAAGTGCTGGTGGGTGTGTAAATTGGGTACAATTTGGAAAACAGGTTTGAGATTGTATTCTGTGTAATCCAACAGTTTTGCTCTTAGAATGTACCCAGAAACATGTACATGTGCACCAGGAACCATTACAGAAATGTTCTTAGCTTTATCTCTAATAAATGAAAAATTAGAAACAACTTATATCCATTAACAGTAGAATAAATAATGGTATACTCATATAATGGAAAAAATTATACTTATGAACAGGAATGAAGACAACTCTAACAATGGTGTAGATGAATCTTACAAACATTGATAGAAAAAAGCCAACACTAAAAATATGTATTGTAAGGTTCCATTTATATAAAAATTCAAAAAAGTAAAATTAAACTGTAGTTTTCAGGAATACTTATTTGGTGAAATAATAAGGAAAAGTCTGAATGTGATTACCATAAAAATCAGGGTAGTGATTTGAAAGGAATGGAGGGAGGAATATGGCGGGAAAAGGGAATGCTACAAAGGGGCTCCCTGGGATGCTGGCAATAAATTTCTTGATCTAGGTGGAAATTACGTGGTTATTTGCTTCATAGTAATTGATTAAGCTAATATGTATATTACGCACTTTTCTGCATTTGTGGCATTTTTTTCACCATTTGGAGAAGATTTTTAAATATATATATGTACACAGATATAGTAGATGTATGTATTTATATATGATACATATGTATGTATACTTACCTATATATGCAAGTGGTAGTTATACAAATAGATGTCCTTGGGCAGAACTGTGTTGATAAATGTGTGCTGGGCTATCTGCTTTGGCAGACTGCCTTGCTTATCCTCCTTAATAAAAAAGCCTCCCACATATATATGTGATTACAGTCAAACTGGTAGAGGAGAGATCTGTAAACTTTAATCTTGACACATTTAAAATTTTCTAAAGGCTTTAGATCTTATTCTTTAGGCAGAAATTTGTTTCTCATCTCATTTGGTGGTTTGGCCAAATGAAGTTTTTATTATGACCTTCAGTCAATTTTATACCAGAGAATTACCTGTAACCTTTCTTGCAATATATCAAAATAAAAACATTTTTCTTATATCTGCTTTCTCCTTTACCACCTTCACTTCTGTTTTGTAATTGTGCAATGAATTGAATGATACTTCTGAAAAGTTATTTCTGGAATATCCTTAGTGTTCATCCTTGGTTTTCCTTGTATGCAAAGGAGACATTAAAATTGGGATTTGTATAATTCAAGGTTTTTAGGAATTTAAAGGCTTTTTCTCATGGCTTTCAATTCTAGTCACACATTTCTAGCCCTAGCATTCTGTAACCAAGGAAACGCCCTACTTTCAGCATGGCACAGCGCAAGTGTACCTTTTAAAAAAACATTCCAGGTTGAATATTCTGTGTGTTCTGATACAATATTCTAAAGAATACCAGTGGTCCTGGTGTTGGGGGGGGGCACTAAATTTTTATATCTTAAACTTGCCTAAAAGAAAATGTCAATTATAAAAAGGTCTTTGTTTCTCCCAAATAACCCTAAAGCTGCCATCGCTGTAGATGTGTACATATACAGCGTAGGGAAACCAATGACTAAAATAAAATCCAACTAAAAAATAAGATTTAAATTTAATAATTTCTGTATAGCAAATGTTTCTAAGGTCAGTTGATCTGCATTTATCTTAAATGCTATAAAATAGACCCAAAGCATTTAGGTAGACCAGTTTAGGTTAAAATACAAAGATGAAAGAGGTATAATACCTACTCTAATGGGGAAGACAGATATGGATATGAATATAAAGTCTGCAATGAAATAAGTTCTATAATAAAAAATATCTAAGTTATTGGGGTGCAAACAAATGATTTGATAAAAGTAGAGCTTGCTCTGGGGCGCCTGGGTGGCTCAGTTGGTTAAGCGACTGCCTTCGGCTCAGGTCATGATCCTGGAGTCTCGGGATCGAGTCCCACATTGGGCTCCCTGCTCAGCAGGGAGTCTGCTTCTCCCTCTGACCCTCTTCCCTCTCGTGCTTTCTATCTCTCATTCTCTCTCTCAAATGAATAAATAAAATCTTTAAAAAAAAATTTCCTTAAAAAAAAAAAAAGTAGAGCTTGCTCTGAAGAGAATTTTTAACAGTATATTTGGGATATAAATTTTGCTGTTAAAATACCTTCATGTTGCTTGTTATCCATCAGAAAGCTCAAAGTTATTTTTTTCTTTCAACTTTTAGTATGGAAAATTTAAAACCTATGCACATGTAGAGAGAATATAGTATAATGAACTACCATGTAACCATCACCCAGGAAAACTTCAAATTAATGAAAACCTGAAGCCCTTTTAAAAAACATGAGTTTTAAAGTTCAGAAAGTTGTAGAGTTATTAACTGCCTTAGAAAAAATCATGTCTATACAAATATGATTCCAAATATACTTAAGGTATAGTTTAAAATTTACTAATAGCTTTACTTTTCAATATCTTTCTATTCAAATGCTGTTAGTGGATATATTTTAACTCTATATAACAGGCATATGTGTTTTATTTTAAATGGTGTGGGTGTTTTATAGTAAGTATTTTAAACATGAACATGATATCTAGAATAACAGTGGAGTGCTATTACCTTCAAAGTTGAGAATCAGTTTGTTTAGGTGCTGCCAGACATTGTAAAAAGTGACCTAATTTCAAGTAAAAAAAATGAAATAAAAGTATATAAGCTACACTGTCAGTTCATTTTGAAACTGAAATCTTTGAAGGTGTATTATCTAAATCATGCATTTTATTTCTTGTAATTCTTCATAATGGATTGCTTCTCACAGAACTTTTATTTCATTTCAAGTTTTGGTTATTTTGTTCACATATTCTTTAGATGCTATTAAGCTACAGCTGGTTGAAGCAGGCCTGGTAGAATGTCTACTAGAGATTGTTCAGCAGAAAGTGAATAGTGACAAAGAGGATGATATTGCTGAGCTCAAAACTGCTTCAGATCTAATGGTTTTACTACTTCTTGGAGGTGAGTTATAATTTAAGTCAATCGAAGAACATCATTGTCAGATTTTTAAAAATGTATTGTCTCTTTTGTGAGCACTATATATATTAGGCATTTTCTCATTTTCCTGCCTCCTTTAATCCTGTTGATGTGATGATTTTGAAACCTTAAATGCGTCATGAGAACTAGAGATAATGAACCTGGAAAAGAGGAGTCTTCATTATCTTCCAGTATTTAAAGAGCTGTCGTAGGTTAGCTGTGGCACCAAAAGACTGAAAGCTAGAGGGTTATTTGAGACTTAGACTAGAAAAATCCTAAACTCTTTTTCCAGTCTCTACTAAAAGCTTATTATAAAAGGAGTCATTACTTTTCCTTCTATGAATTATCGTTTGTGAAGTATGTATCCAGTTGGATAGTCACACAGGAATATGGATTTGTTACTCTTAATTCTTTTCCTCTAACCTATTTTTTTCATTTACCTCCAGATGAATCCATGCAGAAATTATTTGAAGGAGGAAAAGGTAATGTGTTTCAAAGGGTACTGTCCTGGATTCCATCAAATAACCACCAGCTACAGCTTGCTGGAGCATTGGCAATCGCAAATTTTGCCAGAAACGGTAAGCATGTTATTTCATCCTTTTTAAATTGGATGTTCTATGTATTTTTTTTTTATTTTTGCTTTGCCATTACACGTAGTAAAACTGGAACAGTTCAGAAGTATATCTAGTGTACCACTACCTTAATTTTTTAGAGATGAAATATTTAGTGATCCCCCCCCTTTTTTTAAGTAAGCTCTACTTCCCAGCATGGGGCTTGAACTCCCTACCCTGAGATCAAGATTCTTATGCTCTACTGACTGAACTAGCCACACACCCCTACTTAGTGATTTTTCTAACAAATTACATATTTTGTGCAATTTAACTAAGTTCTGATAGTTTAAAGATCATGAACAGTGATCATGAAGTCCTTCTTTGAGTGCTCTGCACTTTATAGATCATTAAATTTGAGTCCCATTCTAATATGCACTGTATCTGGGAGGATATGCTCTCTTGCCTGGTGATTTTTTGATTTAATAATCTGAGTATTCTTTGTAGGGTTATTGTGCCTTAATTTATACTTTTATGCCTCTTAAAACTTAAGTGTGAGTAATCCTCTGGTTTAGGGTAGAATATTTAATTTGGTTTAATAACATTTCCAAGGCACCGGACCTTCATGTTCATTTCTGAAGTCTGGAACTCCTGCTATTCAGTCTAGAAACTCGTTCTTAGACTGTGACTAGGAAATATGGGTTATTTTTTGTTTTTAGTTTGATTTTATTCCATTATGAGCTTTGTAACTCTATAATGGATGTCTTACTCCATTTTTACTCCCTTATTTTTGAGGACGATCATTCAGTCCTTAATGATGTAATTAAGAATAGTAAAATATTGGTAATTATTGAAGCTAAATGTGGAATAAATAGTGGTTCATTATAATATTTTCTCTGCTTTACAAATGTTTCAAAAATTTTGACATTGAAAAATAATTTAAACATCAGCCATGACAGCACTCTATGTTTTGTTGTCACTGTAACATTGGCAGAACTTGGGCATAGTTCACTTTAAGTGAAAACTATTGGTAAACATTTTAAGCCTATGGTTTCTACTTACTCATCTTTTAATATATTATCAGGCTGTATGCTAGAGATTTTTCTTGTCATGACTTCTTACTCAGTAAAGAAAAAAAAAATCTATAAATCTGATGGGAGAAAGAGTTGGAATTCATTTTATTTTCTTGTAGCTCCATTTTTCCTGAATGTAGATGGATAATGGATAGGCATCACTATTATAAAATATTTATAGATATTTGTAAAGAGGAAAGGAAAAAAATGCTTTTGTTTCATTCAGATGGAAACTGTATTCACATGGTAGACAATGGAATTGTAGAAAATCTTATGGATTTACTCGACAGACATGTTGAAGATGGAAATGTAACTGTACAGCATGCAGCATTAAGTGCCCTCAGAAATCTGGCCATTCCAGGTAGGACTTAAGAATGGTAGGCAACTCTGTACGAAATAAGATCTATTCTTTAGGGAGGTATTTATTTTATGTGATTTGTGGACCTATCCTGACCAAGAAAAAAAAAAATCTTCAAATTGTTTACATTTTTCTTACTAATAAATGGAGATCATATGTTAAATAGTTTTCACAAAACATAATCTTTGTGTTTGTTCAGATGAAATATTCTATTACCTTTTGTGGACTCCTAGATTAACACAGTTGGGTCAAGGACAGAGGTAAAAAGAAACATTTACTAAAGCTGAAGAATTATGCTGCTTTGTAAGTAAGAAGACAACTGTCAGATTTCCTTTACAAATTGTTTAAGTGTTTTGAGGGTAGGTTTAAAAAGCCAGTACATATGATTTTGTATGTTATGCTCCTACAGACAAACAGGATAATTAAGCCCCACCCCCAGTCCTATTCTTAAAATAAAGTAACAAGACTGTTTTTAAATAGAAAAATGTAACATGGGGCCTTAAAAATATTAAGACAATAAATATATATTGAATTGAATGACTATCATCAAGAATGCTAGCACCATTTTAACCACAGTCTCTCTTTCTCTCTTTCTTTCTAGTTGTAAATAAAGCAAAGATGTTATCAGCTGGAGTCACAGAGGCAGTTTTGAAATTCCTTAAGTCTGAAATGCCTCCAGTTCAGTTCAAACTTCTGGGAACTTTAAGAATGTTAATAGATGCACAAGGTAAAGGAAATGTTTTCACAAGGTAACATTTTTGGTATGATAGTCAATTTGCCTTAGTTGAAAAGGACTTGTTTTTAGCTTTCAGAATTATGTAATCATAAAGATAAATGGCAAATAAAAGGCAAAGAGAGATTGGTTTTAGAGTTTCATTCATTAATTTTCATGCTTGTTATAACTGAGTTTAAACAGAAATTATATTGCATCTCTACTGTACATATAATCCTGGTTTTATGTTGATTTATTAGCAGTTCTGAAGGGTTTTTATGTTTTAGCGTTTCATACCCATTTTTTTTTTTAAGGTTTTATTTATTTGACAGAGAGGGAGTGAGAGGGCACAAGCAGGGGGAGCAACAGAGGGAGAGGGAGAAGCGGGGCTCAATCCCAGGACCCCAGAATCATGACCTGAGCCGAAGGCAGACACTTAACCAACTGAGCCACGCAGGCGCCCCGTTTCATACCCGTTTTTACCTTGTCTTGAAAATCATGTTGCAGTACATGGACAGTCAAAATTCTTAAAAATTTATTTTGCAAACAGGGAGATCATTTTTCTGTTTACAGAAACAATGATGGAAACTACTCCTTGGAGTGAATTGTGTTCATTTACTTATTTCTAAATTCTAAACCTTTCTCTATATTGATTTCTCAGAGTCCTGCTCCTACCCTTTGTTATGGTTTGCCAGAGTACTGACAGACTACCAGGCTGAACCATAAGAGTATAACATTGTTTTGTATTTTATGTTCTGTATGAAAGTCCACAACTTTGTAGAAGAAGCTAAATAGTCCACTAGATATGGAGTATTTGCAGTTCTTGCTTAATAAAATCATTGTGTTGTGCCGTGTGTGTGTGTGTGTGTGTGTCGGTATAAAATTTTCTTTCACACTCTTAGATCTTTACCAGTTGTTTCACTTGGTTGCCTTTCAGTGATTGTTTCCTTTGTGGTTTGACTTCTTTCCTATAGCAGAAGCTGCTGAACAACTGGGAAAGAATGTTAAATTAGTGGAGCGTTTGGTAGAATGGTGTGAAGCCAAAGATCACGCTGGTGTGATGGGGGAGTCCAACAGACTGCTGTCTGCCCTCATACGACACAGTAAATCAAAAGTAAGTTCCAGAGAAAACTGTTCACTAAAAAACATACAAGTGGCCTTTTTGGAAACTCCGTATCATAGATCCCATATCATAAGCTTGCATTTTACACATTTATGTATAAATACATTACAGATAGACCTCTGAGATTCATAGTTTCTGTTCCAAACCACTGTGATAAAGCGAAAATTGCAAAAAAGTGAGTCAAATGAATTTTTTGGTTTCCTAATGCATATAAAAGTTGTGTTTATACTGTAGTCTGTTAAGTGTGCAATAACAGCATTATGTTTAATGAAATAATTTGTATACTTCAATTAAAAAATACTTTATTGCTAAAAAATGCTAACCATTTTCAGTGACTCATCATCACTGGTCACAGATCACCGTAACAAATATAGTAATGGAAAAGTTTGAAATTTTGTGAGAATTACCAAAATGTGATGCAGACCTGAAGTGAGCAAATGCTGTTGGGAAAATGGCACTGATAGACTTACTTGGTACAGGGTTGCACAGACCTTCAATTTGTAAAAAATGCATTATCTGTGAAGCACAGTAAAGTGAAGCACAGTAAAATGAGGGATGCCTGTGATCCACAATCCTGAAAAAGTCATTGAAGATTGAGCTTTTGTATTTAGTTCTGTTCCATAATAGTTAAGAGTAAGGCTTTGGAATCAGAGATGAGTTCAGATTTTATCTCCACTATATACTTGGTCAAGTCTTTCACATCTCACTATCTCAGTATAATACCTACCTACTGAAAGTTGTGAGAATGATTCAATGAGACATATACAAAGTGCTCAACTGGTACCTGGGACATAGTAAGCACTCAGTAAGTGGAGTCGTAAATGTTGCTGGTGTTGTTATTTTTACCACTACCGTCAGTGTCAAACATCTTCTGTGGGCCAGACACTGACCAAGCTAGCTAATGATATTAAGAAGTTAAATGATACCTAGGTAGTATGTGATGCTCTAAACTCACAAAGTTGGATGAAATCGATTCTCAGGGCAGTGTCCAGCCTAGTATGTCTGACATGTGGTTGCAAGCCTCTGTTGAGTGAGTGAACACATGAATGAGCAAATTTTAAAGATCACAATGGGAATGTGATCCCACAATGGGTGGGAACCCAGGCCAGTTTGCAGCTGATTTAGTATCTATAATATATACCTTTTATTTTTCTATAACCTGTTTTCTAAAGTGAGCCCTTTTGGTCATTTCACTTATGTCCATGGGAAAATGCATCACAACTTCTTAACCAAATCTTGAAGCCAAAGCTGTTCAATTGCTGTATTAAATTCAGATTTGAGGGTTTTGAGGCTTTTCTGTTTAAATCACAAGATTTCCCTGTCCCTCATCCAAACCCCCACTGTCTCCACCAAAAAAAAAAAAAAAAAAACAACTTTCAAGAACCCATTAAGCATCCATCATCATGTAGGTGTTTTGAAAAGACAAGGGAAACAGGACATGGCACCTTTCTAGGGGTATGTGTGTAACAAAAAGCAATTTGAAATGATATAATTTGAATGATAATTGTAACTTCATGATCATATTATAACTGTATGTTTACAGTTCAGTACTGTAGGCTGGGGTTTTGGTTTTTGTTGTTGTTCTGCTGCGTATCTTCCCTACAATTAAGTGTATACTGCTGTTAAGCAGCAATAGGAACCTTGATTTGCATACTTTAATGATTAGAGCATAAGGTGTGTTCCTTGTGTGAGCTCCAGATAAGAACTCTTAAATTATTTTTAAATTTCAAAGCATTAAAGTGGAATCAGTGATTTCATTTTGAGAATCAAAGCAGTTCTCAAAATATGTTCCATTGAAGACTAACCCTAAGAAATATTCCATAAAGAGAAAAGGTTGTACGATCAGATTAGTTAGGGAAGTAGTTCATTCCCTTTCCTTGCCTTTGGAATTCACAGCACATATTAGTACTACTCTAAAAAAATGTCCTTAACTCTGTTTAATCCACTGATTCCCAAGCTATCAGACAATGGGTTTTGCAAGTTGCATCTATTAAATACATTTCACCGGGCATACTTCAGAAAATGCTGCTCTGGAATAAGCTTTTAAACACTAGGTACAAGTTAGTCACATTCCTGTAGATCCTTAGCCAACTATTGTGAATTACAGTTCTCTCCTTGTGTTATTTTTAAACTTTGAAGGTCCTACTCCTTTTAAAGTTACCCTGAGTTCTTAGAGTCCAACCCTCTGAAAGTTTGCACTGACTCATGGGGTTTCACACTAGCTTAGTCATCTCAGCCATATACAGTGTGTTCCTGCACTTGTGCCAAGAGTAAATTCACATCTTCCTTCGAAAGAGTGCCCTAGGCTAGGACTCTTGAGCAACTAGCTGGACCTTCTGATTGTAGATATCAAAAACAGAAAAATATGGTTTGCTTCTACACTAGGAATATAAAAATTCCCTCCTGTCATAGGCACTCTTCTTTATCCTTGAAGAATAAAACATTCTTCAATTTTCGATCTAAAAACTTGATCAGACAAAATTTAGTCATTCACTCATACATCTAACATTTAATTCCTATACTGAGAAGTAGTCTTTGATGGTACAAAGTTGGGAAAGAAAATTTTTATCAGGTGATTCAGTGGCTGTGTTATAAATTGATTGTCTTGAATTTAAGCCTATTTCAGAACATAACATTGTAATCAGTATTTTACAGTTTTCAGCAAAGTTTGTAGCTGGATTATCTCAGTTATTAAGGGCAAATGGACCATAAAAGCTAAATATATGAGACTATTACATAGATAATTTGCCTTGGTTGTGTATGTACCAAAATTTAGCTTTCCATAAGAAAACTCCTTATAGGATTGCAAAATAATACATCATTTAAAACTTTGTAAAACATTATGAAGTATGTCCAAAATTTTTGGAGATTTTGCAGATACACCTAAGGTTTAGAAGGATGACCCAGAAAAATGTCTTCCTGTGTACTTCTACAGTTTAATAAATGAAATGGTTTCAGAAAAGTTAAACTCTCTGGATTAATTTTAGATGTGTATTGTTTAAAACTATTTGTAATTCTCCAGATGAACCTTGCTCTGTGGAGTGGTGCTAATATCCTTTTTTGTTAAATATCTTGAAATTTAAAATATAACTTTAAAATACATTCATAGAGCCTCTGTAGAGCACTGTGACTAGCTGTGTATGGCACTGTGATGAATTTAGGACATACACTTTTGTACAGAGCACAAATGGTTAGAAACAAGGAACTGATAGTCACACTGCCTGGATTTGAATCTTGACTTTTTTTTTACCATTTAATCACTGACTTTGGACAGATTTCATAACTTAATCTGAGCTTCAGTTTCTTCATCTGTTAACTAGAGATAATATCTAGCTGATGGAATTTTCTGTGAGGATAAGAATATGCTAATATCTGTAAGCTACCCAGTATAATGTCCAGTGTGTAGTTGTTGCTCCATAGAGGGTAACTATCAATATTATTCTCTTTTGTCAATATAACACAAGAACAATGGAACAATGCTTCATTTGTCTTTTGTCTTCCATTCTGTCAGGCAAAGCAACTTCATAGAGCATCTATTCAATAAACATTTATTGAGGTAGGAGGAGAGAGGGCAGGCATTTTAAAAGCACTACTCCAATATCTGTTCAAAAAAGTGAGATGGAGGGGCTCCTGGGTGGCTTAGTCAGTTAAGCATCTGACTCTTGATTTTGGCTCAGGCCATGATCTCAGGGTTGTGAGATCAAGGCCCGTGTCAGACTCTGCACTCTGCATGGAGTCTGCTTGAGATTCTTTCGCTCCCTCATCCACTGCTTGTGCACTCTCTAAAATAAAAAGTAAATAAATAAAATGAATAGAAAAAAATAAAATAATAAAAAAGAGATGGTAAAGGAGCTATGCTTGAACTTACAGGGAGCTGCTCACTTCTGATACGCAGTTTCCTTCTTCATCCATTACGTGCCCCTCCTTATACTCTAGTGGACTCTCCAGGGTGAATCACAAAATAAAGGATGAAATGCTAGTCCAAGAACCTTCATTAGGTGACTGCATATGTATCTATGAACCTCTTGTGGTCTTCTTTACTCAGTAAGCTCCTTTGTGATTTTTATAAAATTCTTTACTAATTTTAAGTTTCAGATAAAGTGCCCACCAAGTAAATTGGGAGGCTTTCTTTTTGTTAGAAAAGCCTTTTAAAAGACAGTTTCTCACTTACTAAAAGAAGGTAATGGTAAAAGGTTAGATGCCAAAATATAACCATCATACAAACTCAGTGCTAGGACTCCATAATTTAGAATGTTTGATCTTTAAATGCATTTGGGCTCAAAGCAAAGATACTATCTATAGTTTTCTTAAGAATTTATATAAGGTAAAAGCATAAAGGAAACCCCTTTTCAAGTATTTTAGCAAATTAATTTGAAAAATATTTATAATTACAGTTAGTTTTATACTGTCAAAGCTAAAGCAGACAGGCTACTTAATATCCAGCACTTAAATTACTAAAGGTAGTGAGAACAAAGAAAATTACCTTAAAAAATTCTAGAATTGAGACTTTCTACTAAATCACATTTAATCCAAGAGTTTTTAGGAAACAAAACTGAGATAAAAACAAAAATGAAGGGGCGCCTGGGTGGCTCAGTTGGTTGAGCGACTGCCTTCAGCTCAGGTCATGATCCTGGAGTCCTGGGATCGAGTCCTGCATCGGGCTCCCTGCTCAGCGGGGAGTCTGCTTCTCCCTCTGATCCTCTTCCCTCTCGTGCTATCTCTCATTCTCTCTCTCTCTCAAATAAATACAATCTTTAAAAAAAGAAAAAAAAAAAAAAAAAACTGAGATAAAAACAAAAATGAAGGGGCGCCTGGGTGGCTCATTCGTTAAGCATCTGCCTTCGGCTCAGGTCATGATCTCAGGTCCTGGGATCGAGCCCCGCATCAGGCTCCTTGCTTGGCGGGAAGCCTGCTACTCCCTCTCTCACTCACCCTGCTTGTGTTCCTTCTCTTGCTATGTCTCTGTCAAATAAATAAAATCTTTTAAAAAGTGAATACTAGAAATAAATGTGGCATTTTAAAAAATCTAACTTTTGCCGTATATTCTTATATATGCTTTTCATGTAATAACTTTGTAATTATCACAAAAACCTATGATAACACATTATCCTAGCATTAAATAAAAGGTCACTGAGATGCAGAGAGGTTCAGTAATTTGCTTAGTCAATGTTGGCAGTGGGTTTTATTCAATCTGGAACCCATTGTCTCCTCTGCCATTGAAGAGGACAGAGCTGCAGGTCCCATGAGAAATGAGGGAAGACAATTTTAAGTTCCTCTCAAGTCCCTTGACATGTAATCCAGTTTTGTCAGATCCAACAAAGGGGTAAAAGCTTAAAAAAAAAAAAAAAAAAACTTTACCTTGATCGTCTGGAAAACAACTACCTGGTACTGTAATAATGATTTGAAAAGAATTTTTTTTTTTTTTTTTTTGGTTATTATAAATCTTGATCTCTTTTTTTTGATCCTGTGGTAAGTCAACATTTGGGGCAATCACACTTATTTTTTTGAATGGTTGCTTCTGGGACTCTCTATTCCTTGCTATGAACTGCAGTGGTCTTTTTCACTTAGGTAATTTAAGTTGTCATCTTTTGATGAATTTATTTAAAGCTAAAAACTTTTTCCTTTTCTTCTGTGAAGAAAAAATTATGGTTAAATGTAATGATTCATACAGGACACTGTCAGAAAACCAATTTAACAATGAATTGACTATAATGCAGTCTCTTTATGTTTAAAGTTTATAACTGTGATATTTATTTATTGCAGGATGTAATTAAAACCATTGTACAGAGTGGTGGCATCAAACATCTAGTTACCATGGCAACTAGTGAACATGTAATAATGCAGAATGAAGCCCTTGTTGCTTTGGCACTAATAGCAGCTTTAGAGTTGGGTAAGTACCCCAGTGTCTAACTTATTTTCTCCTATTTTTATCTTGGATGAAATGAAGCACAGGAGTGGAATAGAAATCAACAAAACCTTGACTAGAAGCATTTTGCCAGCATGTGTCTGCACCTGTAGCTAAGTATATAAGAAATCACATTCCATAGATTGCCACCTCGGTTTTTGCTTTTGGTAACATTTTTAGGTCAATGCTTAACTCTTTTTAGAGTTTGAGTCTTAAATGTTATTTCAAGTTATAGGCACTTAGTAAACACAGAAAATAATTTCAGCAGGCCTAACAGAAATGAAACTGTATTTAGAATACAGCAGCAAGTTTAGTCTGCTGCCCTTCCAGTGACTCAGACCTTGTCTTCCATCTCTATTACTGACTCTCTCTCTTGCTCTTATCTCCTATCACCATGGCTTCTAGTGCCCTCTAGTATTGCCCTCATTCTAAATTCTCACCTTCTGTGTGTTTTACATTCAAAATTCCCCAAAAGCAGAGTTCAGTAATTCAGTTGGTGTCTTTCTAGCATATAGTATCCCCATTGGTCAGAATTCTTCTTGAGAAGCTAGTTCAAAGTCATCTAGCTTATGGATAGTAACCTTTGTCCCAGGAACCAATCAGTCACACAGCCTGTGGTTAAGGCCTGAGACTGCCTTACACAAAGGAGGACTATAGACTTAGTAGGTCTGTCCTGTCCAGTTCAAAGCCATTTAGGTAAACACTGTTAACTGATGAGTTCCTAATTCCCACTGATGATTTAGGTCCATAATTCTCACACAGGCACGTGGACCCACAACCCCTATACCACGAAGCCAAAAGATAAACACATAAACATGGTATATCTTTCCCTAGTGTCACATTTACTCAGATTTTAGGTATGAAAGATTTGAATTTTTGTCTTAAAGGGTTTTGAATTTTAAAACAATTTTTAAAAAATCACAGGTATAAGTAGGATATAAAATTTTTTTGAATTTTAAAGATAAAAGACTCTAAGAAAATGTATGCTTATTCTCAGTGACTTTGGCCTATAGTTAGAAATGCTTTGGAAGTCAGTTTAGGTCCCAGATTAGCCATGACTTCACACATGGTTTGAGTAGAGTCAGCCTAGAAGTCCAGCCATCATGGGGGGGTCAGATAGGGGGAGTTGTGATAAAGGGGCGGGAGTCAGTGAGGACACTGAATACCAAACTGGGTTCATGGCCTGATTTTAAGTGGCTTAAAGTGATGGGGCAGTTTCAGAATATGCTTGATGACCCAGCCTGGGATGAATCTGGTTTTCTGCCAATATCTTCCAAACAAGCTATAATTTCATCAGCTTCCTGATAGCTAAACATTTGCCTCAATCTCGTCACCTCACCATACAACTATATAAAATGCGATACCTACTTTTTTTTTAATTGTTTCCTAGTGTTTCCTAGGCTCCTTGGGCTTAAGATATAAAAATAAGACCACACTATCTTTTTAATACATAACACACTTTGAAAACCGTATTTTTCCAGTCTTGTTTTCTTATAGACTGTTTGATATTAAGGAATTATAAATTTTTTGTATGATAATAGTATTAAAGCAGCATTTTTAAGAGTCTTTTTTTTTTTTTTAGATAATTGTATATTCACATGCCGTTGTAAAAAATAACATAGAGATCCCTTGTATATATTACCCAGTTTCTCCCAGTGGTAACATTTTTCAAAACTATAAATATTTCAGCTATTGATATAACTTACCAGTCTTATTCAGATTTCCCTAGTTTTACTTGTTCTCATTTGTGTGTATGTTAAGTTCTATATAGTTTTAGGACGTGTAGGTTTGTGTATCGACCACCACATTCAAGAAACTAAATAGTTTAACACCACAGGGATCCCTCCATTTATCACCACACTAGTCACCTACCTCCTCCTCCTACCCCTTACCTTGTTTCTCATCCCTGGAAACCACTAATCTGCCCTTCATTTCTAAAATGTTATATATATGGAATCATATAGTATGTGACCTTTTGGGATTGGCTTCCTTAATTCAGCATAATTTCCTAAAGAGATCTGATTTGTTTTGTGTGTCAGTTGTTTTTTTATTGAATAGTGTTCCATGGTTTGTACATACCACAGTTTGTTTGACCATTCCTGTCAAAAAACATCTGGGCTTATTCTACTTTGGGGCTTTTAAAAATAAATAAATGCTATAAATATTCATACATAGGTTTTTATGTGAGCATAAATTTTCATTTCTTTGAATAATAAATGCCTAGGAGTGCAGTTGCTAGGTTGTGTGGTAACTATATGTTTAATTTTTAAAGAAACTGTCAAACTGTTTTCCAGAATGGCTATACCATTTTACATTCCCACTAGCACTGTATGAGTGATCTAGTTTTCTCCACATTTTCACCAAATATTTGGTATTGTCACTGTTTTTTATTTTAGCCACCCTGATAGCTGTACAGGGATATCTCATTATGTTTTTTTCCATTTTTCTAATGGTAAGCATATGAAAAGATGTTCATCATTATTTGCCATCTGTATATATTCTTTGATGAATTACCTATGGATAATTTTTGCTCATTTTCTAATTTTTTAACTATTGAGTTGAAAATTCTTTATTCTAGAACTTTTATAGTTTTACATTTTATACTTAAATCTGTAATCCACTTTAAGATCTGGATAAAGTGTGTGGTTTAGGTCAACTTTTTTTTTTTTTGCCTGTGGAGGTCTCATTGCCAGTACTGTTTGTTGAAGAGGCTATCTTTTCCTCCACTGAATTGCTTTTGTACCTTTGTCAAAAATCATTTGAACGTATATGTGTGGGTCTATTTCTGGGGTTCTCTATTCAATTCTCTCTCTACCAGTACCACACTCTTGATAACTGTGCTATACAGTGAACCTTAACATCGGGTAGAATTCCTCCCACTTTCTTTTTTATCGAGATTATTTACCTGTTCTAGGGCCTGTGCTTTCCATATAAATTTTAGTATAAACTTACAGATTTTCTACAGAAAATCCTCTGGGATTTTGATAGGAATTGCCTTAAGAGTTTTCATCTCTTAAAGATACATACTGAGGGGTGCCTGGGTGGCTCAGTCGTTAAGCGTCTGCCTTCAGCTCAGGTCATGATCCCAGGGTCCTGAGATCGAGTCCCGCATCAGACTCCTTGCTCAGCGGGGAGTCTAGTTCTCCCTCTGCCCCTGCTTGTGTCCCCTCTCTCACTCTGTCTCTCTCTGTTGAATAAATAAATAAAATCTTTAAAAAAAAAAAAAGATAAAGGGCGCCTGGGTGGCTCAGTTGGTTAAGCCACTGCCTTCGGCTCAGGTCATGATCCTGGAGTCCCGGGATCGAGTCCCGCATCGGGCTCCCTGCTGAGCGGGGAGTCTGCTTCTCCCTCTGACCCTCTTCCCTCTCATGCTCTCTGTCTCTCATTCTCCCTCTCTCAAATAAATAAATAAAATCTTTAAAAATAAAAAAATAAAAAAATAAAAAAAATAAAAAAAATAAAAATAAAAAAAAAAAGATACATACTGAAATACATATGGAAGAAACTATGTTATTTTTAGGATTTGCTCCAAAATAATTTGAGATGAACAGGTGAATGAAACTAGAGATAGATGAAACAAGATTGGCCATAATTTTTTAAGATAATAGTAAATAATGTATTATATAATCTTTTCTGCTTTTGCATATGTTTAACCTTTTCCATAAGGATTTTTTAATTGCCTCATATCAAAAGGAATATTTTAATACTAAATTTTAAGCTTAAACTGTAATATCTGCTGAAATTTAACTCTTCTTTAATAAGGTCTGAATTTAATATTCTATTTGTAGGTCATCGTTATTTATCAGTCCCTTTTGGAGGGTTTTATATGATCAGTTTTTAGAAAAGGAATCAGTGTTTAGCCACATTGCACCAGGTTCATAAACAGTGGACAAAACTGATACTTTCTTTCATATTTTAGGCACTGCCGAGAAAGATCTAGAAAGTGCTAAACTTGTACAGATTTTACACAGACTGCTAGCAGATGAAAGAAGTGCTCCTGAAATCAAATATAATTCCATGGTCCTGATTTGTGCTCTCATGGGATCTGGTAAGCATTTCTTCTAAAATTTGAGGTCTATCAATATATGGTTGACATTAAATATAGAATAGTAGTAAATGGTGGCTTTGGGTTTTAAAAGCATTAGAAATTAGTTTCTGGAGGATACAGGATTACTTTTACTTGAAAATATTCGCAAAAGATTCTCACAATAATAATATAAGTATCATGGGGCACCTGGGAGGGCTCAGTCAGTTGTCCGTCCAACTCTTGATTTCAGCTCAGATCGTGATCTCCAGGTCATGAGATCGAGCCCTGCGTCGGGCTCCAAACTCAGCACAGAGTCTGCTTGAGAGTCTCTCTTTCCCTCCCCCCTGCTCACATACTCTCGCTCTCGCTAAAATAAAACAAAAAATCTTAAAAATATCATATAGAAAATAGACAAAAAAATATTTTAAAATTAATAACTAAGATTCAACTCTAAAATATTTTATATAAAGAACAAATTCTGATTTTGTGTATCACGATATTAGCTAAGGAATTTGTTCAAGAAATCATTGGCATATTTTGGCATTATATTCCATGGATACTGAAAAGAATGTGTATTCTACTGTTACTGAGTGAAGTGTTCTTGAAATGTCACTTAGATCCTTTTGGTTGTTGGTAATGGAATTGAGTTTGCTATATTCTTAGCAAATAGAATATATTGATAGTCTGACTAATTGTTTTGTCAGTTGTTGAGACAGGGATATTGAAGTCTCCAATAATAATGGTGGATTTGTCTGTTTCTCCTTTTAGTTCTGTAAGTTTTTGCTTCACATATTTTGCAGCTCTTTTGGTAGATATATACACCTTTTGGATTGCTATTGTCTTCCTGGTGGATTGACTTTTCTTTCTATCATTATGTTCCTCTCTGGTGTGGTAACTTTTTTTCCTCTGAAGTCTACTTTATCTGATATTAATATAGCTGCTTCTACTTTCTTTTGAATAACATCCATAGGATCTTTTCCCACCCTTTTAATCTCAATCTGCTTTATCATTATACTTGAAGTGTAGAGAGCACCTTGTTAGGTCATGTGCTTTAATCCACTCTGTCTCTCTTAATTGGTGTATTTAGACCATTTACATTTAATGTAAGGACTGATGTTATGGCTTAAGTCTGCAGTTTCATTTTTTTATTTTGTTTCTCGTTCCTGACTTGTTATTGATTGCTTGAGCAATCATTACCCTCCCTCATTTATCTCAGATATTTCCTCTGTATACATTTAGAACCACATTAGACATTGTTACAATTTTTGTTTTCAACCATCTAACATAATTCAGAAAACTCGAGAGAAGGAAAGTCTGTCATATTTATCTACACTTTTGCTATATGGGTTGTTCTTCCTTCCTGATGTTCCCAGATTGCTTTTTTTAAACATTCCCTTTCTGTTTAGAGAACTTACTTTTAGCCACTCTTTTGGGTTAGGTCTGCTAGTGACAAATTGTTTTCTGTTATTTTAGAATATCTTGGCTTCCCCTTCATTTGTGAAAAATGTATTCTCTGGGTATAGAATTTTGGGTTGATGGTTCTTTTTCTTTCAACATTTGAAAAATATGCCATTTTCTTCTGGCTTCCATGGTTTCTTAAGAGAAATCCAGTCTTCCAGTTCTTTATTTTCCCCTCTTGGTAAGGTGTCACTTCAAGATTTTTTGGTCTTTAATTTTCAAGCTTGACTGTGATGTGTCATGGCATGGGTTTCTTTGGGTTCATCCTGTTTCAAGTTTGCTCACCTTCTTGAGTAGGTAGGCTTATGTCTTCTGCTAAATTTGGAAAGTTTTTGTAACCTTATTTCTTTAGGTACTTTTTCAGCCCCACCCTATTTCTCCTCTCCTTTCAGGTCTCTAATGGCAGGAATGTGAGATCTTTAGTTATATCCTACAGTCTCCTGACGTTTTGTTCATTTTTTTCCAGATTATCTCCTCTCTTGTTCAAATTACCCATCTTAAAGTTCACTGATTTCTTCTGTCCCCTCCATTCTCCTGTTGAGCTTATCCACTAACTATAGTTTTGAGTTCTAAAACTCCCATTTGCTACTTTTTTATGTCTTCTGTTTCCTGGCTGAGACTGTTATTGAGGCATTTTTTAATGTAAAATATACATAAAATTTACCATTATAACCATTTTTAAATGTACAGTTCAGTGGCAGAGTAGTACATTCACACTGCTGTACAACCATCACCACCCTTTTCTTCTCCCAAACTGAAACTCAGTACTCTTTAAAAAGAGTATATATCCATGGAATATATGCCAAAATATGCCAATCACCCATCCCTCCAGCTTTTGGCAGCCACCATTCTATCTTCTGTCTCTCTGAATTTGACTACTCTAGGTACCCTTTAATCATACAATATTCTTTTTTGTGTGGCTTATTTCACTTACCATAAGGTCTCCAGGGCTCATCCAAATAGTAGCCAGTGTCAGAATTTCATTCCTTCTTAAGGCTGAATAATGCCCCATTGTATGTATATATATCACATTTTGTTTATCCATTCATCCATCAATGGACATTGGGTTATTGTCACCTTTGGGCTATTGTAAATAAGGCCACTATGAAAATGTGGGTGCATAGGTATTTTTTCAGTTCCTGCTTTTAGTCATTTTTGGAATATACACACAAGTGGAATTGCTGGATCATACAGTAATGGCTTCATTTAATATTTTGAGGAATCACCATACTGTTTTTCACAGTAGCTACACCATATTACATTCCTACCAGTAATGTACATAGGTTCCAATTTCTCTACATCCTAACATTTTTTTTTTCTATAATAGCCATCCTAATGGGTATGAAGTGGTATCTTACTATGCTTTTGATTTGCATTTCCCTAATGATTAGTGATGTAGGGGATCTTTTCATGTGTTCATTGCCCACTTGTATACCTTCTTTGGGGAATGTCTATTCTAAAGTTCTTTGTCCATTTTTTAATCGAGTTATTTTGTTGAGTTGAAAGGTTCCTTATATTTTGGGGATATTAATCCCTGTTGGATATATGATTTACATATATTTTCTCCCATTTTGTGGGTTGCCTTTTCAGTCTATTGATAGTAATCTTTGGTACACAGAAGTTTCTAATTTTGATAAAGTCCTGTGTATCTGTTTTTCCTTGTGTTACCTATGTTTTTGATGCATATCCAAGATACAATTGCTAAATCCAAAGTTTTTCCTTTATATTTTAAGAGTCTTACAGTTTTAGCTCTTAACTGTAATTTTTGTACATAGGGGCTTATGGCTCTCCCATTTTACCAGCACCATTTGTTGAAAAAACTGTCCTTTCCTTATTGAATGTCAAATCTTTGTCAAAACTATTTTGACTGTATATATGAGGGTTTATTTCTGGGCTGTTTTATTCTGTTGATCTATAGATCTGTATTTCAGCACCACACTGTTTTGATTATTATAGCTTTAGAGTAGCTTTCGAAATTAGAAAGCATGAGTTGAGATTGTTTCGACTCTTAAGTCTCTTGAGAGTCCATCTGAATTTTAGGATGCAGTTTTCTGTTTCTACTAAAAACATTACTAGTTTTAGACCTCACAGTCTTATTAAAGTAAATATATCATCAGTTTGAGGAATGTTGATTGCATTAAACTTATTAGATGTCAGTCTTCTCATACAGCAGTCTCCAAGACTTAAGAGCCTGGTATTTTCCTGTAATTGAGGGTAAAGAAAGAGAGCAAGAAAGCCAGAAAGAGGAAGATCAGATATCTAAAAGGGAAGCCTATTGTCACAGAAATTTGTTGAAGGGATATGAAGTATAACCTGTTTCATTTGCCACAAAATTAATTTGAAACAGATCTAAGTTTTTTTTGTAAGTCATTGGACTTCATATTTGAACTGATGATAGATAGGGCCAAGGGGTATATAACTGAAACTTGAGATCATGCCATGAGCTGTGTTTCATTATAACTCATTACTCTAATCAAACTTAAACTGCAGAACTTGACATCTATATATAGATATGGCAAGTAAAGTTCCTCTGATTTATTATAACACAACTCTTACAAAGACATTTCTCGGCTACTGCTGTGTGTCCAGCACTTGTCTTTAAAAGTGTCTTAGCATTTCTAGACTGCTAGAGTTTTTCCAGGATTGTTCCTAGTTTTATAACTTGGTATCATCCAGATGAACATTTTAGGTATATATACTGGATAGATTGTATATTAAGATTAGAACAATCAGAACAGTAGCATATCTGTTATCTTGGTTTTTTGTTTTTTTGTTTTGTCTTCCAGAATCTCTACACAAGGAAGTACAGGATTTGGCCTTTCTAGATGTTGTATCCAAACTTCGCAGTCATGAGAACAAAAGTGTTGCCCAACAGGCCTCTCTCACAGAGCAGAGACTTACTGTGGACAGCTGAGAACAGCCCCTGCCTGATACATGGCATTATCCCACCTCTGATTTCCCCTTTGTCCTCCATCCAGCTGCCTCTTCTGCTTCATTTTCTTCCATATCACTTGTGCATGCGTGTAATGTTCCAGTACCAATTGAAGAACTGCTGTAGGTACCTGCCCAATAAGATTTCTAAACCCATAGTTAGTGTGAACATGAATTTGTCAAAAACAGGTCTCCACCCATAACTGTTCTCTTGTATTCCTGTTGCTTGAGCTACATTAAGTAGAATGTGCATGTTGTAGTCCTATGATGATGTAAACTTGGTACTACATAATGACTTGCTCCTCACATTTGGTAAACTACATAATAATGTACTGGTGAATTAGAAACAAACAAGAATGCAGCAGGATCTGTCTAGCTTATTAAGGATGGAACAGAATAGTAAAAATAGCACCATTTTTTGGTGCTTGGGAAGCACAGTGACCAAAAAACTGTATGGCTGCTCTTTCATTAGTCTTACCTACTAATGTCAAACCCATGGTACCTAGAGTTAAATAAAATCCAATGCTCTCACTCTTTACCCTATGGTTTCTCCTTCTTCCTAACTATGTAGACTCCTGAAACTGCCACAAACTTGGCAAGACTTCCCTGAGGCTTTTTAATTTCATATTTAATTGGCTGTCATCATTGAAACCTAACATTGAAATCATTTGTACTTTTCAGCATGAAACTAAGGGGTTGAAGAATCTGTGTTACACTAAGTAACATCTTTTTTGGCCTATATTTTAGAATCTATGTACATTTTGACATCAGCATTGTCCAACACCTGTCTTTAAAAGTTCACCTGGCATTTTTCAACTGAGGAAATTGAGTATAGCTCATTGGAGGGTGGGGTGGTTGGGTTTTTTGGGTTTTTGGCTATTTTTCATCATTCAGCTTGAAAGCAAGAAGTTTCCTCTGTCGTAGTCCTTTTAAATCTTATATTAGAACTAGCAGGACATAGGAAAAAAAGATTAAGAAAGAAGTTTGTCTATACTAAAGAAAGGAAGCAGGTTATAAAAGCCATAGTAGCCAGTCCAGTTCATTCTGCAGATGGCCTCATAGCAGTAGCTGTTTAGAGTTTCCCACCTCCACTTGCCACAGAGAACTGCAGTAGATCTTAAAGCTACCAGAAAAGGTGACGATGCCAAGACTCCAGAGATGAGAGGACCCTCTTGGCGAAATATAGTGTACTCTTCACTGCCACTGAGACCACCAAATGGGTTTTTAGAACTTTGAAACACAATCTTTGTAAAATAATCAAAGATCCCTGTAACCTACGTATCTTGTCCCCATGCACAAGTTTGACAAATACTGGCTGAAAGGTGTGATGGGCCCCGATATGGAAGGACTGCAGGACAGTAGAATGGGCTGCCCGGGGTGACAGGAGCTCTTTCCTCTTCAATGGGAGATGCTGCACATATCTGTGGGGTGATTGAAGTTGGACTTTTGACTCTGAAACAGCTATAATTGAATAAAATTAAAACCTCAGTGGAGGTAAAGAAACTTTGATTGATTGTTCCCTTTGATGTCCAGGAAAGGGACTATTATTGTGAGTGCTTATGCTACACTTACTGTAAGAATGATCTTGTTTATTGTCTTCTTCTGGGCTGGATAGTGGACTATATTTTATTATAGGTTTTGAAAAACATCTGTAATGTTGAATAGGCTGTCCATATTAATAACTAAATAAATAGTATATCAAACTGTAATGGCATCATTTGGTTTGTTTGTATATTTTACTTCTAATTCCCGCTCCTAGAACAGTGATTGCTCATTGTTGGTGCTCAGTAAGTATTTGTTGATGAATTCCCACCTATATAAACTTACAGACTCCCTAAACTAATCCTAGATAGATTGAAAGAGAAATGAGATTTAGATATTTGTCTGATTTCAGAGAATTTTTTTTTTATGGGATTGGTCCCTATTGAAAAATCATCATATAGAAAACCTCAGAACAGAGGTATCCAAAAATTAGAGATTTCAGAGAAGCCATCATATGGGCCAGCTACCAGCAATCAGTTGATATGCTAGGAATTCCCATCTCCAAAAAAACAAAGTACATATCTAATCACCACTTTTTCTGCAGAGAGACCAGAAGGCTATATGCCCTTATAACAACAGAGGTCCACCAAACTAGGTGATTTCCTGCTCTGCCATGGCAGGAGGTGGGAGTCTACAGACAATACTACTTGAACTGAGTTCTGGAGGCCACCTTGAAATTAGTTTGCTACCCACTAAGAATGCTTTCTGAGGGAGAGAATGGGAGGAACTGTACAGCATAGCTTTAATTATCACTATGTGTCAGGATTAGAACATAGCTGAAAAGCAAAAAGGCCGAGAATTAGAAGGAAGATGTCTCAGTGAAAGGCACTAAAATGTCTTCCCTCCCTTCTGGGAAGGAAGCCCATTCACTCCTTGGGATCTTGCTAACCAGCCTGCAGACTGTAACCTCATTGTGCTCAAAGCAAAATTGATTAAATGCTGGCCCATAATCCAGTGTTTTCAACTTGATAAAACATGGTTTGTATATGTTATAACCATAGAGATGTAGACAAAATTTTTTAGTTCTAAAATGATTTTGTCTTAGATGGAACAAAATGCAGCTCTTAGATATAACCATTTGTGTGAAGTATTCTGAGAAACCCTGCATGTGAAGATTTCAAAAAGAAATGCTCTTTGGTATCATTAGGAAGGTTATCGTCTTAATTCTGCTGAATATAAGGGTTGAAGATATCTATCACTTAGGTAAGTATTCCCCCTTTGTATTCAGCTGTTACTAGAATCATTAAGCTTAAAAGTCTTAACTCTAGGAAACCATAATATTTGGATTACACAAGTGTCTATTAAAGAGCACTTAATGATAAACTTAATAGCTGTAACCAGGAAAATTGAGGGTTTTTTTCCACAGATGTGCTCTCTTAATTTACCTACATACAATACATAATTATATGCCATGTAGCTTCATAGATAGATGTTTTATAGGGGTGTCTGACAGATGTGAAAACTATTTTAAGTGTGATTAGTGAAAAGAGTAAGGTCTTTAAATACTGTGTGACCTGAGGTCACATCCTGGTTCTGTTAACGTACTGGCTGTGTGACCATCACGGAGTTACTTAAATTCTCTGAGCCTGCTTTCTTATCAATGTGATGAGTTTAATAATCCCTACTTCCCAGATTTTGTGGGGTAACTGAAACTTCCAGAGGTTGAAGGTAAGATTGGATAGAACTATGATACCTGTGACATCTTATGGCCTATCCCTCTTCCCTCTGGAGGGTTCCCAGCTAAAGGAACTCAAAGAACAGCCAAATGGGAGATATTTTCTATTAATAGTTTGAGGAGCACCCAGTTATTCTCAGTGCAGAATGCGTAACCCCTTGCTTCCTACCCCTGAAACTGTGATGGCCAGGTCTGCAAAGTAGGCCTTGGAAGTAGGTCCCCACTACAGGACTTCCTCTTCCTGTTCAGACCTCTCTCTAAAGTGGGAGTAACAGTAGTAGTGCAATGATCTTAGCTTTTATTAATATTACTAAGTCAATATAAATAAAGCTGTAGTACTACAAGTTCTCCTCAATATAGAAACAAAATGATCCCTCTTCCCCTTTTCAATGCTGCCCAACTCATCAGTATATATACATTTTATATACATACCTGTTCATGTATGTCTTTTTCTTAAATATCAATGGTGTGTGTTTTGCATGAGAGCTTTTGGTAG
The DNA here is from genome assembly GCF_003265705.2 of Callorhinus ursinus. Classification (NCBI taxonomy): domain Eukaryota; kingdom Metazoa; phylum Chordata; class Mammalia; order Carnivora; family Otariidae; genus Callorhinus; species Callorhinus ursinus. The sequence continues at coordinate 80,736,890 of NW_027397066.1, forward strand.
CTGTGCTCTGAATCCTGATAGAATCCACTTAGGATGGCCTATTTATCATTATACTTCTTGACTAGACAGAGTCCCTTCATGTTGGAGGTTTCCAAGAGTAAGCTGTTCCTTTTAGGTCATGAATGGTCGGCTACAGTTTTTGAAGGAAAAAAGCCTCGCATGGAATTTATGCTCTTTTTTAAATTTAATTTCTTATTCTTTCCTTCTTAGTGGACTTTTAAAAATTCATTATTTCCTTACTCTGTTTCTTCCTAGAAAACAAACAAACCAAAACTTTTTAGCCATGACACATTCGAACATTTTAAAAATGGTCAGTACATATATACCTATTTGTAGTACTAGATAAATAGAAACTTAGTATGCTGACAATTCATTCAAATATTGACGCCTGTGGTTCTCCTGACATTTGTTCTCAGTCCCTGAAGTCACATTTATCCAAAGAGAGATATAGAGCCTCCCACTTAGCAAAATGAAGGACCAGGGTGATGTTAGGAGCAGCGACTATTCTCACAAGTGACTTCACTGTCGCTTTCTCTGGCCCCCAGCATTATCAATGCAGCTTTCAGGGAGTAAAAACCGGAGCAAGCAAGGTGGCTAAAGCATGGAAATGGGGGCTCAAAGGAGGTTTGAATCAAAAAAACAAACTTGGCTTTCACCTTCACCCCTGACCTCCGAACACATTCTTAGAACTTGTCCATGGCTCAGAGATATGTGGTTTTGCTCATAGGCATGTGTGCAATTTTATTTTACTCTGTTTAGCCCAATTGAGTTAAAACCACATTCAGGTGGTATGTGGAACTTGGTTTTTAGTTGGTGTTGGTCACAGAGAATTTTCTGTTTCAGGATTAGGTTTTCAGAAATTTAGCTAAATTTGTTTTATCTTCATCAAGGAAGTGTAAAGCCTAATCCTGTCATACTTTGAAACCTGTTAGTTTCATATTTAAGATTTTTTTTTAAGGAAATAATTTTAAAGATCTTTACTAGATCTCTGTTAAAATAAAAAATTTAAAGCCTTAACACAGACTCCTAGCATCCGAACTTTAAATGTAACAATAGATCTTTTAAAAATACATGTAATCTATTTTCATATATAACTGAGAGACATTACTTACTATTGCAGTAGTTACTTTGTTATTTATCAATTCCCAAGAATCCTGAAGAATCTTGAAGGAAAGAAATTCTGGCTGTACCTTCAGATTACTGTCAAAAATAAATTCCTCTGTGGATGCTCACTTTGAATTTTATAACCATCTCTATTTTAAAATAGGCCTCCCTTCTACCAAAATAGTGTTTTCCTTGGTTGGTTTTTAAGGGACTGCCATATAAATAGAGCCAAGCCTGTAGGGAAGCTGGCTTCGTCCCTGCCTTCACAGAGTTCATGCACTCAGGTGAACAACCCCTTCTCCTTTTAGGACATTTCACAGGACTCTTCCAAGGTCAGCATCACCTTTCACCAGGACCAGAGAAAGCCAGCTTTTGACCTTGTCTTCTCTTCAGGGATATTCTGCTCAGCTTCTTGGTTCTCAGTCCCTTTCCCATGTCTAGCATAGGCACATCAGATGAATACCTATAATTACATAGAATTTACGAAGGAGGGAAAGGTTGAATTACACTCTAAGATAATATAAAGGCATGTAGGTTGCAACCCAACAGCCGAAGATAAAGAGCTGCCCTAATCAGGGTGAACAATGGGGAGGAAATATTAACCAGAGTAGCTTTTATTTCAGACCCATCTCTGAAGGAATACAAAATAGTCCCTATTTTCAATTGGGGCCAACTATCAGTATAGAAGTCCTTTACCCCACCTTCCCTTTTTTTAAGGTTCAGGAATGCAACCCACTCCCCCACTACACCTTTCCTACAATAACTTCCTTTTTCTTGCAGGTAAGGAAATACCACTCTTAACCCACACCACCCAACCCCCAGTGCCCAGAAGTTAGAGGAAGTGACACAGCAGAGTGACCACTGGGCTTCACTGTATCCCATACTAACACCTGTTAAATCCTCTGCTTCCCGCTCCTGCCTCTTGCCCCTTGTTCCCCTAGCAGGGTGGCTGTGAGAGGCAGCGCCTTCCCCCAAGCCGTGAGAAGTGGGAGCAAGGTGTGCACTGGCCTAAGAAAAGCATCTGAAGAAAAGATGTTATCGGTACAGGAGTGTCCGTAACCGGATTTGACAGTCCCTTACCCCCTAAAATGCAGGCTTTGTTAAACCTGGGACTGAGGGCTGATGCTCAGTTTCGGAGTGAGATTCTGGCACACTCTCCCACAGCAAGTGCCCTGTGTGTGTGTGCACACTGTGCACTGTTCAAGTGTTCTGCCACATGTAGCTACATCCTCTCCACTTATATAAGTGTTGTTCACATTACTAATTATTTCACAAACCTCACTTTTAATGGCCGCATATTCTTCAGTTACAGTAGATGCACCATAATTTACTTAACCATTTTCCCACATTTGAGCACTTAAGACATATTTTGATTTTTGAAAAACAAACCAAATGCAAAATTGTGAGCATTTGCAGATGCTAGAGTAGTTCTTAGAAATTATCTGACCTGTCAGTCCCTGCCATTCGACTTTCTGCCTCTAATTCCTCTCGCTTTCTTCTTCAGAGGTCCTTGTCAGTTGTTCAGTGAGCCTCTTTGCCCCCTCCTGGTTCCACTTGTCCTTTCTTCACCTCCTGGACACTCCTGGCTCCTGCCAAGCACTCCTTCATCTCCTAAGGGGACCCACTGCCCAGGGGAAGAGGGGCCACGAGGGAGGAGTGGCAACACCTCCCTCCTGGGCATCCAGGCAGGAAGTCAGGGTGACCCACTTGCCACTGACCACCACCCCCTCACCCAATGTATCAGAGTGGGCCTCCTACAAAGAGGAGGTGAACACACCTTCAAGCCCCACTGGAGCTGGTGTTTAGCTAATGGGAATCTAATTGCCTCTTAGCACTGTCATCAACTGCTCCCAGCACTTCTGCACCTCTTACCAAGCCTGTGAGCCACCACTCTGATTTGTTCCAAGCTGATAAACACTCTTGAGGCACCACTCACGTGGAGGGGGAAGAGAGGGGTGGAGAGCCTCTTCTTCCACAAGAATCCTCATTTAATACTCCTTGGGATTCTATACGCTGACTGCCCATTTCTTTCTATAGACTAGAGAGGGCAAACCGGGGGCCCTCATGCATCTTTGTTTCACATGGTATTTTGAAGAAAAAGAAAGGCGGGGGGGGGGGAGCGCAGGGATGAGCAGCTGTAAACATTTAAAATTTGGATGATTTTGCATTAAAATCTAGTTTTTTTTTTTTTTTTTTTTTTTAATGGGGAGATCTGGTAACCAGGGACTCTATTCCAGGCAGACAGCATGTGGCTGTGGCCCTTTGCATAGGGCGTGCTTCTCTAGCCTACTAGAGTCCCCACCTGGCTCCCCTGCCCTGTTTCCCCAGAAGTCCATTGCCCCTGGACGTCCGTGTGTCTGTGACCCTGTGGAGCCCACATGTGCAGGCTGTCTGCTTCTGGAGCAGAAGAACGGGCAATGGAATTTTAGGAGGAAAGAAGCAGGAAGACAGGAAAAGCCACGCTTAATGGAGGCCCCAATATTTGACCCAAGGGCACTTTTATGACCCATGCAAACGTGCATTATTTTTATCCCCTCAAAGCCTTGACATTCTGAAGGGCAGTGACAGCTGCAGTCTGACTGACAAGTATTAGATACCTGGCAATACAGCTGCAGGCCACGCCCAAGCCTGCACCCACTGCATCGTCCTAACAGGAGGGAGACAGTGCTGACCTTCCTGTCCCTTCACGGTGCTGGCAGCACACTGTGGTGACCGCAGAAACCGACGAAGTCCCTTCTTAGCTGGGTCAGAAATACATCCCTTCTCCTGAGGACAAAATTATCCTAACCATCCCCTTCATCCCATGAGTCAGGGGCTTTTACGAAATAGGGGGACCCTGCTAACCCAAAAAGAGAAACACCCTGCTCCTAAATGTTTCACTGACATCATATACCAAAGGGGAGTATGTTCCCCATCCGCCCCAGAGTGAGTAAGCCCCAAGGGCCAGGTAATTCTCTGTGATTCAAACCACCGAGCATCACACAGACCATGAGCTAAGGTATGGCATAGACAGGAATAGCTGTCAAATCTTATTTTCCCTAGAGGGTTAGTCGGCTCAGCACCAAAAATATGCCAGAGCTCCCCCCATCTCTGCCATATTAGAAGATGAATAGACTATCAGTAAGAGACCCAAACGAAATGTCTTCAGTTTCTGAGAAATTGAGGCAGAGCGTGGAAAAAAAGAAGAAGTCAGTCACCACTTGGGACCCAGACATGATTCAAATGTCTACAAAGCCAGGACATGCAGGAATGGTGGGCCTGGGCAAGGGTCATATTGGTAGGACCAAATAAAATAATCAGAAAGACAAGAAAAACAAATACTTTAAAAGACACTTTGTCTTTTAAATACCTATTATGAGTTATTGACCCAATACCCAGCTCCTCGTTCCTTTTTAACAGAACTCCGTTTTTTGTTCAGGGGGACATTGTGCCAAGTTTAAGATGGAACTCCCAACTTCCCAGCTTTCTAAGCTTCGCCTTCTCCATTTCTTCCTTTTCCCTGCCTCAAGTGTTGATATGGGCTCCCCAAGTACAGCAGCCCTCTTGCTACCATGAGGTACAAACATGAGGACAAAGGCCCATACACCAAGGACAGTGGAGCAGAAAGGGGAACAGCGCCTCGATCCGCAGTGGCATCAGAGACCCGGAGGAGAAGCCCCGTACTGAGGGCTCTCAGGCATACATGAGACACACACCTGCTGCTCAAACCCCTGGAGCAAGGTCTTCTGTTATTTGGAGCAGAATGAAATTTTGATTAGCAAGGCTAATCACTAAAGCATCAAAACCTCTGAGGACAGCTTGTTCTGCTCATAAGCCACAACCACAGAACTCATTAAAACAGAAGACAAAAGACTGAAACAACTGGGGCTAGCAGCTTTAACTCTCAAAGGTCAGAAAAACCCCCAAACAGCCTGACTTGCTCATGTCGCAGCTTTCCTCACTACACAAAGATCTATTGATCTCTTACTGTGTACATCAGGCACCGTGTTGGGATGGAATGAGAAGACAGCTTCGGTCCACTGGGGGAGAAGATGAAAACATTAATGTGTTTACATTAAGCAAACAAGTAAGTGTGTTCACCACATAAACAGAGTTACAGGGGTCTGTAGGGAGAGAACACTAAGCATCCCACCACAGGGGATACATATGGAAGGGCAGAGGCCAGAGATACGGTGGGGAAAATAGAGACCAGAATGGGGCGGGGGGAGTCTCTTAGACATTTTAATTTTTTATTATGTCATGGAAAAACCAAAAGTTGTTTTGTTTTTTTTTTTTAAGACTTTTTTGGGGTGGGAGGTGGTGAGGGAGAAGGAAATCTTTTTAAAAGACTGTATTTATCTGTCAGAGAGAGAGAGAGAGAGCACAAGCAGGGGGAGTGGGAGAGGGAGAAGCAGGCTTCCCGCTGAGCAGGGAGCCCGTTGCGGGGCTCGATCCCAGGACCCTGGGATCATGACCTGAGCCGAAGGCAGACATTTCACCAACTGAGCCACCCAGGCGCCCCAAGGGAGAGGATAATCTTAAGCGGACTCCGTGCCGAGTGTGGAGCCGGTCACAGGCCTCGATCTCAGGACCCTGAGATCACTGCCTGAGCCAAAACCAAGAGTTGGACACTTAACCTACCGTGCCACCCAGGCACCCCCAAAACCAAAAGTTTTTCAATAGAAGATTGGAATATTTGTTTTATGTTTTGTTCTAGAACTGGAACTATTGTTAATAGGACACACCCACAAAACAGGAGTAAGATTAATAGGAAATTGTGGTAAGTTCCTAATGTTGGGAGACAATGCAGGGGCAGCTCATGTTTCTATACTCCTGTGAAGAGATAGCTTTTGTCTCAAACTATCCCTCCAAGGATGTGGACAGAACAGCCAGCCTTGTAAGACAGAAGTAATTCCTCCCCAGGGTGAGGGGGGTGGTCAGAGGTTGGCCAAGATTGCTCTCAGATCACTTTATAAGATTGGGGCTCTCCTAAGCGTTCCTTGGTTGAAGCACAAACCTACTATACTTGTAGTCACTACCCCCTGTGGGACTAGGGGGCATGAGAAACTTACAGCCTGCAGGGCAGTGAGTAACAAAAGTCCTGTGTCTCAGGAGTCCCACACCTCTGCTCTGTGGTGGTGAAACAGATGCAGGTGAACCTGTTAGCCTCTGAAGCTTCAGAGTCTTCATAGTTCTTCATGCTTAAATTGGGACTAGATGTTCAGAAAAGGGTGGAGTTTGGAAGCAAAGAGGATTCTGAAGTGTCTGACTTGGGTGACAGTGCAGAAGATGGTGGTGATGTTTGTTAATGGAGAGGAAGAACAAAGGAGGAGAAGCAGGTTCCTGTAAGAGAACAATGAGTGAGCTGGCTTTGATGCACTGGGTTGGAGGTGCTTAAGGCACCTTGAGGAGACATCCAGTGGCAGCTCCTTATTCCAGCTAAGCCTTGACTATAGAGAGTCCCTTGGCCTGCAGTGCGCCCTTTAGCACTTCCTAAATACACACACATTGTTGTGTTATATCAGAGTCCCCAAGAGACACCAAAAATACCCCCATCTAAAAAAAAAAATGGTGTTCCTTACCCAAAACTCTGGTAATTACATCTCTGGATCTGGAGCCTGGGCATCTGAATTTTTAAAGCTCCAAAAGTAATAAAAGTGATCCTTATCTGCAGCTAGAGTAGAAAAACATTGGCCTGTTAGAACCAAGGGCAATCAAACTTTCTTTCAAGTCCTCACAGAGAGCTTGACCTGGCCAACAAAGGGGTCATCATCCTATCCAAGCAGGTGGCCTTTTACTGCATCAATAACCCAGGATCATTATTCAACTTTCATCCTTTTTTGAGGCCACTGAGTTCTGACCCTGGGACCAATTATCACTTGCCAATAAACCACTGTACTCAGGGCAAGCCGACTTCCTGAGCTACTCCACTCCAGATAGGGTCTAAGGTGGACACCTCCCAGAATGGTCAGAGACCTTTCTGCCACCCTAAACTACCTGGAATAATTAGTCTTGACACATCTTCCAGTGATATCACCTGAATATCCTCATGCTTGCTCAGTCTTACTGGGCACAACCCCAGATACAACCACTGTCCAGAGCATTCTGTCCCCCATCACCCTGATGGAAAGCTCAGACATCAGGAGCCTCTTGCTGATAATCTGGAGCCTTCAGCTCTGAGAGAAGGCAAAGGGGGCGACTGCACCCATGAAAGGCACACAGCCTTTCTCTTCAGCTTTCCATGTGTCCACCCCGTGCCTTACAGCCTTTCATTGTGAGGGACCCTGACTTCCTCTTGTCTTGCCTAGGGTGGTTTCTGTCCCTTCCAGGACACCTGAAGGATAGCCATCTAGGTCAGCACAAATACTCTTACTGTTTGAACCGAAACAAACTCAGGAGGACCTCAATTTCATCTGGCAACCCCACAAGAGTTTTCCTCAGTTTAAAGTTTGATCCCCCCTCCCAGCAACATAGCTATTTCAAAAACTGGTTGATTCCAAAATCCTTCAAGCCTGGATGAAACTCATAATTCATTAGCAAAATAATTTCTCCCAAGGCTTGATCCTCACCCATATTCCCCTTCCCTATTCGATGCTTAAATAGGATTGGAGGGTTGGGGGAGGGGAGGGGCCCTGGGAGGGTTGGACACAGGCCTAAGCTCATCCAGAGTTGTCTGAAACTTGTCAGGGTCGGTTCATCTTTGAAAAAAACCACCGTATAGGGAAGTAGAGATCTATTTTACAGAATAAAAGTCTATCCTTTCGGAGCTATGGCAAGAGAGAGAAGGGGAAGCCGGAAGGGGCGCGAGTGAAGCAAGCGGGAGAAGACGGCTCCCAAGAAGGCGAGGGGTGCGCATGCGCCCGCCTCTACTAAGTCTCCCCTCGTCCCCACTGCCCACCCTCGCAGCCAGGATGCAGAATGTGATTAACACGGTGAAGGGAAAAGCACTGGAAGAGGCTGAGTACCTGACCCCGGTCCTCAAGGAATCAAAGTTTAAGGAAACAGGTGTTATCACCCCAGAAGAGTTTGTGGCAGCTGCAGATCACTTAGTCCACCACTGTCCAACATGGCAATGGGCTACAGGGGAAGAATTGAAAGTGAAGGCATACCTACCAACAGGCAAACAATTTTTGGTCACCAAAAATGTGCCATGCTACAAGCGGTGCAAACAGATGGAATATTCAGATGAACTGGAAGCTATCATTGAAGAAGATGATGGTGATGGGGGATGGGTAGATACCTATCATAACACAGGTATTGCAGGAATAACTGAAGCAGTTAAGGAGATTACATTGGAAAGCAAGGACTTTCAAGAAGTTTGAATAAAACTTCAAGATTGCTCAGCAATGTGTGAGGAGGAGGAAGAAAAAGACGAAGGAGAAGCTGCAGATATGGAAGAATATGAAGAAAGTGGATTGTTGGAAACAGGTGAGGCTACCCTAGACACAAGGAAAATAGTAGAAGCTTGTAAAGCTAAAACTGATGCTGGAGGTGAAGATGCTATTTTGCAAACAAGAACTTACGACCTTTATATCACTTATGATAAATATTACCAGACACAACGACTATGGTTGTTCGGCTATGATAAGCAAAGACAGCCTTTAACAGTTGAACACATGTATGAAGACATCAGTCAAGATCATGTGAAGAAAACAGTGACCATTGGAAATCACCCTCATCTCCCACCACCTCCTATGTGTTCAGTTCACCCATGCAGGCATGCTGAGGTGATGAAGAAAATCATCGAGACTGTTGCAGAAGGAGGGCGAGAACTTGGGTGTTCATATGTATCTTCTAATTTTCTTGAAGTTTGTACAAGCTGTCATTCCAACAATAGAATATGACTACACAAGACACTTCACAATGTAACGAAGAGAGCATAGAATCTATCCTAATTATTGTTTCTGATTTTTAAACAATTAACCCATAGATGTGACCATTGACCATATTCACCAATATGTACAATTTCTCTAATAACGAGACTTATATGTTTATGCATTAAATAAAAAAAGTTCCACTACCAGGAAAAAAAAAAAAAAAGTCTATCCTTTCGGTGAGCATATACTCTCTACCCAGAAACAAAGTTAATCTCATTGTTCACTGACATGCTAAAAAAAAGCAGCCTCATGAATATCTAGGTGCTTGAGACCTAGAAGTTAACAATACAGGCCAATTCCATGGAAAAAAGACAATGTTCAAGGGAATTCAAGGGTTAAGAGTTCTTCAGAAGAGAGTGGTGTGGAGCAGGTCTTGGTGGAGCAGAGAGAGGGTCCCCAAGTACTGACAGAACCTCCCTGAGAAAGCCATTTTTTTAGGTGACGTCGAGGGCATGCATAGGGTTTGGGGAAGAAGAGCAGGGGGACCCCTTTCATCCCATGGTGTAGGTACCACTATCTCCATCTCATACGGGAAGGTGGGAGAGAAAGTACTGTGGCTAAGGTCCCACCACGGGCGGTGGTTGAGCTCTAAGCGGCACATACACAGTCTGTGTGACCTTCTGACTTTACCACAAATGGTTTTCCTTTTTCCTAAAAGCAACCTGAAGAGTTTTCACTGTATATAGATTGCACAGTATTAAAAACGAGACAATGGGCCCAAAATGGAGACACAAAAGCCAAGACTTACAGTTTTGGTGGCTCCCAGAAATGAAATCTTAAACCAGTCAACCAGGAATTACCTAATCACACAAATGAGTTAATGTGCCTGACAGACCCCTACAATCCCCCAAAGGAAAGTGACCTCCCCACAACCACCCCGCTTTTCGCTAGTATAACCTCCTTGTTCCCACCCTCTTCTGCCGATAGAAGTGTTTCATTTTGTATAGCAACTCAGGGCTCCTTTCTCTGTGCTAGAAAGATGCTGCCTGATTCTTCAACCTGAATCACTGAATAAAGTCAGTAAGATCTTTAAAATTTATTCGGTTGACTTTTGTTTTTGAACAAAAGCATGCTTCAGGCTTAGCGAGTGACCAGCCTCCTATTCACAGTGACTGAGTCATTAAGGCACATGTTCCAATGCCCAGTTTGACTCCAGTTCTTACCATGACAGAGTCCAGAAAGGAATCGACATCTCATAAAGGCTTTCTTTTGCCCCCGAGTGGAATGAGTAAGCCCTGACTCTTTGTATCTGTTTTAATCCTCTCTCTTCCCTCTCTCGCCCTCAAGTTGACTAGGACTCTTAATATTCATGAGGCTCAAAAGACAGGTGTGGAGAGGCAGCATTAGCAATTGTTCAAGGAAGAGTAATGAAAGCATCAGTAGAAACCAAATTAGGCCTTGAAGCCACAGTCCTGAGATGGTCTTTCCTAAAGGCATGACGTCCACTTGCGGGCCATTTTCTTGTTCCTGTTCTCACTCTGAGCAGGTGGTGCGGGAGGACAGTGGCTCTGCACTCCCGCCATCTCAGTGGCAAATATCCCTATCACAACAGGCCGGGTAGTGACATAACTGGCATTCTAGTATTAATTATTAAGTTAACATAAATCCTCCTCTGGAACAGATAAAAGACCTAATTTTCTTCTTTTGATTTGGGGTGCAAATCCTGACAAAATTAAAAATTTTCACTTGAAAATTTATATGTGGGGGCGCCTGGGGGGCTCAGTCGTTAAGCGACTGCCTTTGGCTCAGGTCATGATCCCGGGGTCCTGGGATCCAGCCCCACATCGGGCTCCCTGCTCAGCGGGAAGCCTACTTCTCCCTCTCTCACTCCCCCTGCTTGTGTTCCCTCTCTCGCTATGTGTCTGTCAAATAAATAAATAAAATCTTTAAAAAAAAAAAAGAAAATTTAAATGTGAATGATATGGTATTGACTGTGCATAGCTTTAAATAAGGCTTAACTGTAGATGCCACAAATTAGATGTTTTTAATCCTTTGATACAGTCCTTCCCCTATTAGGAGTCTAACGATGTGCAAAATATAAGAAACGTATAAGAGAACTGACTGCAACTTTATTTAGTTGGGAAGAGCTTAACTTTCCAATAGTGATGGTTAGTTGGTTATAGTGTATCTACACCAGCATTTCACAAATTTTGGCCTCAGAATACTTTTACACTTAAAAATGATTGAGGCCCCAAATAACTTTTGCTTGTGTGGGTTATTTCTATGAGTATTTACTATATTAAAAATTAAAAGGGAGAAATGTTTAAAGCACAAAAATACCAAGTATACACACCATTTAGCTGTCAGAGCGAGGGCATCATCACGGCATGCGGTCTCTGAAAATCTCCACTGTGTACTCAGGAAGGATAACAAGGAGGAATTGTCTAAGTATTACTATGAAATAGTGTTGACGTGATGGCCTCTTTGAGAGGGTCTTGGGAACCCCCCAAAAGTGCCTGGACTTTGGCCTTCATATTGCCTATTTTGAGAACCTCTGGTCTATACAACAGAATACTATGTGACCATAAAAATATTTATTGCATAAAATATTCACTGATCACGAAAATGTTCTATTTTGAAGAAAGCAGACTCTAAAAGAGCATAAACAGTATTAAACCGTTTAAAACAAAAGAGTCATGGAAGGACACACACTAATTTGTGGGTCTATACGAATATAGACCTTTAGTTGTTAAAAATATAAAATATACAAATATATAAAAATATATATATTTTTTCTGTTTTCCTGTGTTTCCTGCATTGAGGTTTTTCTTTTGTAACCAGAATAATATATATTTAACAAATATACACATATTGCCTATTTACTGTCACCCTGCATTTTCCTTCCCAGACCTGAAAATTTCAACTTAGTAGCTGTAGGAAAGATGTCCTCTAGAAATGTCAATAAGGCATGAATTTTGCATTGCTGTAAATAGGGCCTACCTGTTGATTGTCCTCACCTCTCAAAGTGTGGTTTACAGATGACAGCAGTGTCATCTGGGACCTGCTGGAACCAGGCACTCCTCCCCCCGCCCCCCTCCCCAAGAGACCTGCTAAATCAGCCCCAGGTGATTTCAGGTGACCCAGGTGATTCCTGTAACATTAAAGTTTGAGAAACCCTGATAGTACAGTAGGAATGACCTGGGCCCTTAAAAGTGGGGAGTGGAGGAGGGCAGCAGGGTGGTGTTTTGGGTTGGTTTTTTGTTTTGGTTTGATGTTGTCTGATGTTCCCTGGTGATTCTAGTGTGCATCTATTGCTGAGAACTACTGCTCTCTGGCTTCAACCTGAAAAAGAACAAGACTGTCACCTCCAGCCTCCACCTGCTTCAAGGCAGTGTCCCTCCCCAACCTGCTGCAACATGTTGGTGCTCACCCTGCCAGCTCCCGGGCCACAGAAATCTCACAGCGACAGTGGCACTGGACAGAGCAAACAGCTGGGTTCCAAAACATGGAGGAAATAAGGCATTTGCTGTTGCCCGGCTGAGCTCTAAGGCCATTTGATCTGTAAAGTTTCAGTGACTTCATGGGAGGGCATGGGGTTGCGGCTATTTTATTTGCTTTCCACAAAATACTTAGACAATTCTGGCAAATTTTTGAAATGATTTCTTAAGTATTCTCATCCAAAGCCAGGGGTTTTGTACCCGCAGACACTGTCCAGCTTTACCAAAATTCCCACTCTTCATTCAGACACGTCTTCACTCCAGAAGGAAGTAGAGACCCATCACCTCAGTTACCAGCGCCCCTCATTCGGCAGGTTGCTGAGGCGGGCCACAGTTCCGGGACTCTGTGTGCTTGACTTTCTCACCGCTCATCAGCACTTCTCCCCACTCCTGGGGCCTCCCCACCTCCCCAGAAGCACTCACCTTCTTCCTCCTGCCCTGCGATGGCTTCCTCTGCCCCGACTGGGGGCCCCGGCCAAGCTTGTCTTCCTCCTTGACGCCTCCTTCCGCTGCCTTGTGTTCCTTCTTCCCGTCTGGGCCAGCACCACCTTGGAAGAGAGCAGTTTAACTCAGGACAAAGTCTAAATTTTCCACATGTGTGGGGCTTTTCTCTCCTCCAGTTTACATCTCCTCAAAAACGTACGCAGATTACTTATAGCACAGTGCCTGGAACATAGTAAACTTGGAGTAAATGCCACCTGTCACTTCAAGGGACAGACAACGCATTCCCCCTGGCACCATCTTAGAGCAGGGTGTCCATGAACCAGTGGGCTGATTCCGTCACAAAGCAACAGGAGTTCAAGAAAACACACATCATGGAAATATAGCTATTTTATTAACAAGGCTTTAATCACTCTAACAAGTTACATTTAAGATCATTTACTTAAACACAGACTGCAGGACCACCATTTTCAATCATAGTGTAATAAAGCATTCCCTATGTTTAAGATGTCCCACAAAACATGTTGAGACTATTTTGTAAGAGCCCAAAGCAGATAGAGCATGCCCCATGCCAAGTTCAGGCGCTCCGCCCGGGGCACAAGCACACCGATCGTCCTCCTGCCGGAAAGCAGCATACAGACCTCAGAGCAGTCCCACCCCGTCTACCCTGGAAACCAGCACGAGGCAGTCAAACTCTGTATTTGTTTCCGAGGGTTGCAGTAACAAAGTAGCACCAAGTCGGTGGCTTAAGCCACAGCAATTGTCTCACAATTCTGGGGTGTAAAAGTGCAAAGGTGTTGGTAGGATTGGTCCCTCCAGAAGGCTCTGAGGGAGAATCCGTTCCATGCCTCCCTTCTAGCCTCTGCCGGCTTCCTGGCGGTCTTCGGCATTCCTCCTCTGTGCGGATCCATGTCCAAATTTCCCCTTTTCAGAAGACGCATCCTACTCCAGTAGGACCTCATCTTAACTAATGACATCTGCCATGACGCTAGTTGCAGATAAGGTCACATTCTGCTGTATTGGGGGTAAGGACTTCGATATATGAGTTTCTGGAAGACAGTTCAACCCGTAACAAACTCCTCAAACACAAGTTACAGCTGGTGATCCGGACCACCCCAACACCCTAGCAGTCTTCTTTAAAATTGAAGTTGCAGATTCTCAGATCCAAGCAAACCCCAGGTGATCCACACAGGTGCTTGTAGAGAAAATACAAGAAATGTTGTATGCATTGCTTCGGGAGAATTGCCTGCCTGGCAGATGAGCACTTTTAGAGAGCCACCGCCTCCTCTATAAAACTGTGTCTGAGTCTTGGCAGGAAGGCAGGGCCCAGCTTTGCCCTGCATGCACCCTGCCCCAGAGCCCTATAAAGTCCCCGCAGGAAGGTCAGGACATAGATTCAGGTGAAGGGAGCTAAACACCCTGCTCTCTCGCTTGCCAAAACAAGCTATATCATTTCCAGGAGTCTGTAAAGGGAATTAAAGACTTACCTACCCAAAGGACACAAAATGCAGCCGTATGACCCGCAAGTTCCTCCAAAGCACAAGGACCTCTGAATAGTCATTTCATTCCCGCAGTAACTATTCCAACCCCAGTAAGTCGTTTTACATGGTCACCACTAGGGGGCAGGCCACTAAAACGTTCCTGTCAAACCATTCGCTCTGCAAAAGTTAATACACGAAGATAAGCTCCAGATTGAAAAGGTGGCCTTCTCCCGCCTACAGCGCAATTACACATTCGATGAAAAGCAACAACATGGGACACACTTTCTTGTTTGCGTGCTGCTTTCTTTTTGGAGTATATTTACACAGTGTGAAACCCATGCACTAACCTGCTCTTCCTTTAGGTTTTCTCTGGTCGGGAGTTCCTAGAAATAAAGGAGGAAATTGCACTGGCCAGTGCAGGTCGCAAGGATTTTGGTTTGGGTTCATGGAGAGCAGGAGTGGACTAACTCAGGCATCCTGTCATGGGTGCCAAGCTTATAAGATAACTACTCAGCATGAACCATCCAAAGGAAGCTGTATTTAATTCCCCAGATTAAAGAAGTCCTAAAAACGAGGACTTCTATAATTTTATAAACTCCACCTTTGTCACAAACTCCAAAAAAAGAGAGAAGGCAAAGGTAAGACTAAAGATGGCTTTGGTCCTTGCTCAGAGTTTGGCTTCTCTCCTCTGCCCCCTACCCCTGCCCAGACACATCTCCCTTAACTGTTGTCATATAGAGATTTTATCATGTCACCAAAAGGCCAGGAATAGTACGTTTCCCGGCCAACAGTGCATTTTCCTTCTCAAAGACTAGGCCTCTCACTGCTGAGAAGGCAGCACCCGGAAGCAGCCCCATGCCCTCCCCGGAGAGAGCCAGCCATGAACCCCCACTGGCCAGGGTTTATGGAGAGGTTTCCGGTTCTTCCTTGGAGGTCTAAACAGGATTTCCCTAGAGAAAGAGGGCTTCACCGAATAAATGACAGAGCTGCGGAGGGCCACCCAGGTCACTGGGCTCCGGCTCCTCATTGTCTGGCGCACGGGCTTCCCAGGGCTCCTGTCCAAGCAAACGGAAACCGACAGAGACGGACTCCACAGAAGTGCTGCATGGCTCCACTCCTGCCCACGCGTGCGCGCGCGAAAACACACACACACACACACACACACACACACACACACACACACACACTGGCGCGAATGAGAAAACCTGCACCGTAAGAAAAGGCCAACAGACACTGTTCAGAATCCCCTTGACAGGAGGATGACTGGGACCTGTAGCAGGAAGGAGGAAAAAAAGGGACTTCTCTTTTAAGTGCTTCGTGATGCAAAATTCTTCATTTTTAAAAACCGTATTAGGTATTTTTAAATCATGGAAGCAATGATGTTTGTTGTAACCAAACAATAGAGATAAGGAGAAACTTAATAACCATCCTCCAAAGTCTACCTTCTAAACAGGGAAGAAACTTCCTGTAAGTTTTGAGTTTTGTCGACAAAGCATCCTTTTACCTCTGAGCTGTAATTTTTCTTTGTTGGCCTGGTGTGCTGTGGTTTGCTGTGAGCAAGGAGGGCCAATTTCCTCACATAGGTAGATAATCTTAGCTGTGCTAAGAGACCTCACTAGGTATTGCTTATCTCCAATTGCCGCTGACCAATTTCTTTAAAGTCAAAATAATATTTTGGTCTCAAATATCCAGGGAAATGAGGTAAAATGTTTCTCAAAGTCTCGGGACATACTTGGGCCTGAGAATACTGTATGAACCTTAAAATTTTGTTCTCATTTGATCTTTGAAAAAAGTCTTTAATAGTTTTATAAAGTCTTTCTACAGTGATAATTCAAAAGGAAAGGACATTTATGTTGGCTCTTCTCAAATGGGTTAAGATTCTTGTTCTCAGGGACTACTAGAAATTATTTTCTTAGAAAAAATGTTGTGAATATTACCAAAATAATGGGTCCTGAATCTCACTGTGTATTAAATTTTTTAATGGGAGCTTCTTAAAAACAAAGGCTCTGGCTCCCCCACTCCAAAACCGCGATGGGCAAGGCCAGATCACTCATGTCCTACATGGTCCCCAGGTGATCGCGACCATCAGACAGTGACCTCAGGGACAGATTTCTGATATACCCAGCTCTCTCTCTGCATCCAGCAGGCACAAAGGGACCCTTCCCTCCCAAACCCCCAAAGGTTCCTTTCCCCCTTAGAGAACTGATCAGAGCGATGCTTCTCAAACTGTGCCTCCAAGACACAGCAACAGCATCACCTGGGAACTTGTCCGGAAAGGCACATTCTTGCGCCCCACCCCGACCGACTAAGTTAGAAATTCCGGGGTTGGGGCAAACACAGTAATCGGTTTCAACAAGCCCTCCATTTGATTCCGATGCATGCTAAAGTCTGAGAACCACTGAATTAGAGAATTCTGCAATTCCAAGACAGGTAATGAAGAAAGACATAACTCCAGGTAAGGTAGAACCAGTTTATTAATGACAGCCTTAATTACAACCACTCTCAAGTGTAAAAAATAAAGGGTGATTAATTAAAATTTAGAACTCACTTGGACTTGCTGTTTGGCCTTTCACTGGATGTGCCAAAGGGAGGGAATCTTGCCTGATTCTGAATCAACTGGTCAGATGGAGTTCACTGGAGAATGAGGTAATAAAAAAAAGAGACAAGAGTGCCAACTGCAGGGCTCAAGTCTTCTCCATGTTGGAATGACATTACAGAATGACAACTGCATGGGGGCAGAGATGACACAAAATCATCTTACAGCCGGAATGTGGAACGAACATCTCTAACTATACAGAGACACAAAAACACACATGCAGTCATACATACACCCACACTCTGGAGATAATTTTCAAAGAATATTCGTCCTTTCTCTGAGCAGATTAACACGTTCATCAGCTGCAGTGATGCAACATGGGGCTAAAATAGAAAACCTTGCTAAGTTTCCACAAAGCATGCTCGCTGGCAAGGATGCAGTTTTGTGTTGGCAAGTGGGTCATCACCACAAAATACACCTGTGATTTTCCTAGCATTCCACAGGCTAATTATCTGCTCCCCAGGAGAGGGACATCCTGGTAGAAACCAGCTGGAATCAAATCTGGGGGCAAAATTCATCCCTCCCCACGTTAGTGGGGACAGGCGTGAGTGGCAGCACCTGGAAGTGGTGCCACCTTGGGTCACAGAACAATTGCCCCATCGATGCACTTCCCTCCAAAGTATTTGTGCTTTGTTACCATCCTGCTGGTTAGTCTGCACTATGAGAACAGAAGGAGCTCTGGCCATGCACTTTTGCTTTTTTGTTTTTGTTTTTTTTTTTCTTTTTTTAATAAAAGCAAACTAAAACCAGAATGAGAAAAAACACAAAACAAAACAGAAGTTTTCTGATTGCGTCAACACTGTTTCGGAATTAGATTCAATTCCATTCCAAGAGAAGGGGGCGGAGGGTGCTGCAGACCAGGGCCCGAAGACTGGACGGGGTCAAGGGATTGTTGAGTCCGTGAAAGCATTTGCGACGGCACGGCAGGCCGGTCCCTTCCCAGCCAGGGAGGACACGCCACACCTCTCACGGCAGTGAGCCCAAGAAATAAACGCGGACCAAGTAACGTTTATAAATGCTTGTAGGAAAGATGGCAGGAAAAGGGGCTGGTAGAGTCAGATTCACAGATCATGCAGGGAGAGTATACCAAACAAATTAATATTCGAGCGGAGTAAAAAAACACGTTAAGAGAAACCGTTTTCCTAGCTCTCACTTCTGGGAGACCAAAACAAAAACACACACAAAAAAGCAGGACAAAACCCAGAGTATTCCAGTTTCCAAAGAATCCAACAACTAATTTGGTGGGCTGGGGTGAGGGATATTAATTAATACCTCTTCATTAACCTCATGTTCTCCTTGAATTTCACTGATAGATACAGCTCAGGCCTACATAGAACAACGATCTGTCCTGCTAAAATTCAGCCTCATGAAATGTTCCAATGCCCCTTACTCCATGCACATGGAATACACAACTCCTCCTGAAAAAGACACTCCAGGAGAGACCAGGCGTGCCCACCCACATGACTTGTGAATGCGATCACAACATCTGAACCCAAAGACAAGCTGTTTTCCTCTTGGGGTGATAGTTGTAACAGGTTCCTGAAATGTACAGTGAAGGGATGCCAAAACAAAAACAAAAACAAAAACACAAAAAAACCACAGCCCTCCCAGGTAAGGGGTTGAGTTTTGGAAAAGATGCACTTCTTTAGGCCACAGACCAGAAAGTCCCCTCAAGGTGTGACGAAGAGCAAAAACCGCCTCTCCCAGCCCTCCGATCACTGAAGGAGAGAACAAGACTGTGTGTTCCACAAATTCAAGCACATCTGGGTCCCTCACCCTCCCTTTTTTTTTTCTTTTTTGGTAAGTATCCAACCAACCATAAATTCATGGCTACAGTAGAGATTCACGGCGCAACGACTTTCATACTGGTTATCTTTTTAATTCTGTCAGTGAGCAGCATTTCCCAGTTGTACCCGCCCAAAACCAAGTTCTCGGCAGTTCCATCACGTGGGATTGCAGCGTGGATTCGGCTGGGCACGCTGGAGGGTCAGGAAGGCTGGGTCGGTCCAGTGTCTTACAGCAGTGACGCAGGGCTCTACCAGCTAGCCCTGACAGCTTCAATATCACTAACCAAATTCTGAGCCAGGCAGATCCCAAAAATCTGAGAAAGGAAGGAAAAGAGAGTCAGTGAAACTCAACTTCAGTAGGCTTCTTCCTGGCCAGTGAATCCCCTTTTCCTTATCTCTGATTTTTTAAATTGACAAATAATTCATATACTATAAAATATGTCCTTTTCAAGTCTATACTTTAGTGATTTTTAGTATACGTGCAAGGATGTGCAACTATCACCACTATCTAATTCCAGAACATTTCATAATGCTGAAAAGAAACTCCGTACCCATTAGCAGGCATTCCCATTCCCCCATCCTTGGCAACCACTAATCTACTTTCAATCTCTAGGATTTGCCTATTTTGGACATTTCATATAAATAGAATCATATAATATGTGGGCTTTTGGGTTCACACAGCAAAATGTTTTCAAGGTTCATCCATATAGTAGCAGGTACCAGTAGTTCAATCCTTTTGGTGGCTTGAATAAGATTCCACTAGATGGATAAACCACATTTTGTTTATCCTTCATCAGTTGATGGGCACACTATTTCCACTTTTTGGCTATGATGAATAGTGCTGCTGTGAATGTCCGTGTACAACTTTTTGGTGAACAGATCTGCAATTCCCTTGGGAGTGGAATTGCTGGGTCTTATGTGAACTCCATTTAAGTTTGAGGAAGCGCCAAATTCTTTTCCACAGTGACTACAGTTTTCATTCCCTTTAGCAATGTACAACGGTTCCCATTTCTCCACATTCTTGCCAACATTTGTTATTGTCTTCCTTTTTAATTATATCCATCCTAGTATGTGTGAAGTGTGGTTTCAATTTGAATTTCTCTAACATCCAATGATGAGCATCTTTTCATGAGTTTATTGGCTATTTGTACTTTCTTTGGAGATATATCTGATTCAAATTCTTTGGCCATCTTTAAATTGAGTTTGTCTTTTTATTGTTGAGTCGTTCTTTATACATTCTAGACACCAAACCCCCTATCAGACATAATGATTTGCAAATATTTTCTCTCATTTTGTGGATTGTCTTTTCTCTTTCTTAATAGTATCCTTTTCAGCACAGAAGTTTAAATTTTGATGAAATCCAACTTACCTACTCCCTTTGGTTGCTTGTGTTTTTGGTATCATATGTAAGAAAATGCTGCCTAATCCAAGGCCACAAAGATTTACATGTACACTGTCTTCAAAGAGTTTTTTATAGCTTTAGCTCTTAAATTTAGGTCTTTGATCTAGTCGGAGTTAATTTTTTATATATGGTGTGAGGTAGGGGTCCAAATTCGTTCTTTTGCCTACAGATATACAGTTGGTCCAGTGCCATTTGTGGAAAAGACTATTCTTTCCCTAATGACTGGTCTTAGTTCCCTTGTCAAAAATCAACTGACCTTAGGGGTAGGGCTTATTTCTGACTTTTCAAATCTATTCCACTGATCTGTATGTTCAACCTTATGTACTACCTTGATCACTGCAGCTTTGTAGTAAGTCTGTAATCGGAAAGTGTGAGTTCTCCAACTTTGCTCTTTTTCAAGTTTGTTTTGCTATTCTGGGTCCGTTGCATTTCCACATGAATTTTAGGATGGGCCTTGTCCATTTTTGCAAAAAAAAAAAAAGGCAGTTGTAATTTTGATAGGGATTGCACTGAACCTGTAGATCAATTTGAAGAGTACTGCCACCTTAAGAATATTAAGTCTTCCAATCTATGAATATGGAATGGCTTTCCATATATATAGGTCTTCTTTAATTTCTTTCAACCACTGTGCCCCATTTGTGACCCTCTAAGAAAAGTATTATATCTCCCCAAGATAAAAAGCCCAGCTCTTGGGGCTGCTTAGGAGGAAAAGTGGGTGCTTCCTTCCCTAACACTTTGACAAGGTGGTCCAGAGAGAGAAAGGGACACAGGATGACTGTCTAAAAAAGTCTTAATCTTGCCACTGGGATCTACTTCCAACCATCCCTGTCTCCCCCACCTGTCACAAGGCAGTGATTACTTGGGCCATGGGAACACTGGAATGCCAGTAGCCCATTACTGACCCAATCAATTTCTCCATCTTGAAAAGGAAAAAAAGATTTCCTAAAGTATTTCAGGATAGTAGCATCTAAAATCAGGGCTTTAAATAAAATAGAAACAAAATAGCTTAGGTCTGTTCCCCAGCCCTCCGAGGTGTCTTAAAAACGTGACATTAAGGGGATTCAGCAGAGCTCCTGTCATGGGGAGTGCTCTCCCAGGGCATCATTTCCCTGTGACATCCATCAAGGAGCCTTGTCTTACCTGTAGCAATGCAATGCCGATGAAAATACCAGCCACGATGGTTAAATTGTCCTGCAACCACTTCTCAAACTGGGGCACACAGCCTTTCGTGTAGATTACAATCTGCTGGTCAACTTCCTTCACAAGGGAAGAGGAGAGCACAGCGTCACCATGCAGGTTCAAAAGCTCCTGCAACACCCTTTGTGCTAAGTGACAAGATGAGATTCCACTTACTGGTTTTTGCCTGGCATCATAGCCACACTGAGTGTTGATGACATCTTCCTGGTAGAGAAAGGAAACAGAAAGGTGAAAATCACTCAACAGACAGGAAACCCGCCTCAGACTTAGCAGAAGATTCCTGTTAAGCGTCGTTAATCGAATGCGGACTCGGGCATGCAGATGTCCTACGTACCGGGTTAAATAAACACTCTGATACCTTATCCAAAGTAATTATTATAACAATCCTCAGAAGTAGGTATTAAAATATGCCCTCTTTTCCAGAAGAAGAAAACTGACGCTCAGAATATATAAGGATAGCAAGCGCGTTACTGACCACCTCAGGAGGCTTACAGGGGTTAGAAAACGGAGACATAGTTAAAACCATGGGGAAAGAGCACAATGACTATCTTCATTTACGCTCTTTTGGGGGAACTTCTACTTTTTAATCTATATACTTCTGTATCATTTAAATGGTTTTTCAATGAGAATGCATTACTTTAATAATTAAAAAAAAAATACAATGTCCCAACAACATATCACATGGGCAGATACCCTGATGTCTCACAGGCCCTATCAGAAACATGGGTTCTCCTGTTTTAGGTTTGTTTATTTTCCCCCTCTGCAGGGTATGGGGTGGATTTTATTAGCTCAGCCTTTGTGGAATGCGAAATCTCTACCCAGAGTATCTGTAGTTGAAAGGGGAGGCATAAGGCCTTCTGACACTCTTCATAATTCTTCTGATGGAATGTTAACACAGGGCAGGAGTGGGAGACAGAACAGTTTGTACCTGCTGGCCAGCGCAAGGCCGCCTGGGTAGACACCCAGGTCTCTGTGCTGGGCACCCTCCTGCCTGTCAGCCCTCCTCGGAGGAAAGCAAGACATGAGCCAGTGGGAGAAGTGGGCTTCCTGGCAAAGTCTCAGAGCAGGGGCACCCAGTCCTTTCTGATTCTCAGTCTCTTTCAGACCAGGAGCCCAGAGACCCCTCTGAAGCCCTCAGGGAACTACCTGCTCCACACCGAGACCATGGCCCCTTTTAAAGAGCCCCACATGCTCCACTTTGCACGGGGAAATGGCCACTGAACTCATTAGCACCCACTGGGCTCCGACTGGTTTCAAGAAGGGTGGTCTGGGGTAGGCTGCCTGGACCGATGGCCTGGGAGACCGAAGAATGTAGAATAGACACATGCAGAAGCAGTCTCCCACTTGTTCTAACCCTCACTCCCAGCTTTTACCTTATAACAAGGCACTTAGCATTTTATGTCACCCTACATACCAGTCACATGATGTGACCCAGAACACAACCAAACCCATGGTGAAAGGGTTATGAACATGTTTAACGCTTTTTCTTTTCTTAAATAAAATGCAAACAGCACTTACTATCATCATTCCAACCAAGAGCCCAGGCAGCTGTGGGCTTCCTCCCTAGGAGATTGGCCCTATCTCGCCTCAGACTCTTGTCGTATCCCGAAGATTCCCCCCAGAACCAAGTCAGGAAGCAAAGGGTCACTGCCCTCCCAGGCAATGCCGAGAACTCTCGCCTAAGCCCGTCCCTCTTATGAGGAAGGAATAACAGGCACTTCAGGCAGGCTTCCTTGGTCTAAAGCTCAGCTCCATCACTTGCTAGCAATGTGAACTTGGGAAAGTTACTTAACCTCCATGGGCCTGCGTTTCACCCAAAGAGGGAAGATGGTGGTGATACTGCCAGTAGGAATGTTCCGAACTTTATTGAGCCAACTCACAAGAAGGCTGAGAATAAGAACCAGCGTGTGCTGCCAAATTCATGTCAGCGATGATTACTCCTACTGGGAAGATCTGAGCACTATGCCCTCTTTAGGAGCTACAATTAGGCATAAGCAGGTAAGAAGAGGTTTCAAGGAAAAAAAAAAAAAAATCACTCTGTTCATCCCCCCCACCCCACCCCCCGCCCCCGCCCCAGCCCCGGCCCCGCCAGCAGTCTGCAGGCATTCACTTACTGCAGGGTCTTTAGTGCAGCAGGAGAATGGCACGCCACATCGCTCTCGACTTGCGTTGGAATCTGTGCAATTGAAGTAAATATTTAGGTTCCAATCATCAGCTCCAAAAGCCCCACAGCACTGCCACTAGAGCAAACAGGAGAGAATTAGAACATCTCGACTTGGAGGCGACCAGGCGCCTACACTCACAACCGCCAAACGACCACCACCCAGCTTCTGCCAGCTCTGAGCTTCTCTTCTGTCTCAGAATTTATATCAAACCAAGCTAAACCTAAAGGGGCCCTACAGAAGCTTCAAAGTGACTAAGGCTCAAGATTTGTAAGGATGTGCTAGCATCTGATTTAAGTGACTGATGAGACCCACAGTGTTAGGTCTTGGAAGGGCAGACAGGGCAGGAGTTTGTACAGCAAAGCAAGGTCTGCTTGGCGTGGGTGCATGGAGGAACATTCTAGAAGGGTAAACAAGACACCAAACCACGGTAGTGTCTGAAGGAGGCAACTGGGGTTGTGGGTGAGAGAGCTAGAGGCTTACTTTTTTAAAAATTGTGGTCTCTGCAGCCTTAATGATTTTGTAAAAATCCTTTTTATCGAGGTATAATCGACATACAATAAACTGCACATAAAGGGTACAATCTTATAAGATTTGACATATGTATACACTGTGAAACCATCACCACAACGAAGATAGTGAACATACTCATGACGTGCCAAAGTTTTAAAGGCTTACTTTTCTTTGTATATCTGTTACTACTCTGAACTTTTTTTAAGAACATGCATTTACATTTTCAACTTTAAAAAATTCCATCCTCTCATTAAAATATATATAAAATCAGCTGTTGAAGTCAGTGAGTCTCAGAAGGGCCTGGTTCAAGGACTGGCTGCTCCAGAGGCCCCTTCATCACTCCCCTACCAGCTCTCCTCTCTGAGTTAGGTAAACATCAAGCCCTGACCATTTTCAGGCTTTCAGGACCAAGAGCTACTTCACAACATTACACTCCGTGACAGAAAAACAAAATCACATGAAATAACAGTATTTCCATATAAAGCAGACAGCATTTCAAGAGAACGTGTATACTCATGTTCTTCCAACTCATCTGGTCCTCCAAGGGCTTGGCTTGTGCATCTCGAGGTCTGCCTACAAAGCTTCATCAGATTTGTCATGCAAACTAGTCAGCAAGAATACTTGGCAAGATGTGAGCTTGCATCCATTATGACCTAACAAGACAGTGACGTCTGCTGAGGAGATGAAGCAGGGCTTAATTTCACACCTGAGGTGCAGCTCACTCTGGGCCAGTCACGGATGCTGCTGAATCAAAGCAACACAACTCCGCTCACTTCTGAGTACCTAACGAAGGAGCGTGGTCTCCCACAGGGCAAGTGCCGATGCAGCCGTCTCCTCCTTTATCAAAGCGGACCCCCAGCTCCCTCTGCAAAGCTGTCCAACCAAGAGACAGCCATTGGTCCCCTGGGCTTCTGTTTGCCCTCCAGTCCCGCCACAGACATTTAGGTCACAGACACCACTGTCCAATCTCTCAGGGCATGCAAATAAGGACCTTAACACACAAGGACAGTAACACCTTCAGCCTCATATAAAATCACGTACATCTTATTAGAGTGTCCTAACATTCGCATGAGTTAAACAGTAGCTGCTATTATTTGTACTTTACTAACTGGGGAAACAGGTCAAGGTTCTGTTAGCCCACGGTCACTTAGCTAATTAGAGTTTGGCATAGATCTCTATTTCTGATCCCCTGTTTATACCATTTTCCATTTTGAGTCAAACGGGGCATCTGCGACTTCATTTGCATGACAGGGGACATCACCTAGTGACGTTCGGAAACCTGGGGGCGCGGCGGAGGCGGCTCTGCTGAGCAGATTCTTCACTTGTTAGAAGCCCCACCTGGGCTTAGAAGTTGCTCAACTTCTGGTCGCGTGGAACTGCGTGTGCTATAATATTTGGATAGGCATGTTTTAGGAACTTTGTGGACAAATATTCTATTGCTGACTGTATTGTTAGGAGACGTGAAGGGTGGAGGATGGCCAAAAAGGGGGCAAGGAGCAAGAAAGAATCCACTCTGGACACTACATAACACGTTACACCTACAGCAAAACAAAATTCTGCAGATGTCAATTGGAAACAGCATGTGTGCTTATAATCTTGTTGCTCAAGAGGTTTTCTTTGTCCCTCGGACTTAGTAGAAATTGAGATAAGTGAAAATAGGACATTTCCTATGGAAGTCATAAAGCAGGTTAGAAAATAATGCATACACAACTAAACCAACCAAAAAAAACCCATGTGGCAAAGTCAGAGGGAGGTTCCAGCTGGCGCAGGCAGAAGCCAGGAGTGACGTTCATTCCTCGAGAAGGCTTTTAACTTAAAAATAAACCAAATTTAAACTTACATATTCCTGCGTGAAGTCTATGAGGTTCTGCAAATCAATGTCATCTCTGTACGCTCTGATGTTGTTGTTTATAAAGAAATACAGCTGGTCTTTGATCCAGTCTTTGAAAACAAATGCCAGAACCCCAGCAGTGAGCTCCAGGAAGAAAATAATTCCCAGGAACACAGAAAACTAAGACAAAAGACACAGAGAGAACAGTTAAAGGGGCTATTTTGATCATATATAGTTATAAATGGTCCCTTCTAAAAAAGTTTGTAATTACATTGGGTTGTTACACACGTCCAAAGCAGATAATCTTCAGTTTCTTAAGGTTCATTAACAGAATATTACACTCCAAGAAAGGATTTTTTTTAAAAATCGTTCATAATCACATTTTAAGGGCTCTGGTGGTCCATTTGGTAATTAAACAACAAAGCCTATAAGCAAACATGGATAAAAGGAATTTCTCATTAGACCCACATTAAGGCCTAATGACCTCTGGATTCATGCACCGCCAGACTCTTGAACAACGACCCGCCCCTACCCCTAGTAAGCTCTCCTAATGTTGAAAGAGAAGCTAACCCAGTACTTTAAGATCGACTGTCATTTGTTACTATGGCCTTGATTCCGTATGCAATACATTCCTTTTTTTTTTTTGGATTTAGACACTGCTTTAAATCCCCTTTGCAACTACCTTAGGGGGTAAAATGGCAGATGTGTTCATCTTAGACAAGGCGGTCAAAGAGGAAGTGTGTGTGTGTCGGGGGCGGGGGTGACGAAGACATGAAAATCATTTCCCATCATGAAAACTGGGGTGAAAGTTTTCTTAGGAACACTAGCTGGGCTCACCCTTCTTTGTAAATACCAGTCTCGGAAGATTTTAAATAACATCAACCCGCAGCCAAAGGCAGACTTCTGGCTGACGCGGACAAGAATTTACACGGGAAGGCTGGGGCCACAGGTAACGTGGTGACTGCCCATAAATCTGGAGAAATCTCCCTTTCATCTTGAAGACTCAGAAGAGCCCTTCATCAACGTACCGTTCACGCCCACGGTTCCTTCCACTCCCTCTCACCCCCACACTCTTACTCTTTCCCAACTTTTTTGCTGAGACAGATTATGAGAAATGAGGCTGTAAAGGACCAGGCCAGCTTCTGGTGACATGGACAGAAAGGGAGCCACCGGGGCCACAGGTGTGCAGCAGAGCCCATGGAGGCTACGGGATGCGAGCGGCTGAGGAGGCAGAGGGGGCCGAAGCTGTCTGTTTCTCCGCTCAGCAAGCAGACACCCAGCAGCCAACCAAGAGAAAAATGTGCTGGAGGAGTGGTGCAAAGGACACCGCAGAGTTATTTATTAAAACAAAAAAAAAAGATGTTAATTCCTCCAGCAAACATCTGAAGGACCCCTAACAGATCAGGTCTTGGATTTGGTGGGCTTGGCAGAAGCAAGGATGGGTAAAATACAATCCTGCCTCCAAAGACCCCATGGTCTTCTGTGCTGTGGGGGTGGGGCTTGGGGGAGGGCAGTGGGGTGGAGCCGTTCCACATCAGATCTCCGTATATCTGCCAGGGTTTATCCAGGGCACCAAGTGCCATTCCGGAAGGGTGGGCATGAGGGGAGGGGTGGAAGAAAGAAGTAAGTGCCTGGCAAAGTCTAGGACTCCAAGGTTTGGGCTCTAATTCTAGACCCTCGAGAGCTCAGCCCTTCAGGTTCCAGAGACCTCCTCCTGGTTATCTCTCCTTGGTGAATTCAGTAGAAAGAGGATTTAAACTATCATCAGCGGTACCAATAATTTCAAAGTAAGATTTCCTCAATCTAGAAAAAAAGGACAGGGGAAAAAAAAGATCACTTTTACTCAATGCCTACCCCCCAGGATAAAACAACTCCCCTCCCTTTATTAGGTACAGAAATACAAAAGTTATCATGCTATACGAACGAGAAAAATCATAGCTAGCTCACATGCATGTGCACCCAAAATGCCACCACAGAAGTCACGCGGGATTTTAATTCGATTTTTGTTCTTGCCACCGCAAAGTTTAGGCAAGCTCATTTTCCAGTTACCCTGGTAAAGTTTCTCTTAATGCTATATGATATATAGATCAAAAACTGAGTTCAAATTCAATTCTTATCGAATTATTTGGCAGAAACCTGTGTGCCCTGGGTGACCTCATTTCCCCCATTTCCAAAGGTGCAGAAACTGACTTAGGGTCTCAGTCGACCAGGAGGCTCCATTTCCATTTCACACTATCTTAGCTCTCAGACTTTCCCTCAGCAAATCTCATAGCCTTGCAGCATCAGATCTCGGGGGCTGTTAGAGGCATGTTGACATTCACTTCCTACCTACTTCATAGCTCCTGCTCAAAGAATATTCTGGGCCAGTTTTCATTGTTTGTACTAAACAGAGAGGCCATTTTAAATATTATCTGTGATTTTCAAAAGCCAAGAAACAATACAATTTTCTTCATTTCCAACATGGAACTTTATAAATTAAGGTGCTGATTTAGAGACATGGATCTATTTCTGCCTGTACGACAAACACGATAAATTATATTAAAGGGACTACTCTCATAAACTGAACTATATTCAAGTAAATCACATTAAAGGGGATCCCATATTTGAGGGCATGGAGGCTGAAACCGATAAAACAGTGGCAAGCGGTTAAGTATTATCTGGGGCCCGATGAGGCTATAGAAAAGCTGAGTGAGGGGAGCCCACACATTTAGAAGGATCTCGTGCCAAGAAGACTGGCAGGTTGGCAGGTGAGGATCGGGGGCAAAGCTCTCCTGGGGACTCCACAGGTCTTTGATTAGGTGGGCAATGAAGTAACTGTGTGTGTATGTTTAAAAGGGGGAACTAGGAGGTAAGGCATAAGGCCAATGGAGTGTTGGGAAACCAGCTGCTCCCACCACAGACCAATGTATACAGAACAGAGAGCCAACTGCTCATTCAATTGTACGGAGGAGCAAGGATCCCTCAGTCTCCCTGACCACAGAGTCATGTAAACCTGCAGGTTAAACATAGGACTTTTCAGGTTAGATTCGTCAAAACCTCATCTGCACCAGGGCGGCCCAAATTCGAAGAAACGGGCTATCCTGGGGGCGGTATGGTGAGTCCACACTCTTTAGGGATATTCAAGAAAAATGCCAGAGGATGATGTGGCAGCAATGCGGGGGAAGAGAAGCACGCCCCGCCCCCGCCCCCAGCTATGGAGACTGGTGACATGCTCTAGTTTTAAACGAAGATGTCCCTGGACGATGTTGAGCAGGATTCTAGGAACAGGTGAGAGGACACTAATTCACCGTCTAGAAATCCCACCATCTTTCCTCACCACAGGAAGGTGGATTTTTTTTTTTTCATCCTTTCCCTGTGTTTGGAAAGGGGAGTGGACGCTGCCGCACAGAGAACATGGACACGGATGCCCACCACAATGCCAAGCTCCACACGGACCGGCATATTCAGCTGACCTTTGGCTACACTTTCCAAACCTGTTCCGGATACATACATGGAAACACAGGCCATTCCGTTCTCCTCTGGAAGGACTCTCCAAAGGAAAGGCTTTCACTTCGCATTCTCTCCTTTTATTACTTATCTGCCCCCGATAAAACTCCTCCTCCAGAAATACTCATGCTGACAGTGATCACACCCAACTCCCTGCAAGGGATCTAAAAATTATGCTGATCATACAAAAGGAAAACTCTGGACTGGCAGAGAAGAAGATGTGCCCCTTGCTGTTTCTCCATGTTCACCGAAACCTATTTCTTAACAGATTTCATCTGAACAGGCCACAGCCACTGGGTTGATGTCTGGTTTTTCTAAACCAACTGTATGAACAGCTCCCTACTGACTATGTGCTTAAAAGAAGAGGAAAAAAACACCTCAAAGAAGAAAACTATACATATACCTACTTTAGTCTAAAGGCATTTGAGGGATTGGAATGCAAAATCCTGATATATCCGTACAAAATCTCCACAGATGGCATGGGTTGGGCGTGGTACTTACATTATTGAGGAAGCATGGAGGGGCAGATGGGCGGTGATCTAGAGAGTTCTCCTGAAAGGAAAGCATTAGCTGGGCCATATCTTCACTGCGCCTGTGGCAGAGCCACCTCGCCTATAGATAGGGTGTCCTCCTGCAGGAGGACGGCAGCTTGGCCCTCGGCCGGCAGGCAGAAGGGGATACTCACGAACTTGAGAAGGAATGTGTTTTCCCGTAGTGCTCCAATGCACCCTGCGAATCCCAAAATGAACATCACTCCTCCCACCACGAGGAAGAGCCAAACTGGGTCAAAGCCGCCGAGATCGGTGATGGAAGAGATGTTGGACAGAACTCCCTGGAGAC
Source organism: Callorhinus ursinus (assembly GCF_003265705.2). Classification (NCBI taxonomy): domain Eukaryota; kingdom Metazoa; phylum Chordata; class Mammalia; order Carnivora; family Otariidae; genus Callorhinus; species Callorhinus ursinus. The sequence continues at coordinate 80,767,023 of NW_027397066.1, forward strand.
AGAGAAGCAAACACAACAGGGCACCAGGATGCAGGGGCAGTTTTTCAACATGGAAAGATTATTACAATTGTCTTTTCCCCCTCGCAAAGAAAAACTTCAGAGGTAATCGGATTATTAGGTATGACCGATTCTCAAGAAACACTGCAAATCAATCAATCAATTAATTTTAAAAACCACCAGAAAAACCTACTTTCTTTGCAAGGTCTAGATGGGTTCGTATTTTTGGCAAAACCGAATAAAGCAAAGAAATGACCCCAAGAGACTGTCATCAGACCCCATAGGGAGAAGATGTGGACGTTACCTTTGTTTTCTATGTCCCAAATATAAGTGGTCATAGGCAAAAAACTGTGTGCAAGAAAAACACACTTCCCAACACCTAGGAAGAGCGGTCACCTTTCAGTGCCCAGGGCATGCAGGTGTCAGACAAGTGCCTGCTACAAGCCTGTGGCATTTCTTAGGGAATAAGGGCAGAGCTAGATGCTTCAGGCTGACACAGTGGCCAGTCCCAGTCACAAGCCCCGGAAAGTTTTCCAGGGAAAAAACCATGCCTCAGGATCCACCCTCGAGCTTCACAGGAGACCCTATCAGGCTCAGATCCCCAAAGCCCACTTGGGTGGTTTGGCTGATGGCAGTCTCACATTGACTTCTTAGGGGTATTTCCTTACCACGTTTTTTTTTTTTTTTAAAGCTGAGATTTAAATGATTCACAAATCCAAAGTTACTCCCTGGCCTTCCACCCTTTTATTCTCCTGCCAAAGGAACCCAGAGTGCTTTCATTTCTCTATGAACATGCTATTTTTTTTACAAAAATAATTTCTCCCTCAACCGTGATACTATGTCAAATACCACCCAGAGCCTATGTTAGAAATGATGAGATTTTTTTTCTCTACAATTCAAGGTACATACTGCTATTCATTCCTATAGAGACAGACTACTGTTACTTTGAAACTGTAAATGTACAGGAGTCTTGAATACCCAGTATCATCAATATTTTATTTTCTTATATTTGTTTTGAACTCTCAAAATATCCCAGAGTATCATGGTATAGCTTGCTGTGAAGTCTTAAATCATTTTTTTCAAACCACTCCCAATAACCTGAAAGAACAGAAATTATTTATCTGATTTTATACCTTAAGTAAAATGGAACCCAGAGAGGCTTGGTGACTTGCTGGAGGTCACACAGCTATTTATTGACTTTCTGAAACTAGAACAGACTGTCTACCTCAGGGTTCTCTGCCCACCAAATGGAAACCATGTTATTTGCTTCCCAGCACTTCCCAGTCAGCATGGACCAACACCTGAGTTTAGGAGTTTTAAGTTTTAATTCATTTTAAGGTTGTAGGATCATTTGGACAAAAACATCTTTTGTTTGTTGGGTTTTTGTTTCTTTTGCAGGGGGGTGGGGGCACTAACTTAAAAACAATAATAGGATATTAATATATAGAACACATATGAGAAATAAAGAACTCTTAAAATGTACAATTTAAACCTCACAGGAAAGGCCAAAGGTTTTAATAAAGTCACAGATGAAGGGTTGAGAGATGAGAAAAGCAGTTAGGAATGTAGGGTGTATTCACTAACTTCTGAGGTGACGTCACAAACGCAACCACACCCTTTATGAGACTGCTTAGACCAATGGTTTGATCCAGTCTTGTGATTCTTAGATTTCCAAGCTCTGAATTAGGAATACTCTGGGGAGGGATATGGGGGGTGGGGGAGATGACGCTGGAGGGTACACAATAACATTCTTAAAACTTAAAGAGTTAACTTAACTATGAGAGAAGGAGACTCCATTTCCCTGGCACCAAAAAGAGGCAGCAGGGGTGGAAGGGACAGGAAGAGACGTTGGCTGGATCACAAAGAGGCCTTTCTGATAGCAGCAGGGCTCACAGGAGAGCCAAAGCCGTGAGCCTCTGTGGTTGTGCCGTAAGAGGGATTCCCAAATTCGATGGGACATTGGGACTTAATGACCTTTAGGTTCCTTCCAACTTTAAGACCATTCTATGATTTCACCCATTTCTAATGGGCTTTTTGTGACTCACACTTAAGTCTGAGCAAAGATCAGATTGTTCCCAAACACTCTTCCATGAGCTATGGCTGGACACAAAGAGGTCATAGATAAAAGAGACAATTATCTGGGCAACTCTGGCAAAGCAAGTCAGCCAACCAACACACACACCTAGGTCTCAAACACCGAGCTACACCCCAAAAGGCTACAAAAAAAATATGATCTCTGGGGTGCCTGGGTGGCTCAGTTGATTAAGTGTCTGCCTTCAGCTCAGGGCAGGATCCCAGGGTCCTGGGATCGAGTCCCGCATCAGGCTCCCTGCTCAGCGGGGAGCCTGCTTCTTCCTCTGCCTGTCACCCCCCACCCCGCTTGTGCTTTCTTTCTCTGACAAATAAACAGAATCTTAAAAAACAAAAAATGACCTCAATTGTCAGTAGATTCCTGGATCATCTGTCTTCTCTGGGTTTAATTTGGAGGATGAGTATTTGGCTTCACAGACAAACTTATTTTCATACTTTTACTCTGTCCGGCCTACAGGGGCAGCTTTAATTGAGGGGCCTCCAACAGTTTCCATGGAAACAACAATCATTGGCAGGCCTAGCTGGCCTGCAGATTCTACCTTTTAATCCTAAATCCTGGCAAAAGGCAGGGCTAGAGACAGATACTGAGTGCTGGGAGGAAATAATATTCTGCAAAGCACGAAAAAGACTACTGAGAACTTTATTTGTAATGGATTCAGAATGTACCCAGGTCGTTATCAAATCTTCACACCCCAAGTTTTTCCTTTTCTGTGGGATTAGGATTACTTACCTAGATGGACATGAGCAAGAGACTGCACTCCTTCACCTGTGCCATGTTTCCCAAGAGCCCCTGCAAAGCAGTCTTACTGCTTCCGACTACACAGAGCGATTACAGAGGAGCTGAACATAATCCTGGCAGCAGAGATTCCGGATTACAAAAATGACGGGGAGCCGACAGCTCGGCCTCTGTTGTCTTAGAGATGGGGTCTTCTCACTGGACTTTTTAATTTTGTTAAGCTCAATGTGACAAATGAGTAAGAGGTGCTAGAACATGCCTGCTGAAGAATAATAATCATTAAAGCTTGTAGGTGACAAGAAGCCGGAAGAAAAAAAAAAATACAAGCTCTAAGATTACAGTTAAGTCTGCCAAGTCATTTAAAATAGATGTTCCGACCCATGGTAAATCCCCAGGAATGCACAAGAACAACACCAGCAGACACCTAGTCTTCTGGGAACCTGAAGGCACCACCCTCTTCTTTGGGGAAGAGCACTTTCCCCTTCTTGTTAAGGATTCCTGCTCCCCCAAATGCACTCCATGTGCCCCTCAGAGCTGCCAATTCTCACGTGACCCCACTGCCCTTGTGACAGCTGAGAAGTCTGAACCGCCTTCCTCGGACACCAGGATGCAGAACAGGCATCTCCCTCTTGTGCCTGAAGTTATAAAAAGGCCCAAACCTGCAGCCACATGCAGTTATGTTTTTCACCATGTGGAGAAAGTCAACCGGCAGTGAGAACTAGAAAGCTGGACTTAGGAAGAAACAAAGAACAAGGGCAGGGAGGGAAAATCCTGTCGGCCTTATATAATCCCTGACCTGATGTGGAGTTCTGCGAATCACTGCAAAATCCTTAGAATACACTGCCTTTGATTGCACAAGGGGGTTCTATTTGGGTCTGCATTTGCATCTGAGGAATCCTGCACAACCTGACAACAGCTCTGAATAAACTAGGCCTTTAGTGCTGCTCGTGGGCAAATACACAGGTTCATAACACACACACATGACCAACACTGGAAGTTCACACTTTATGCTGGAAAAAAAGTTCTGGGGGTGCAATGGGGAGCAGAAAAGGAGCAGAGGTAGGTGTTGGACTTGATATGGTCCCTATACTCAGCTGGCTGATACTTCCAGTCAACGGAGCAATTAAGCCAGTGTAAACAGTCTTCCTTCTTGTTGACTCGCTATCACCTCAGCATCGTTAATGAAATGAGTTCTGGATGGAACTCTTAGGGGCTTTGTCTCCGTCACTGACAAATCATACACGATTTAAGCTCCAATTCTCCAAGCAAACGTGAATGTTCAGTCCTTGGGCTTAAATATCAACTTTTTAGAACTCAAACTTGTTGGGGGGAAAAAAAAGAAAGAAAGAAAGAAAAAGAAAGAGAAAGAGAGAGAGAGAAAGAGAAAGAGAGAGAGAGAGAGGAAGGAAGGAAGGAAGGAAGGAAGGAAGGAAGGAAGGAAGGAAGGAAGAACGAACAGACAAAATGTCATTTGGCTACTCTCCCCTGTACCCGGAACCGCTGCTTCTGTGGGAAGCACACACACACAGCCTGCTATTTGCAGCCCATGAGTATGTGCTTGTACTTCTACAAGGATCCTGCAGGCAGAGCCCTGGAAACTCAAGCCCGTGAAGGGTACTGGACTTTGTGTATAATGTCAGAAAATATCATGCTATGAAGCGGAGTCTAACTGGAATGAAGATAAATGGATGAGACGCAGGACAATTAGCCACATGTACTTCTTCCTTTCCCCATCTGCTTGGGTTGACGTGAAAATGGGGGGAAGGAGAAAGAGTGAGAATGGGAAAGCCAGAGACCAAGATGGCAGGTCACAAGAAAAATATATTCAAGTACTACAGGCTCAAGAATATAGGGGGATTTCCTACACATATATTCTTTGTTATCAGTAAGATCATATTAATGAAAACTGGCCTGTAAGAGTTCTTCACATTCACACTACGTTCCTGAATCTACGGTCCAATGCCCCTCAATCAGCATCCCCAGGTCTACAGCGGGTGCTGCAGCAGAGGCAGAAACACACTGACCATAATGTAAAGTGCCGCTCCAAAGACAAAAGGAATACCAACCAACCATTAAAAAGTTGAAAAACAACAAATACATTCAGCAAATCAGCCATTCCACAAATTGGCTTTTCGACAGCTAGCTCTTGGCATATCAGTCCACAGCCTTTAAGAGATCATCTTAACAGACACCTCGTCCAGAATCCCAGTTCCATGACCTACTACCTCTGTGATCTTGGGCAAGTCACCAAACCTGCCTAAGTCTCAATTTCCACATCAGTGAAGTGGTCCCCCACGTCATGAGGATGAAGGAAATAATTCAAGTAAATCCAAACACTATGCTAAGTGCTTGGTGCAAAAGCAGAATTCAATGAAAATTTATCACCATTCTCATTATCATCACTATCCTATTGGGCCAAGAAGAAGACATCAGATGCTACTGAAGCAACACAGGAGGGGCATCTAACCCAACTGCACTAAAGAGGAATCCATCTTGCTCTGGTACTTGTTCTGCCTCACCCTTTTAAGGAAAGCCACGACCATATCTGATGACATGCCTAACAGAGGTGGCAGTAATTGACTTGCCAATCAGATCTTCTTTGCTGGGGAATGGAAAGTCACCTAAAGACACTCCAAGTAAAGGCGGAAGAGAGAAGCCCTGAGTAAGCAAAAGCTACGAGTAGGCAGAAGCCACGAGTGGGTAGAAGCTAAGAGTACACAGAAGTGGTGCAGTGGAGAAAAGAGCAGCGAGAAGTGAGTCAACAGTGATGAGCATCAACAGTGATGAGCACACTGAGCAGTCAGCAGCCATGTTGCCAAGATGGTGGCACCCTGAACCAGGGAAAGCAGGCCTCTGCTGCCAAGGAGACAACTGGTGTACCGGTCGTCGAAGATTCACTGCTCCACAGTGACATTCCAGATATACTTGACCACGTCCTCCTTCCTGTGGGATATCATCATCAGTGGTCTGGTGAACACTATTATGTCTTGGTAAGAATGTGAAAAACCAGCCCACCTTCCCTCCAACCTCTTCCTCCTCAGCACCTCATTCATTCAACTAGCTCTGAAATTGAAGCAGATTCTCACCCATGCTTCTGCAATAAATGAGTATGTTCTGAGTATAACTATTTCTTCTTGGAAAAGGCTTCTATGCACGTGCAGAAATGAAAAGGCAAACAAAGCTCCAGAAGGGTTTCAAACCAATAAACCTCAGGAGTGTCTGTGGTTTTTTCCACCACCAGCTCAGAGAGTCCCCTGTGTGCCACCTGGCAAGCTTCAGTTTCTTCTCTCAACCCACACAGAAAAGAAATGCAAAAATAGCATTAATAAGCCCCTAAGGTCTGGGACTCTTCTGCTTTGGCATATATAAGCACATTCCTTCCAATTGCTGGATGAGAAACAAAGAGACAGGCACATGGAATGTGCACCCACAGCCAGGCCAGATGGACCCCTTTGAGATTTATGGGACTGGGTCCTGATAACCACCACCACCCCGCCCCCATAAACCAGATCCTACTGGGGTAGAACTTGCAGCAGCTTTCCTAGAGTAAAAAGGAGAGAAGCATTTCCCTACTTGGGATGACAAGACAGAACACTGTAAAGAAAATGAGCTCCTGAGATTGGGCGGGTGTGTGTGTGTGCGCGTGTGCGTGTGTGTGTGTCTGTGTGCGCGCGTGCGTCCTGGAGAATTAGAGATGCAGCTTTCAACAGGAAGACCTGTCCACAAGAAGACCAAGCTGCAACCACAAGGCCGCAGAGAAACCTGCTCCTTTAACACTCATCAGAGATCTCTTTGCTTTGCAAAGCAAAGCCACTCTGCCAACCCCAAAACAGCCATTTGCCTAAGGAACTGTGGCAGAGTCCAGAGAGAGGACTTGGAAGGTAAAGAACCTGAGCAGTCCAGGGGGGTGTACGGTTGTGGGCGCAGCAGGACTGAGGGCCTGGAGAAGAGACGCAAGGTTAAAGGAAGGCCAGCTGCCTTAAAGGCATGTGGTTTCCTAGTTTTTCTTGTCAAAAAAAGTCATTGGTGAAATTTAAGTAATCCCTTCTTACAGCTTAAAAATGACCATGACCATGGGGCACCTGGGCGGCTATTCGGTTGAGCATCCAACTCTTGATTTCGGCTCAGGTCATGATCTCAAGGTCAAGAGATGGAGCCCAACAGAGTTGTGCACTCAGCAGGGAGTCCACTGGAGACTCTCTCCCCTGTGCCCCTCCGCCCGCTCTCTCACAGGTGCATTTTCTCTCGCACGCACTCTCTCAAAATAACTAAATAAAATCTTTTTGAAAAAATGGCTTTGGGGAGAGGGAGAGGAGGAGAGACAGTCATCTTTCAGGCCTCCATAAAATCCTGCAATCAAGCAGTTGGCGGGGCAGCCAGCTGCGCCAGGTCCCACCCACTGGTGCCACTCACAGGCTAGAAACGCCATCCCGGAGTGAGGGACTGCCTCCCTCATCAGGGAAACAAGCCACAGGCAAAAGTGTCACTTTTCAGAAATCCAGCCTGTTGCCAGGCCACTCCCCAGATGCTTTCACATGCATGTTCTGATGATGGAATACAAACCCAGGAACGGTCCTAAGTATAAAGTTTAAACCCAAATATAGAATAGACGCTCTGATCATGGTGCCCCTCCCCCCGCAAACTGAAGTGGAAAAAAAAAAAGCAAACAGCCTAGTGGCAGGTGATCACTGTATTCTAGGGCCCCAGAGATAGAAGTCATTCAGTTATCCCAGGGATCACCCGAGAGGTGACAGGTACTGTGTGTGTCATGGGTGTTCGGAGTGAAGGCCCTGTGATACCTTCAGGAGCTAGTCTAGTGGGGAGACAGGTGAGTAGGGTGCTGGGCAGCACAGCGGAGGCGCAGAAGGCGATGTCCCCAAGTGCAGAGACAAAGGGACAAGATCTGGCTCATGGACGGGTCTACGCGTGAGTGCCACAAGTGGTGAAAGCAGGCTAACGTCGGCAGGGTGGAGCTGGGTTTGAAGGAGAGGGCATTCTGAGCAGAGGACGGCCCCGGTCATTTGCATACTTAGAAAGCTCGAAACCTGGGCAGCAGGTGGATGTTACGGAAGCAGCTGGTCGGCTCTGGGGTGATCCAGGTGGGCTTAGAAAAGGGACACAAGAGCTACACTACTGAGCACGTGTTCTGCCTGGCACTGGGCTACCTGGATTGATTCACCCTCACAATAAGCGCACCGGGCAGGACCGCTGTCCACAGCAGGAAACAGACTCGGACGGAGCTCTCTGCCAGCTCACCAGCTGAGAACGTGCCAGAGCCGGGTTCGAGCCCAGGGCAACTGACCCCAGACCGATCTACTGCCCACCTAGCCCCATGATGCCCTACGGTCTGAAAAAGGCAAACAGCAGTGGGCAAGAAGATTCTTATTTTCAACGTGACATCATATATCTGTGCCTAAAATTTTAGGAAAGATACGTAACATATTCTTACCCTGGACTTCCCTGATCACTATCTGAAAACCAACGTGTGTAGGAGACAAAAGCCTCCCCCCACCACCACACCCCCACAGGCCAAGAGGCACTTCTTTCCCTGGCGCACCTCAGAGAACTCAAGTGGATACCAAGGGGAGAAGTGAAGGAGAGAATTTCCTTTCTCTAGAGAAAGCAGTTGCTGTGCTGTGCAAAACCACTCCCCAGCAGCTTGCTTTTTACCTCAAACCTAGGGAGGAACCGGTTTCAAGGGCCCTACTGGGGGAGCTCTGAGACACCCTGGTGAGGGCCAGACTGCCCAGGAAGGAGCCTGTGGGCTGGGCTCTGACTCCATCCTGGAGATCCAGGGAGACAGGCAGGCTCTAGGGCAGGCGAGGGCTGTTCTTGGTGGCACTGGCCTCACCCCCAGATGAATGTGTCCAGGGAGAGGCAGCTGGGGGCTGAGAACAGGAAACCTCAGAAGGCAGAGTGCAGAGGAGTGCGGGCTGAGGGCGCTGGCCAGGTCTGAGCAGGGGAACCAGGCAACCGCCTAGAACAGAGAGCCACTGAACTCAAGGGAACCACCAGACAGAGGGACTCAGCAGGGAAGCCTCAAAAAGACCAAGCTATGGTCCCCTTCCCCATCCGCCAGGTCCCAAGAGCACAGCCCCACCCCCACTTGAGCTCTGGCAGGAAGTGGGCAGAGGAGCATCTGGTGAGTGGGGGAGGGGTGACAGGAGGAAGCCGGGGGCAAAGGCCTCACCCTGCTCCCCTCCTCAGGGGCCCAAGGCAGAGGCAGCTGGGCGAGGGAGAACACTGGAACACAAAGCCAGGTTTGGAGTTTTGATTACTCTCCACCTCATCCGGGCCTGGACTTGTGCCTCCGAATGAGAGGAGGACTATGGTAGAGTGAACAACAAAGTCATGGAATTTTTGACCCACCTGAATTTTCATTCCTGAGAAATCACTCTGAAAAAAGTTTACACAGACACACACAAAGAAAAAGGTTTTTGATACATCTCATGTGTTTGTTGGACATACTGGTTACAACACATCAGCTCACATGCTAACTTTGCAGCTACTGAGCGAAAGCTGCTCGGTTTTCAGATTTTTGGCTACAACAGAAAAGTCGAGAGAATTACTTGGGTAACAGAGAGAGAGAGAGGCGGACAAACTTACTACATTTTGGGCAATGAAATGCTATCTGCAAAGAAGGATTTTCGGCATCTCAGAAACAGCTCCTTAAAGTAGTTTCAAAGCCAAAGCATGCAGTGTTCTGTTCCAGTTGTCTGGGGAACCCCCTCCGCCTACCGCCACCGTCTGGCTATGGAAACTTGACCGCCACCACTATGAATGGCCCGGATCACTGAGTCTCACGGTCTCAGATTTTCCTTCCTGGGAAAATTGGGGCAGTTTTTCCAAGGTGAGTCTTGGAAAACAATCTTGTCAACGGACTGTGACAAGAAGCAACTAGGAAGGTTCTGAAGGGAGACTCACAGCGAGACAGCGGTCAGGGGAAAGCCTCCAGGAGAGAGAATCCTCCTTGTCCGTCCCCGGGAAAGCCGCAGAGAAAAGCAGTGCAGGTCAGAGCTGGTCTAACTCGCATTCCCCCGGTGGGCTCAGGACGGCCACCGACTTTCCTTCCAGCCCGCTCCCCACGGAGCCAGGGCCCCGCCAGCGCATCGGAGGGCAGGGCCTGCGGGGAGCGGCCAGACTTCCCGTGTCACCTCTCTGGGCCTCAGTTTCCCCACCTCCGAAAGAACAGGTCATCCTTCTCTGAAAGTGTAACCCCAGGGGTCCACAGATCACGGAAGTGAAAACGAAACCCCTTCAGGAAGAGCTGTTTTTTCCCGTGCCGTCTCTCCGGTATATAAAGCTCCTCCACATGTTCTCGGTCACTTGCTCACAGACATCTCGGCATCTGCGGCGGGGGCAGCACGCAGCCCGAAGGGAGCGCAAAAGGGCGCAGAAGACAGGCCCCGGCCGCACGGGGTTTTCAGGCCCCGCGAGCCAGCCGGGTTGGCGGGGTGGGGGGCAGGAGGAGCCACGGGGCCTGGCCAGCGATGGACACTCTTCCTACTCGGAAAAGTGCAGGCTCCTCCCGGCCCCGACCTGCGCTAGCCAGCGACGCAGCACTCTGCCGCCCGCCGCGGGCCGAACACTGCGTAACCAGCCTACGTGGTGGGCAAAATGGAGAAGGAAAGGCACCCCTCATTTCCCCACAAAACAGGACCATCATATATTGATTCCCATTTTTATGCCAGGAATAAACGGTTATTTTTTTTCCTGACATCCCAAATTAACGGCTGTGCTGTTGTTTGTAACACTGTCCCACTATCAAATTGGACATCAGAGCCACGTGTAATTCTGCTTGCTCTCAGGCTGTAACACCTGTCCACACCGCCGGCCGCCGAGAGATCTGAGGCCACTTCACACCTCTCCAACTGAACGCCACAGGCCACAAAATCGCCACGGTTTGAAAGAATGCTTTCATCATTTGTTTGCTCGTTCACTGTTTTAGAAGGCAGTATTTTTTTGAACACCAACTAGGTGCCAGTCAATGCTGTCGGGTTTTTTTGTTTGTTTGTTTGTTTGTTTGCCCTCACAAAGCTGCTTTTTCTAGTAGGGCGTGAGAGCAATGCACTTGCTGGCGTGGAAATGCTCAATCCTATGAAAACATGTAGGAGGAAAACACAGGGAATGGGGGAGAAAGGCTGGGGGTGGGGTGGGGTGACAATGGTGACTTTAAATAGGCCAGGAAGGCCTGTGGACAGAGCTGACATTTGAACAGAGATCAGAAAGTAAAGAAAAATGCCAAAGTGGATCTCTGGGGGACAGCCTACCAGGTAGGGGAGGAGCAAGGGCAAAGGGCGGGGGACGGGTGTGCGGTGGGGGGAGTTATGTTTGAGATTTTGGAGAAACAGTAATGTGGGGTCAGTGAGGACTACAGCAGCGGGGAAGGGCGCAGGTGGAATGTGAGGTAAGTAATGGGGCTATCTCGAGTGAGACGATAAGCTCATTGGGCTCACTGGAAGGTTTGGAGCAGAGAAGTGATAACATCTGTCTCTTTTTTTTTTAATTTTAGTTGACATTAAATATTATATTAGTTTCAGGTATACAAATAGCGATTCATCATTTATATACATGACAAAATGATCACCAAAAAAGTCTAGTTACCATCATAATACAGACAGTTATTACAATATTATTGACAATGTTCCCCATGCTGTACTTTTCATCCCTGTGACTTATAACTGGAAGTTGGTGCCTCTTACTGCCCTTCACCTGTCTCACTCATTCCCCCACTTGTACCCCTCTAACCACCGGTTTGTTCTCTGTATTTAGGAGTCTGTTTGTTTTATTTTCGTAGATTCCACATATTAAGTGAAATTATAGGGCATTTGTCTTTCTCTTTTAAGATTTTATTTATTTATTTGACAGAGAGAGAGAGTGCACAAGCAAGGGGAGCTGTAGAGGGAGAGGGAGAAGCAGGCTCCCCGCCGAGCAGGGAGCTGGATGCAGGGCTCGATCCCAGGACCCCGGGATCATGTCCTGAGCCAAAGGCAGATGCTCGACCGACTGAGCCACCCAGGCATACCTCTCTGTCTTACTTCACTTAGCAGAATACTCTCTAGGTTCATCCATGTCACACATGGTAAGATTTCATTCTTTTTTACAGTTGAGTCATATTCCATTATATAAGATATACACCACATCTTCTTTATCCTTTCATCTGTCAATGGGCACTTGGGTTGCTTCCATATTCTTGATACTGTAAATAATGCTGCAATGAACATGCTGCGTATATCTTTTCAAATTAGTGTTTCTGTGTTCTTGGATCAATATCCAGCAGTGGAATTGCTAGGTCATAGAGTATTTCTATTTTTAATTTTTTGAGGAAGCTCCATACTATTTTCCATAGTGGCTGCACCAATCTGCATTCCTACCAACAAGGCACAAGGGTTCCCTTTTCTCCACACCCAATATTTGTTTGTTTGTTTTTTTTTTTAATACTAGTCACTCTATCATACATCTTAAAAGGATCACTCTGGCTGCTTCATGGAGATACGCCTGGGGTATGAGTAGGGGAACAAGAGTCGAGGCCGGGGAAACAACCAAAGGCTTCTGTGCTAATGCAGGCAAGATGTGGGCGCAGCTTAGATCAGGGTGGAGCAGTGGAGGCGATGAGAAGAAATGAGATTCCCCACATTTTCTCAAGGCAGAGTTGACAGTGTTTACTAATGGACTGAACGTGGTATGAGAAGAAAAGAAGGAAGAGGGTCAAGAGTACCTGAGCAAGTGGAAGGACAGGGTTACCATTTACTACATTTGGGAAGAACAGGTTTGAGGAGAGGAATCAGGAGTGTTGTTTTGGATTAAGTTTCAGAGGCCATTGGACATTTAAGTGGAGATATTGGGTAAGCTACTGGCTACACAAGTCTGGAGAGTTCCAATAAGGGCTGCATCAAAGATCTCAACTTGGAAGGCATCAGTGACAGATGGCGTTTGAAGGCCCAAGCTTGGATGAGATTGCCTAGAGCCTGAGTGAAGACAGGGAAGATGTCTCAGGACCAAGCCTGGGGCAAAGGAGTATGAGAAGGCATTGCCTGTGAGGCAGGAAAACTGGGAATGTGTGGCATCTCAGAAGCCAAGGGAGGAAAGCATTTCTAGAAGGGGGAAATGATAAACCGTGCCTTAGCCCTTGCTTTACTGACAGGGTTTCTGAGTTCTTGGGTGAGAAAAAATGATGTGCTCCAGGACCTAGTATGGGTTCAGTAAGAAAGTACCAGGTTCAACTAAGTTTCTAGGCTGGTTAATTAGAGATAAAGTGAAGGATATAGTCTGTCTACAAAAATAAGCAACAGAAAAACAGTCTGATGTAACGACAAGTAGATGGATTAGAAACTGCTTGACTGATGACATCCAAGGGCACATATAAGTGAATGAGTGTCAACCTCAAAGGAAATTTCCAGGGACATGTCGCTGGGCTCTGTCCTTAGCCTACTCAACATATCAATGGCTTTTATCAGTGATAACTAAACTTGACTGCAATCAGAACAATCTAGGAGGCTTGTGAAAATAGAGCATCCCAGTGTCCACCCCAGACCTACCGAATCAGAAAATCCCCAGATGGCACCCAGGGGGCGAGGAGCTAAAGGAAGCCCTTATTAGAAGAAAGAATTGAGGGAGAAGCTTGATCCAAATGTACAGCTAAAACCAAGCTCAGCGGAATGCAGAATGTGTTGGATGACAACTGGGCACATGGAGTCTTGCATTTGATTCCGAAGAATCAGCCGGACATGAGGTGGAAAGGGTACACTTAGCTGGATCTGAGACCAACTTGTGAGTCTCCCTCATCAACAGGGGGATCTCAAGCTACACTGACAACAGATGAGAGAAGGGACATAATCCAGTCATACCCTCTCTGGTCCCCAAAACACTCTCTCAACAGTACAGGGGACACGCTAGAAAAAGGTCAGAGGAGCAAAACCAAGATGGTAAAGGGACGCCCCCCCCCCCCCAGAGAGAAGCAGATGTTTAGCTGGGAAGCTCAGAAGAAACCAGGCCTCCACCCCGAATACCTTAAGGGCCACATGCAGAAGGACTTGCTCTGTGGGATCCGATAGGGTTGATCTACAAAAATAAGTAAAAACTAGTAGAACAGGATTCTACTTTAGTAAAAGGAAGGTCTTTAAAACACTAAGAGTAACCCAAAGAGACAGAAGTGGTGAGTGGTTTGCCACAAGAATTGCTGAATTTATATACACTCCCCAATTAGCATTTATTACAATGTATTAGTTTATGTATGTGTGTGTACATGTGTGTATGTGTGTGTGTGTGCGTATATGTATGTGTTTGTGCGTATGTGTGTGCGCGTATGTGCGTATTTGTGTATGTGTGTATATGTGTGTATATGTGTATGTGTATATATCTGTGTGTATATGTATATGTGTACGTGTGTATGTGTGTATATGTGTGTGTATATATGTGTGTGTGTATATGTGTGTATATATGTGTATGTGTGTGTATGTGTGTATATGTGTGTATGTGTGTATGTGTGTATATGTGTGTATATGTATGTGTGTATATATATTTGTGTGTATCTGTGTGTATATGTGTGTGTATATATCTGTGTGTATATCTGTGTGTATATATATGTGTGTATATGTGTGTGTATGTATGTGTATATATGTGTGTATATCTGTGTGTGTATATGTGTATGTATATGTGTGTATATCTGTGTGTATATATGTGTATGTGTGTATATATGTGCGTATGTGTGTATATCTGTATGTGTATATGTGCGTATGTGTGTATATGTGTGTATGTGTACATCTGTGTGTATGTGTGTATATGTGTGTGTGTGTATATCTGTGTGTGTATATATGTGTGTATATCTGTGTGTGTATGTATCTGTGTGTGTATATGTGTGTGTATATATGTGTGCGTGTGTATATATATGTGTGTGTGTATGCACACACACACACACACACACACATACATGCACACCCTTCCCAGACTGTAAATTCCCCGAGGAATTCTATCCCCAGAGTCCAGCACAAACCCTGTCCTGTGCTATGTGTTCAATAAATGCTATTTTAGAGAGCACTGATTATGGCTGGATGCTGCCAAGCCTGTTATAGAGGTGATTCATGCTACAAATTGTTAATGTTCCTTCTAAAACAGCAGATCCTATGATTTCTGAAAAACTGCACATAAACCAGTTTCCCCTGGAGACACAGTCATCCTTTGCATCTGCACAGTCGATTCGGAATTTACATAAAATGGATTATTTAATTATGTCTAAAAGTCAATGGTAGGGACGCCTGGGTGGCCCGGTCGCTAAGCGTCTGCCTTCGGCTCAGGTCATGATTCCAGGTCCTGGGGTCGAGCCCCGCATCGGGCTCCCTGCTCCGCTTGTGCTCACTCACTCTATGTCAAATAAATTAATAAAATCTTAAAAAAAAAATAGAAAAATAAAAGACAAAGGCAATATTAGTCTTAGGTTTAAGGCTCAGCCTGGTATTAAGTTATGTATGGGGGGGTAATACTTTTTATCTCGAATGTTTCTGTACTTCACATAAAAATGTGTAAAGCCTAGTCTGTTAAGGAAATCTGACCCTTCCAGGTGTGACCCAGTTTGGAGATTATCCAACTCTAGGTGTTCCGTCACGTAAACGTCCCCACATCTCTACTAGGTGGGCGGGGGGACACTACCGATTCACTGGCTGGTGTTATCGGCCCAGGAGGAGCATGCTGCCCACCACCCTTGGCCAAATCTGGTTCACCTCAGAATTTCACCCCCTCAGAGGCCTGGTCCAGTTGCGAAGTTAACCCAAAGGGGGTTCAACAGAGTTGCCTTTGCAGTCACCGAGGTGACCCATGCAGATCATATCCTCCTTCAGAGACCACAGAACAAAACCCATTCTCTGGTCTGTGGACCAAAGTCTGAACACTCCTACAATCCGAGGCCGCTTCCGAGGCCACCACTGTGTCCCTCCCCAGGCGGAAGCAGCGCGCTGTAGTCCCGTGTCCGGGGAGGCGGCTCTGAACACAGGAAGCATTGACTTTGTACCGGCACTTCCAGGGGACCATCTCATTTAATCCTCACGACAATCCTAGCGGAGACATTACTGTCTCCCTGTGGCGCACACGAGGAAAGGGCATCTCAGAGAAGTTAACACAGTTGCCCAGAAGGAGCAGCACTGGAACTCAGGTCTGTTCAGCCCCAAACCTGTGCTCCTATTCCGTACAACCACCAGAGAGCAATCTTAAAAGCCAGATCCTTAAAAAAAAAAAAAAAAGCCAGATCAGGACAGTCCCTTATCAAAACCCAGAGTGCTGTGGTGCCTTCCTCTCATCCAAACTTCTGCATGACCCTGCCTGCTCTGACCTCTGCCTGCCCCTCTCGCCACATCTCCTCCTCCTCCTTGCCCTTGCCTCTCCCTTCCAGCCCGCTTGGCCTACTTCCTGTTCCTTGGAATGCCCAAGGCCCTGACTCACGGCCACCACACTCGCTATTCCCTCTGCCTGGAAGGCCGTTGTCCTAGCGCCCCACAGATCCTGCCTACTTCCTCCAGGTCTTGCCCCAATGCCACCTCCACAGGGAGACCGTTCCCCACTACTCTTCTCTAAAAAAGACCCCTTCTCCTACCACTAACTACACCTTATCTTTCTCAGCAGCACTCACCAGTACCTGAACACAGGTGGGGTTTTTTTTTTGGGGGGGGGGCTGTCAAGGGGCATGGGTCAGTAGGAGGCGGTCACAGGAAGACAGGGTCAGAGGAAGGGGGTCGTGGGGAGAGGAGGTTCAGCAGGAGGGGCAGCCCGCCAGTGCGGCGTGGTGACTACCCATAGCGTCGCCTCGGGTTCCATGGCCCCGCATTACAGGTGCCAGTCCTGCCGGGATGGGAGCAGTGCAGGGCCTGCTCAGTGCCCACCCTGCGCCCAGTGTCCTAAGGTACCCCAGAAGTAGGGGTGTGAAGGCCAAGGGGAAGAGAGCCTGCAGACCGCCGTGGGGAAGGCTGCTGCCCTTCTCTGTCCCCCTTTCCCACTGGCCTGCTCTCCCCCCACCCCAGCCCCATGTGTTTCTTCCCTGGGCACCCCCATCCAACCCCACTGCACCTTCTCTGGGACCTTGATTTATTGTTCACCCCTCTTCTTGAATTTACTTCTTGGAAAACACATTTCCCTAGAGTCTGTCTGTGTCAGGCACCGTTCAAGATGCTGAGGACATGCCATGAAAGGTCTGATGATGGGAAACAGCATGTCACGTGGACATGAGTGTGAGGAAGCAGGTCCAAAGTGGAGAGGTGGGTGGTCATATAGGTTCCACGGGCAGATCATTTGAGCCAACCTTGGAGGAGAAGGAGCAAAGCTTGGTGAGAGCTAGGCAAGGAGCGCTCAGAGCAGGAGGGAAACAAATGTCCCTTGAGACTTCTGGGGGGACGGTGTCTAGAGCAGCGTCAGTGAGGGCAGAGGCAGAGATGCCATTAAAGCAGGAAAAAGGTCTCAGTGTTGGGGCAAGGGCCCAAAGGGGACTCTATCAACTTTACGTTTTGCCGCGAGCTATGGAGAATCAGCTGACTGGAGCAGAGAAGTGAAATCATCTGACATACATCTTAAAGAATTCTCTTGAGGAAGCAGGGGGACCAGTGCAAGTCCATTGCAGTTAGAGACACCTTGGTGGCCAGCATCAGAGTGTGGCATCCAAGGTTGTAAGAAGTCCTCAGCGGGCGCCTGGGTGGCTCAGTTGGTTAAGCGACTGCCTTCGGCTCAGGTCATGATCCTGGAGTCCCGGGATTGAGTCCCGCATCGGGCTCCCTGCTCAGCGGGGAGTCTGCTTCTCCCTCTGACCCTCTTCCCTCTTGTGCTCTCTATCTCTCATTCTCTCTCTCTCAAATAAAAAAAAAAAATATCAAAAAAAAAAAAAAAAAAGAAGTCCTCAGCTAGTTAACTGCTCATTGTCAGGGCCCCACAGATGCAGGGACTCTGCATCATTCACCAGTGTGTCCCCATGCTGAGGGGTGGGGGAGTGCGGGGGTGCGGAGATACGGCCAGTGTGCACCAAACTGGGTTCCTACATGTCCTTTACCCTCTGCTACCTCCACCTGGTCCTGGCTCACAGAATTCTGCTACACGGTAGCTGGGTGATTGGCCAAGTAACTTCAGCTCCCCAAGGAAACTTTCCACTTATTGGTAGTGGCCTTGACAAAGAGGGGACTGCTATTTCCCCCCCACCCAAAGACCACAGCACCCCCTTGGTCTGATATTTGTGTGACACTGTCAGCTTTAGAATTTTATGATTTTATCACAGAAGAGACCTTTGGGGCAACTGATGAAACAAGAAGGTAATTATATTTCACAAAGAGAAAAAAAAAAAAAAACCTTCAAAATTACCAATGGTCTGTTTATTGTTACCAAAGACGGTTAGTTCATTTAATGCCTTCCAACATCTTTTCAAATCAGATGGAAGACTCTTATTAAAGGAGGATTATAAAAAGCTGTGTTACCCGGCATTAACCAATCAGAAGGCTTCTAAAAGTAACATTTCTGAGATTCCACCAACACAAATCTACGAGCCTACTAGGGGACTGATTCGCAGAAGCAAATCATAATCCAAAAGATGACAAGTACTCAACATAAAAGTTTCTAGAGATGAAATTATGTCTGTTTGGGGCGCCTGGGTGGCTCAGTTGGTTAAGCGACTGCTTTCAGCTCAGGTCATGATCCTGGAGTCCCGGGATCGAGTCCCACATCGGGCTCCTTGCTCAGCAGGGAGTCTGCTTCTCCCTCTGACCCTCTTCCCTCTCTCATGCTATCTCTCATTCTCTCTCTCTCAAATAAATAAAAAAAAAAAAAAAAAAAGAAAAAGAAATTATGTCTGTTTGGGGACCTTGTCTCCCTTCTTCACTGCCCTCTGAAGGCCTTCAATGCCTTCAGAATGTGGCCGGCAGGTGGTTGGTTTTCTATAAAACATTTTACATTCCGTAGAAGTATTTTATAAATAGAGGGTGGTTCACTTTCAAAACTCAGGATTTACTTTGAGTTTTATTTGACGCAATCTGAACATTTATTTATTTTTTTACTTGTAGAAATTCCTACTGGCATCTGAGGGGCTTTTGTTTGCTGGGCTTTCTTAGTTTTGCTCTCCTACTGCATAGAATATCTCACAAAAACTCTTGGCTTCAGGCCATGGTCAAGGTCAAAGGAAGAAGTACCGAAGGGATAACAGACGGGTCTTCTGGGAAAACTGAAGCTAATCTCTGTGTTTGTGAGTTTTCACCCATCCATACACTCCCTCACTCCTGCAAGGTGGGAGATAAAGTCCTGTCAATGATTCAACTCCCAAAGAAGGAAGAAAAAAGGAGTTCATGTTAATTTTTGAATTCCAGTGCCCGGCCTCTTGTCAAGAAACAATTAAAAGGTGCAGATGGGAAGTAAGGCAGAGAAGTGGACACAGGGTGGTCGGGTCATGAGCGTGCTGTTTAGAGCATCAACTGTCCAGAACATTGTATCTTCATCGAAGCCTAGAATATGCTACTCCATATTTCCAGATTATTTCCTAGGAAATGTTGAGGAAATATTTCCTAGGAAATATTGTATTTACTCAGAACTACATAAATATTGTAATCATAAATACCGTATATTGTATTTGCTCATAAATTTAACATTCCTGAATACTTTCAATCAGCAGACAAGTATTCACATTCTTTAGTATTAACGTGAAGTTCATCTGATTTTCAAACATGAATTATATCCAGCTTCCTTCATACGACATGCTAATAGCTTATTACATAGTGCTCATACTGAAAAGAAAAATCATCTTTATGGCTTGACTAATTTTCTAAAGGGTTAAAAAAGAGAGAGAGAGAAGGCTGCAGGTGGTTTAGTGATATTTATAAGCATTAATGAAATTCTTGTGCCAGAGCGAGGAAATGTTCCACAAAAATAGGTTATCTCCAGCTAACTGATACAATTTCAACACAAGATCTCTGTTATGCACATGTATTGTTACTTTTGTAATTATTTTGATATAATGACTGATTTAGTCTTCATTCTAACGAGCCTTAGAAATATGACATTATCTTCCAAGAACACTTTCTTTCATTAAAGAATGTTTCTTTATACTCTGCCGTTGTCAAAGAGGAAAAGGAGACAACATGTAGTACAATGTGCAACCTCTAACAACCAAAATGGGTGCATTTTCATGATATTCAACTTACTTTTTCATTCCACGCCCACAGTCCAATTCCAAGAAATGCTATTCCCAAAAACTGAAAGAAAGAAAGAAAGAAAGAAAGGGTGTTAAGTATAAGGACAAATGCCATGTTTTTACTAACACAAATACAAATAAAGTTTTCAACCGATTCTTTTGTCACTTTACCAGGCTGAGAAATACTCCTGTCTAAAATCTGAGTAACAGCCTTTGACAGAAAAATACCATAATCACCTTGATTAAAATTAGGCATTCAGAAGGGTTCAGTAAAGAAAACGTGGTATGTATATTCAATGGAATATCAATTCAACCTTAGAAAAGAAGGAAATCTTGTCATTTGCAACAACATGGATGAACCTGGAGGGCATTATGCAAAGTAAAATAAGCCAGAGAAGATAAATACCACAGAGTATCATTTACATGTGGAATCTAAATAAATAAATTGAACTCATAGAAACAGAGTAAAAAAGTGGTTGCCAGCGTCTGGGGGAAATAGAAAAAAAGTTAGCAAAAGGGTACAAGCTGTAAGATGAATAAGGTCCGAGGATCTAATGTAAACACCGTGACTACAGTTGGTAATACCGTCTTGTAAAACTGAGCTTCTGCTAAGGGAACGGAAATGATGTCACACACAGGAAGGTCTACGTGAGGTGATGGATGTGTTAACTCAAGGGTGGGAAATTCCTTCACAACGTATATGCATATCGAATCATCATGTTGTGCTCTTTAAATATCTTATAATTTTGTCACTTTTATCTCAATAAACCTGGAAAAATAGAAATTTTTAAAGTTTTTTTTTTAAAAGAAGGGTTGGGGACATGTATGTGCTTCAAAGTCATTGACATTATGAAGAATAATAATTAGGTAGACTCTTGAGTAAAACCAAAGTTATAAATACTGTTTAATGCTGCCTTTTAGTGTAGGAAAGGGCACAGTACCTGCCCCTATACAGCCAGGCCTGGTATTCACTAGAAAACGGAATACCAGAGACATGAGTGGAAAAGAGCTGGTGATTCTCTCTACACCAGCATGCCCCTGGAAATGGGCCAGGAAGAGGGCATGCAGAAGCCCTCAACACACTCTTTACCACTTCTTCAGAAGGTAACATGAGTCTTACAAAGTCCAGTGGGACCCAAGAAAAGTCCTGGAGTCTTCCATTTTTCAGAAACTTATATGACTTCTATCGTCCTTGCAAGGGCTTCCACAGCTTGGCCTGGTCTCAACTCAGTGCCATAACTTCGCATATGCCAGGGAGCACACAAACACCACAGTGCTGCCCCTGAGCTGTGTTGAGTGGGGGGTGGGGGGAGCAAGCAGTAACCAGGGGGATTTCCCACTGTAGTTAGTTGTCACTTTATTTCATCTGCTCTGAGATACACATTTCTCCCCGCTCCCCACATTTTAACATGTCTGAAATTGGGACAGGTCTTAAAAGCGATGGTATCTCAGTTCTTTCCCCTTGATTTTACCTAAAATAATAGCAGGTCTTGCAATCAGGGTGTCCCATGTTTGATGACACATTGTACAGGGCTGTCCACCCCCTCAGAGCTCAGTGGTCAGGACCGGGTGTAATTGCCCATGAGCACGGGCACATCTTATTCCTCATCTTCATTACCAAGAGCAAATCTGAATTTCCTTCCCAAACACTGAAGTGAAGAGAGAGCGGGCAGGTTAACAAGCAGTTTCAATCCGATGGCAGCAGTGCACCCTGTTTATTTTACTAACATCTTGATTAAGTTAAATGTCAGGAAAGCTGTCCACTGAGAGAGGTGCGCACAGAAGATGGGCGTGCGGGTGCTTATTCTTTGTCGTTCTGGGGAAATCGGAGAGCTGTCCACCTGATGAGGTCTTCATCCGCAGCAGGTGGTTGCTGACATGTTGTGGGCATTGGCTCATCAATCCAAGGGGGGCTGGGGGAAACAGCGGGAGCGGAGGGGAAAGGGGGGACTGAAAAAAAAATAAATAAAAAAAATAAAATAAAAACAGACGGCCGACGGCCCTGAAAATCTGGTTGTATTTTTAGAAGCAGAATGTCCCAAATCTCCTGCCAATTATCGACTCCAGTGAAATCGCATCCAATACCTTCAGAACCCGCAGACGCAAAAGCTCCAGCGTGTCCTTGATTTGGCAAAAACAGAAGACCCCTTTCTTCCTGCTCTTTGCTCTTAGAGGTTTGGAAAGGGTTTCGAAAGAGTTGTTGTTGTGAACATCCCGACAGAAAACCATGCTTGGTCCCTCTATGGCCCTGGTCAGAGTGCTGTGTCACTTTAGGTTTTTGACGGAAAACGACAAATGCACCAGTCCCCCAAATGACTCCAAGATACTTGGGACTCTGTAGTACAAAAACAGAGCAATTCAGCATGTTACTTTCATATGCAGAGGTCCTAGGCACAATAGGGTAATGAGT
This sequence comes from Callorhinus ursinus, assembly GCF_003265705.2. NCBI lineage: Eukaryota > Metazoa > Chordata > Mammalia > Carnivora > Otariidae > Callorhinus > Callorhinus ursinus. The sequence continues at coordinate 80,789,400 of NW_027397066.1, forward strand.
GACAAGTGCAGACACAGCATCCCATCAGACCTTGAAATCAAGAGTGCTTGACTTCACACCCATTGATGTGAAACTCATCCCAGAGAAAAGCCTCACCTTCTCACAGCTAAAGCTCTTCATGGACAAATGGTCAACCACCTTCCCTGGTGCAGTACTTAGTCACCGTCACCACAAGCAGTGGGTGGGATGGCGCGGCAGAGAACATCATGGTCAGCTGTGCCTCGTGGGGGGGACATGTCCCCATGGAGGACTCCTGTCTAATCGCTAACATTTATTTTTTATTACTGGACAGGCTCTGTGCTACTATTAGTGCTTTGCATGAAGTGTCTCTTTTAAGCTTCACCACAATTTTATTGTGGAAGAGGCACTGTTATTAACCCCGTTTTAAGAAAGGGAAGAACGAGGCTTACAGAGTTTCATTTCCTTAGAAGCACACCGCTACTGAACGAAGCAGCAGAGATGTGAACCGAGAGGAGACTGAATCAAAGTATGCATTCTTACTCATCCTGAAAAATTCCCATTTTCCCCCATATGATAGAAAGTAGAGGCATTTAGGTTAGAATTACGTGTGATATGACGAGGGCATCGTTTATTCCTTCCCCAGCAAGCAAAGCGGACTTGAAGAGGTTAAACAATGAGAACCCTGCCTTCACACAAGGACTGGTTGGTTGTAGAACAGAAATTCCCATGTGCGTGTCAGCAATGGAGTGACCCAGAAGAACAGAGAAATTCAACTGGTGGGTCAACTCTGCCCTCTTTGTATGAAGCTCTCCTCTCTTCCGGGCACTTTGAAAACCCCTTTTCCTTCACAAATCATATAATAACAGATTGGAAACCCATGATCTTCCACCCAGGGGGGTGGGAATCAGAATTTAAAGACTCACAGACAATTTCCGCTACAGTCTTGCTCTAATACTTCCTGCTTTAACTGTGACTCTCCAAACAAGGTTTAAAAATGTGAAGAAAAAACACAGTGAAGAAAAGCACTCACTACCTAAGCAAGCAAGCGGCGCAGGGCCGGGGCCTCAACTGTGCATACCTTCGGTGCTACATCACTAGCAAACATCCTCCCAATTACTCTCAGCCCATATGTTTTGTTTTAAAATCAAGTTGTTCCAGCTTCAAATAATTAAACAGAAAAGAGCCAAAAAACAGAGACAGGCACGCAGCACTTGAGGCACGCTGTTTCCCCTTTCCCACCTCCAGAAGAAAAGTCGACCATAAAACACCAAACTGACCTCATTCCGAAACCTTGAGGCCAACTTCCAGGGAATGGGGAAGAACACTTAAAGTCAACTCTTCATTCCTTTGGAAAGGTGGGGGGGCACCCCACAGCAGATTTGAGGCCTCACCCCACGTGGCAACAGATGCAAACGTGCAGTACAAATGTTTGACCACCCAAATTTTGATGTTTTAAAATGAGTACCAGTAATTTGGCCAACATTTGTTCAGTGCTAAGTATGAACTAGGCACTGTGTTTTATACGAATTCACTGAGACAGCCCTGGTGTACGCTGCAGTGTGCTAACACACGTAAGACACACATTGGATTTTAAAGACTTGATTAGAAATTAAAAGAATGGAAAATCCTCAGTAGTTATTTTATTACTGATTATATGTTGAAATTATAAACTTTGGCTATTTCGAAATAAATAGAATATATTAAAATTAATATTATCCCCATTTTATAGATAAGGAAACAAGACCTCAGAAACCTTAAGTCGTGTTGCTCAGGAGATCTGAGTCCTCAGCCCAAGCTCAAAACTGTTTTAGTACTTTCCTGAAACTCTTGTCCTAAGACTCAAAATCGCCCCTTGAGTTTCTAGGCCCTCTGGGCAAAGGTGTATATTCCTAGCTGGAATGGAGACTGGACCTAGGTGGAAACAGAGGGGCATGCTGATGGAAGCCCCCTGGGGACGGCAGCATAAAAGCCAGCAGAGCTGACACTCAGGAAAAGCTAGAGAGGAAAATGGCCCTAGGATGTGACCAGGGCAACTGGGAGTCTCTGTCGGGAAGGACACATCTGCCCCCTTTTGGGGACTGCAAACAGAAAATCTCCTTCTCCATCTGCTGCTTCAGTCGGAGCTGAGCCTCCAACACCTTGGAAGTAGAACAGTGCCCCATTCTAACTGGTGTAATAGACAACTTAAAAAAAGCCACTCATCCATCCATCTACAATCTTCAGATATTCTTGAGTTCCTACTTTGTGCTAGGTACTACTTTTCTCTTGTAATAAATATAGATACAGTCCTTGCCCCCACTGAGTTATACAGTCGAGTGAGAGAGAGAGAGATGTTAATCAAATAAAGCATAAAAGACAAAAGTGCCCTTGATGGTGCTATCAAGGAGAAGAAACTAAGGCCAATACACACAAAAGAGGAACACCTGACCCGGAGAGCAGTCCAGGAGGGTTTCCCTATGTCAGGGAGGTAGGAACTGGGGTCTGAAAGATGAGAGGATGTTAACTGGCAAAGAAAGGAAGGAAGAGTTATTTCAGGCAGTGGGAAGAGAACATGCAAAGGCACTGTGGTGAGAGGAACGCAGTGAGTAAAAATGTCTAAAGGGTGATTTGTGTGACTGGTGTGTGGAGAATGGGTGGAAAGTGGCAGGTGGGTCATTAGCGACATGAGCATGGACCAGCTCATGCAGGGCCTCATAAGGCACATCAAGGAGTTCAGTCATTACGCTAAGAGTGACAGGAAGTCTTCTAAGGGCCATCTGTGTGTAGTGGGCTGGGATGGGGCAAGGACACGGACCTTTATCAGATTTGGGCTGCAGAAAAGATAAGAGAGAGTCCAGACTGGACACACAGGGACTGGAAGGAGGCAGCTTTAGTCACGCAGACAATACCTGATTGTGTCCTGGATGGAAACGTGAAGAAAAAGATGGAACTGAGACTATTTAGAAGTAAAACTGACATCTACAGTGATGGCTCGATTTGGTGAAGCGCGGGCAAGGGTGAAGGAGAGAGAGGGAGGTGTTAAGGAAAATTCCTGTTTCTGGCACCTTCTACATGGAGACTACGGCTCTTCAAAATCCATCTTATGTCCTCTCTGACAGAAATAAATCTCAGGTGCCAATTTCATAATTAGCTTAAGATCTAGTGGCATTTCTGAAGGACAGCTTTCTTTTATGGTATTTTGCCAGCTATTTGAATTCTCTTTATAAAGGAGCATATTTCAGCTTGTATACTTAAAAAAAATAAGTTATTTAAAATCTATACACACATCTACCTCCCCCCACTTGTAATCATAAACGGAAGCAATAATGTACAGGTGTACATTAAAGGTCACAGGCAACTCCTAAATAGACATTTTCAATCCTCTTTGCTTTTTTAAAAAACAACAATTACGTCAATGGCATCTGCCCAGCATCCCGTGAACAGACTCAAAATAACAATGCAGCAAGGTAAACACAACAGAGGAAAATAAAGATCAGGTCAATCTTCTCACCTAAATTAGAGCCTCAAAAATATTATCCAAAACAACAATGGAAGGAACTATTCTTCCTTCGACATTCTGATGAAGTTTAAAAAAAAAATTTTAAGCTCTGCCTGAATAAACAGGAGAGATTCATTGAAAACATTTGGCACAGAAGAAAGAGTGCCTTTAGGAAAAAAAAAATGTGTTTTCCTTAAACCACAACACACGTACTTTTCAATAGATGTTTGCTGACACTTTCGTGTGACCACCACTCCAGTTCTGGCAGGGATGGGGGGGGTGCAGTTCACATACGTGTGCCAAATACTTAGGTTAACAAAACACATGTTGCCTTTATAGAGAAGGGCTGATATTAGGAATATAAAGCCTCCAGGCATAATTCTTGCCACATCAGAGGAGTAAGCCTGGGCTGTGTAGAAAGTTCAACACACAGAAAGTCAATCCCAATCCTGCCACTGGGTCCCCGCGTCCCAGCTGGTGCATTCAAACGGTCTGGAACCCTCATGAGAAGATGGCCTGACAGATAGAGCCCAAACCTGTAAACAGGATACTCCCCATCTGAGCCGGGGTCACCCTGTCTCATGTCACTTGGCCCCGACAGCCTCCATGCAGCCTGAACACCTGAGCACACGCGGCCCGCAGGGCGCCCCTGCCAGGGCTCCGAGGTTCTGTGATCTCGGGAAAGGCTCTTCGTTCGTTAACACTTATCTGAGCATCTCCTATGAGCCCGGCAGCGCGCTAGGGGTTTGGGATAAATCAGGAAACAAAACAGACAAAAGTGCCTGCAGCGGGACGGACGTTCTGGCTGGGCTGGACGGGGAGGGAAAAGCGAGACAAAGAAACATAAATGAGGAGACAATTCAGAATTTTAAAAGGTGAGCAGCACTGGGGGAGGGGAGAGCAGCAGAAAGGGACTGAAATGTGGCTCAAGGTGGAAGGAGGGGCTGCAATATTAATAGAGGGCCAAGGCAAGTGTCCATGAAGAAAGCTAGGCATAGAGGAAAAACACGAAGATGAAGGAGCTGGCTGGTAGATATGGGGGGCAGGGGGGGTGCTGCAAAGGAGCAGCCCGGCAGGGCCCCGGGGCTGAGACAACAGGACCCAGGTGGGGTGAGGCTCTGAAGCCCCAGTCATTACCGGGATCTCCTGCGGGAGATAAAGCAGCACTGGAGGGTCTCCTGACTTCCTAGAGCCCCATGGTTCGCATTTGTCTAATGGAGATAACCAGGGCACCTAAGGAAATGCACAAAATGACGGTCGGGGTCAATGTGATCGTGCGAGACTGGGTGGCAGCCCAGGAGCCCCTGTGGTCAGTACTTTGTGCCTATTAGCGCCCTCCCCTTCCTCATGTTTCTCTCCCACAGCCTCCCTGCCAGATGTACAGCTGGGCCAGATGAAGCCCTGCTTCGAGCCCTGCCTCCTCCAAGTAGGAGAAAACCTCCTCATTCACAGTGATCTGAAGCGTCTCTTCTGAACTTCTGCACCACCCACCACCCAGACCCTTGTTGATATTCACCCACCCAGAGGATCGTAAAGGGGTGACACAGTCTGTGCTCAGACAGAAGTGACTCGGGCTGTGTGACCCAGAGCACCTGTGCCCGGTGGAGCGAGGAGGCCGCAGCTCCGCTCTCCCGTTAATCATCTCCCTCCCCTGACCCCGGCTGGAGGATCCTTCCCGGAACAGTGTACACAAGCATGCCTGTGCATTTAAAAGAAATGAATAAACTCTAGTCCGAATACTGAGATCATGCTTAATTTAAGACCTTTTCTATTTAGCATAGTGATCTGACTCAGGAATTTGGGGTACCCGCAGACGCAGAATTTAAAAACCTACTAATTTTGAAATCCCATGTTAAAATTTCTTCCCATCAGGGCTTCTTGATGCATCTTCCCTCTCCCTAACTTTAGCACTCCTTTTGTGTTATCTCCTTTGGAAATGGGTTTTGGTTTCATTATGCCCACTTTTAAAAATAGAATTCTTTTGCAAGAATGTGGGATACAAATTATAACCAATATTGAGGTTGGGGTAGCTTCTCAATCTACACCCTCCCTTTTTGAAAACCGGCCCCCAAGGATGGGCCCCCGCATCCATGTTTGTGAAGGAGGAACACTCCCCCGCCCCCACCCTCTCTAGACTGACGAGTTGACCAAGGTGGGACATGTGGCTCAGGAAGAGCCGTTACAACAAATACTAGGCTGAGACAAGAGTCTCTCTTCCCCAGGAATCAGGTACTGGACACAGTGATTTTTGTCAGCCCCAGTCTCCCTGATGCTAGAACAGACCAGGGTGCGGTGGAAAAAGCAGCCGATGGAGAAGGTAGGAGAGAAACCAGGAGTAACTTCCGTTCCTGACCACTACAGAGTGGTCCTTATCCCCAGCACCTGTGGCTGCACTTCCTGGTCCTGGGTCCCAGGCAGTGCCCTGGGTCCTTAGGATACGCCTCCCCTCTCCCATCTTAGCTTAAGCTACTTTGGGAGCTTTCTGTTACTTGCAACCAGGAGAGTCCTAAGACAACAAATAAGAGACCGGATTAATTTCCTTCATGCTTAGTCCCCGTTAACAGGAAAGCGTGCCGAACGGGCATGAGCATGACGGTGCTCTGGAGACTGATAAGGATGTGGCGGAGGGGGGTGTTCCTTTCCAAATAACTGGGTAGAAGCTCTAGTGGTTCTGAACTACTGGGTAGAGCTGTGGTCACTTGGTGTGAGAAGGTATACATAATTCAGCCACACATCCCCGTGAAAGAAAAGAAAGGGATGCCCTCCGCCTGCTTGTTAAGTTCTGGAAGCAGAAGGATACAGTTAGAGCACAAGAGATGGTTCCCAAAGCAGGAGCCTGGAAGGAGGGTAAGAGGGAGGAGAGGAGCCTCTCCTGTGGCTCCTGTGTTCTCTCCTCCTGTTTTCCCAGAAAGGGTGGAAGGGCTCTCTGCCTCTGACCTGTACCACACCAAGAGAAGGCCAAAGCGCCCCCCTGAAGACATGTCTACAACCCAGGGACAATCTCGTTCAGAAATTCCTTTGTTCAAGTTTGGAACTCAGCATTTTGGCAAGAACTAGTAACGTGAGCTGGGAAGGGGGAGAAAAGGGGAGGGCTCTGCAGGCAATAAAACCTATATTCTTCTTGGAAATTACGCAGGCAATGCAGGCACATAGAAAGGAACGGGAGGGATTAAGCTATGCAATTCTGGATGGAAACAGGGAGGCTGCAAATTTACAGCCCACTAATCTTTGTCTCGGTAAAAGCAAGGCTTACATCGCCTGGGCTCTTCCATCTGTAGCCCTCTGATTAGATAAAACCAAGGCTAAGAACAGACCAGAGGGATGTTCTAAAGGCTGAGGAGGACGGAGGGATAACTCAAGTATTTCAAGCCAGAGGCATGAGAAGCGAAGTTATCTACAAACATCAGCCTTCGTGGGGATAAGCTCCTGCCGTTTGTACTAAACAGCCGAGCCATGCAGCTCCAGCTAACGGCAGCCTGGAAAGTTTAATGCTCTCAGATGTGTCCCGTGTGGTGTTGAGACATCCTCAGGTTTTAAAAAACATCTTGGGCAAGATTTAAAGGTTAATGCAAATGAAACTTAAAATAGGATTACTCTTTTTTAAAGCACAAGTAGGATTATATAATTCAATTCATTTACTGAGTCTCTTCAATATACACCAGGCACTCGGCTAGGTGCGCGGGATAGAAAGGTGAAGAACATAACCAATGACCTCTTTGCTTAAGGAGCTAGCTGTCGAGGGGGGCAGGGGGTGGGAAACACCCAAGGGAAACCACAGCGCACATAGGGAGTAGTGGAGCCTTCCCAGACACACATTGCCATAGAAACACAGGCGCGGCCAGAGGATCACCGTGGAGTCAGAGGAAGCTTCCTAGGAAGGGACGCTTGAATGGTGTCCTAGAGGAAAGGAGGCAGGAAGACCACCTCCGGCAGAAGGATCAGAGCCTGAAAGAGCATGTCCCTCAGAGCAGGCATGTGCTTCCGGACCTGAAGCAGGGATCGTCAGCCTGGACCCCGGCAAACAGAGCTCCTCCACATGTGGGTCCTGCTCCAGCGGCACCCAGGAACTTGCTAGAAATGCAATTCTCAGGCGGCCCCAGACCTACCGCATCAGGAACTCTGAGGGTGTGGCCCAGCAAGCCCTGTTTTAACAAGCCCTCCAGGTAACTGGCAATACGTGGTAAAGTCTGAGAACCTTTGGGTGGGAGGTTGCTAAGCAGGGGCCTAGTATTTGCAGGCCGTTTGTGTCTTGGGGAAACCAAGGCACCACCAAGCTAGGTGAAGCCAACCAAGGGTTTTAGCGCAGTGACAGGATAAGATTGCATTTTAGAAAAATCATTCCAGTACAGCACGGAGAATGAACCAAAGGGAGGTGAGAATGCAGGCAGTGACCCGAGTTGGGAGGTAACTGCAGTAATCCTGGTGATGAGGACACCGGCCCCAGAGGCAGTGGCAGTAGCAAGAGGATGAAGACAGAAGAGCTTAAGGGGAAGACTCTATGGGACATCGTGACAAGAAGCTTAGGGTGTAAGGCTAAGACCGCGGCTCCTTGAATCAGAATGCCTGGGTTTGAAACTTCAACATGTGACCTTGGGCAAGTCACTTACCCTCCCCAGTCCTCAATGTCCAGATCTAGAAAAGAGAGAGACTCGTTTCTGTGAAAACAAGCTCCCCGGGAACAGGGGGTTTTGTCTGTTTAGTTCACTCTGCATCCCCCAAACTTAGCACAACGTGTGCTCCACAGCGGATCTTAAATATCTGTCAAATGAATGAGGGGATTACTTGCAGGAGACGGGGAAGAGAAGAGAATCTAAGAAAGCTTCCAGGTTTTTAACTTTAAGCAACTTGGCAGGCTGCACCATCGAGTTTGACGTTAGGAATACTGGTAAGGGAGCAAGATCAATTTTAGAGCTCACTTTCAAGCACTCAGGTGAAAATGTCCTGGCACAGACGCATGAGGACCGAGAGGCTGGTCAGCAAGGTCATGCCCAAGGCGACCTTAGGTTAGCCCTGGACAAATAATGAACCTCTTGGTTCTCTGTTTCTTCCTCTATAAAATAGAGAATCGCAGTATCCTTCTCATAGGATCACTGGATAGACTGAATGAGATAATGCACCCAAGGTGCTGCGCGCAGTGCCTGGCACATAGAACGTGCTCGGTTTAAGTGTTGTTGTGGTCATTGCTGAGGCCATATAAAGACTTTGTACAGAAGAGAGCCAAGGCGTTGTCCTAGAGAACACTGAGATTTATGGGGAGGTACTCAGAGGGGACTTTCAAGGGGAGACTCCAAAGAAGGAGACAGAGGGGTGGTGGGAATTAAGAAAGGGAGGGGTCACCAAAGCCCACAGAGGGAGAATCCATCACCTGTACGTACACATGAAGTCAGGCAGAGAAAGGGGCCGAAACAGTGGAGACTGCTCATGTTCAATTAAACGGAAAATAAAACTTAGAACAAGTTCAATTAAACGGAAAATAAAACTTAGAACAACAAGAAGACATTACAGAAAGTAACTTCCCTTATTTCAAACTAGTTTCCTGACTCTGGACACCACTGGCACCATCACAAGACAATCGTAGTGCCTGGTATGGCTGGGCAAGACCCAGGATTGGTTGGGAGGTGTGGCATTGATCAAAAAAGGAACTTGGGACTGGCCTGGGGTCACCTCTATAGTGGCCGGTAATGTCCTTCGCCTTGTGTAGGAGACCAAAGGGAAACAGTTATGCAATGCGCTTCAAAGACCAACAGATTGGGTGTCAGGAAACCCCAGGTTTAGTGCCAACCAGGATGTTAACTAGCTGTGCAAATCTGGTCAAGTAACTGAACAACAGTCTCCTCAAGCGTAAATGGAGAAGACCACCACCTGCCCCAGCTACACAGGGCTGTGGTGATCCAACACAAAGGAAGATATTTTGAAAAGGATAGGCTAAATAGATACTTGATGTGATTAAAATATCACATTTTATCAATCTGTTAAAACAACAGGGTAAGTCACACGATGTAGCCTCTGGCCATGTCATCTGGTGCACATCCAGCCCTTAAGAATTGGCACACACTAATCATTCATGGAAGCTGTGCTTATTTGGTGTGTTACCAGAGTATTTTGTGTTAGGAGGTCATTTCCTCAAGTTTTTGCTCTTCTTATGGGGGAGGAACTGAAGTGAGTCATTTGTTACAGACTATCCTCAAGAAAATTTGCATAGCCAACAGCCCTGGAAGACAGAGACAGTGTTTCCTAGAAGAGATCCTGCAAAGAATCAGGTAGGCTTACTGCCAAGTATAAAAGTTTTGGGTTCCTAAATTCAGGGACCCCCTCCTGTAACACAACTCATTCAGTATACAGTGGTCAACTGGCCTTCTCTGCATCACCCTACAGAAACTGGGGCTCAGGAAAAGAGTATGAAAATTACTGCTACTTTGGCTACAAGTAGTGCTGTGATTGATAAAGTCCTATGTCTCTGACTTAGGAGTCTGGTGTCTCTGTCAGCATCCATCACCCTGGGGCAAGGTAACATGTCACTTGGCAGGTAGGGCAAAATCTCAGACCCTGCACAGCTCTTGACATTTGGTGTTCTTGTTTTAGAGAAGAGGAGCTGGTGTTTCCCTTTCACCCAATAGACTGCTCCCCAGCACCGGAGTCTCTGGTCTGCCCTACTGGAAGTCAGCTCCGAGAAGGCCGAGGCAGAGAAATTTGCATTTCTATTTAACCTAACGCAAAATACTCTGTCCACATATCTGTAGGTTTTAAAATTTTGTTGTTTCTTCTGTCTTGCCAAATATAATCTACTTTCTTTTCTAAGAAACATAATATCTATACATTTTCTGGGGGAAAAGTGACTGTTCCTAAACAGATGTCTTTAGTCAACGTATAATTCTTTAAGTATTCCCATTTGATCGTAAATATTAAAAACACTGCTAAGAAATAACTGCATATTTCAGGTAAATTTTGGTAAACACTGAACCTTAGTTAGAAATACTTGTTAAAGAACACCAGAAGAACATGACTGCAGTTCTTTTGATGTATAGAATGAGCAGAGTAATAGTGCCCAACCTATCCATCCCCATGGTGGGTGCGTGCAAACACACACACACACACACACACACACACACACATTCCCCAATTTAGGCAGAGTCACTAGAGGAAATTGTATTCAGAGTTTATTTATTTATTTATATAATTGAGAGAGAGAGAGAGAGAGAGAGAGAGAGAGAGAGAGAGAGAGACAGCGTGAGAGGGAACACAAGCAGGGGGAGTGGGAGAGGGAGAAGCAGGCTTCCCGCTGAGCAGGGAGCCTGATGCGGGGCTCGATCCCAGGACCTTGGGATCATGACCTGAGCTGAAGGCAGTTGCTTAACCAACTGAGCCACCCAGGCGCCCCTAGAGGAAACTGTATTCAGAGTATACCACTCCTCATTAGAATTCAGAATGTTTCTTTAAAATAAAATCTTACTGATAACATTAGTAACATAGGCATCCAAGAAATCATCTTTGAGAACTGAGAGTTCATATTAAAATAAAAACTGAATTTTCTCCCCATGGGCCTTTTGAAATGCTAAAATCTGAGAAACATGCTTCGTCCTAGAAATGCCATGTGGCCTCCTGAATAGCTATCAGAGAAGTCATAATTCTGATCAAGTCGTCAAGTCGAGCAAGAACATTTTACATCTCCATCCTCATGCTTAAAATCCCCTCAATATTTTTACTGGGCTGATGTCATCTTTTTGATGCTTTATATTCAAGCAAAACCTAAAACGTCTTGAGAGATGAATGCAGGATGCATGGAGCACACCCAGGAGATCCAAACCCATTGATTATCATGTGAAAGAAGGCCTAGAGGCAATTAGTCTTTTGTTGTGGATGACAAATAAACCTCCACATAAAATGTTCTATACACTGAGGCATCTTTGATCAGTCTTACTGGCTCAATGACTCACAAAGGGTGGGGAGGGGGATGTCTGAAAACACAAGGGTGGACTGAAGGCACCATTTAGTTATTTAATCTGTATGTTCAGCTCAGTTTTTCCTCTTTCCAACTTTTCATGACACGATAAAAAGAAATGGAATGGATTCTTTTCAACCAAAAACATCAGTACTGCATACTAAGGAGAAAAGTATTGGCTTAACACAGAACCTATATAAACCCCTAAGTATCAACCTGTTCTCTCTAGTTAGGTATTTTTAACAAGGGAAATGGGTTTTGACAAATCACTCCTTTATGTAGGAGTTTATTACACAGACTCTTAGAAATTAATTTACATATAAGACAAGATGCAGCCAAACCATTCACAGCTTCAGGATGGAAGGCTGGGTTCTCAACAGGCACTGCCTTGGAAACGATCCATGTATGTGCTCTCTGGAATTTTCCTCTTCTAATAGAATTGTCTGGAAGTGTCTCAAGATGAACAACAGTGTGAGTGATTTATGAATAAGCTGCACCTATTTCCTCTGGTTTAAAGATGCCCACAACTTTTTGTTCTCTGAACAAAGGTGCATATTAAAATGATTTGAAGTCATAAAACAATGTCCTAGAGATCAACATGCTTCCAAAATAATTCAGATGAAGGTAAGAATCCAATATGGGAATAGGAATGATGTCTTTAAAGACTAAGGCCACTGATACTTTCCTCAAGTTAAAAGGGAGAGTAAAGGCACTGTAACACCATCAAATGAGCACGCCCTGTGGTGGACAAACCATGGTTCGACTCTGGGCCCCAGCATTTACTAGATGGGACCCTAGACAAGTTGACAGGCTTTCAATTTTCTTACCCGTAAATGGAGGCAGTAAATGGCATCCACACAGGACTGACGTGAGAACTAATGAATTAAGGTCTGTATTTTGTACACAGCATGCACTCAATAAACACACTACTATTGCAATTAAAAAGGTCATGGAAAAAGTCTTTAAGCATCATATAGGCTCGCTTTTCCAATAACAAAAGGCAATTATCATATCATCTGCACATTATTCAATTAATCCAGATTATTTTCAGAACCAAAATAGTATATACCACGGGAAGAAAGGTTTACAAAGAGGATTCTAAATCTTCCTTTCCCCCCCCCCCCTTGCAAGGAACTTGTTTTCATTCTCCATATAAGATTTCACTGAAAGCTGTTTAACCAGAGGGTCACCATGGGAAAGTAAACCACTGACAGCATATATTAGGTTCACATTAATTTAGAGGTACCATAATACTTATGAAAAATAAGCTGGCTGGAAGCCCACAGTTTGCCCTTGAGTCTCAGCCAGCAGGGAAGTTTCATGCCATGTGATTAGTGAATGAGGAGACCCTGGGTGATTAATTAGTGCTCCGTGCCAATCCCATCAGACAGGCTTTCAGCCAGCAATGCAAAATAAGCCACCTGATTTTAACTTCCTCATCTCAGAACGGACTTCCACGTGAACATGACTTTGTCAAGCACCTTAAATACTGAAGGAAGTTTTTCTCCAAATCTCCTTTGGGACCAATTCTGCCTCCTTGGACGCATATTTGAGCTCTGCTAAATGGCAGACTGGATGGGAGAGGCTCTATATAAGGAAGCATGTCTGCAAATTCTCTGAGCACCGAATTAAGCTAAACTCACTTCATAAGTGCCCATAAGGGTTTGACGCTCAAAAGAGAAAAAAATTGCCTATGCGTGAACAGATTTTCTACAGAAACCTAAAGGTCCATCAGTCTCTTTAAAAAGAAAGTCATTATAAAAACTGTGCATCAGTAACTTTAACTGGATTTCATTATGCCGTTATCAGCGTGCTTTCTTAACATCTAATGAAGCAAGCAGTGATGAGTAATTTGTTTTTAAGTCTATGATTTCCCAGATACTTCTGAAATGTATTTTATCCGTGTATTGTCCCAAGACCGATGTTGCTGTGTCTAGGTTTGTTCATTTACATTACTGCACAGATAGTTCTCTGGTATCTATTACTATTTCAGTCAAGCTTCTGAAATTAGATTTAAAAGAGAAAGAAATAACTATCCTAAATTAAATCAGTTCCTTTAAATGAGGTCAACCTTTGGGTAGATAATTTGTGTAAACATAAAATGGGTCCTGCATATCTCTAAATCTCATCATTAATCAGGATCTCCAAACTGGGCTCCAGGTGGGTGAGAGGGGGTTTAGTTAAGAAACCAACATTCTCTCCTGGCCTATACACCATTTTTTCCTTGCAGAAGAAAGGCTCCACATGAGCAATACTGTGTATAACTTCCCTCACATATAGGGTCTACAGAGCAGCAAACACACACGGAAACGTATCTAAAACTGTCTAGGGTGATAAAATACAGGTCTCCTGGGCTAAAATCGTTATGGGTTCCACAGTGCAAAAGCTCAAGGGTTCAAGATCCCAGGCTGTGCTTCCGCAGGGAGGAATATGTGATATATGATCTTGGCTCACAAACCGTCGTAGCTGAACGAAGCCTCTGAGATCCAGTCATGTCAGGAAAAGGGAAGTGGAGAATCTCTATTTAGAAGCTGGAATCACAACCCCAACCTAATAGCGTTCGTTTCCAGATACACAAAGAATCCCATCTGATAAAATGGCCAATCTAGGCAGCAGTCCTGGCAAGAATCTGCCCACCCCCACCCTGACCCCTCCACACGCACTGACTTTATGGCTTTCAAAGTCAGCATAAAGGGAGCGAAGCACCCAAGCCACTACACGATTTCTTAACCCCTCAGAGGGCTTCTGTGGGGAGGATCCCCTCCCCCACCCACACAGGTTGATAAATGACCACAGGGACCAAGCCCGATGGCGCTTGCCATCTAGTCACAGAAGTCAGTTATAAATCAATAATTAACATAAAAGCCAATCTGCAGTAAATGCCATCAATGAGATTGAGAAAAACGTTAAGTTCGGATAAGGTCATGAGATGCCAAGATGAGGGAAGATTTCACAGGAGGGTATGGGCCTCGAGGGAAGGGTAGAATTTCAGGAAATGTAGAGGAAGAGCCCTTCTAGATCAGTGTCTTTCAACTAGGTCTGAAAACCTGTTGATAGCAGGTTTAGTGGGTCAAGACCAGAATTTCCTTCTTCAATGAAGCAGAATAGGATGTATTTCATGAGGCAAGATGAAGGACCACTTCATGAAACTTGTCTCATATGTAAAATATATGTCGGGGCGCCTGGGTGGCTCAGTCGGTTAAGCATCTGCCTTCGGCTCAGGTCATGATCCCAGGGTCCTGGGATGGAGTCCCGCGTCGGGCTCCTTGCTCAGCGGGGAGCCTGCTTCTCCCTCTCCCTCTGCCTGCTGCTCCCCCTGCTTGTGCTGACAAATAAATCAAATCTTTAAAAAATTAAATAAAATATATGTCATACTGAGGGCCTTGGTCAAAAATTTGAAAACCACTGCTTTATTTTATGGAAAAGAAAGAGTGAAGTTGTCTATTTGGCTGGAAACGAACAACTCAGTTATTAGGTTATTCCAGGCCAGACTGTGGAGGGTCTAGAACGTGGTATCCAAGAAATTGGATTTGGGGGAGTCTGGCTGGCTCAGTTGGTAAGAGCATATGACTCTTGATCTCAGGGTCGTGAGTTTAAGTGCCACGTTGGGTGTGGAGTCTACTTAAAATTTTTCAAAAAGTTAAAAAGAATTTGGATTTTATACTGTAGGGACAGAGAGGTCCTTAAAGGTTTTCAGCTTCTGACTTTTTTATTTTTAGTTTTATTGACACCTACTGTGCTTAGCATCCCACACATATCGCTTAAGTGTAACAACCACCCTTTGAAGTGAGTATTATTATTTCCACTAGAGGGGGAAGTGAGAATCAGACAGATTATATAACCGGCCCATAAAATGAAGCCAGGGCTTTTGACTTCAAAGCTCATAATGTTTAAAAAGAAATAAAACAAAATTTTGAAATGATCAGAGCTGAGCTTTAGGAATATTAATCTTGCACCTTTAAACAGCTAAACTGAAGAGACTCAAGACACCTACATTATTAGAGGGGGTTTCTTTTGATCACTCAATTTCAGACTTTAAGAGCAATTTAAAGACACTCCAAATCCTAAAAATCACACCAAAACCAACAGTCAAAACTGCTCTTTCTTAATGACCCTAAAAAGATTTGAGTGAATGTTCTCATTTCTCAATAGCTACATTAGTATCCCTTTTACTTCATTCTGCAGCAATGAAGTTAATGACTGTTACCACTTGCAAAAATGCTTTGAAGAAAGAATGAAAATAGGTGCACTTGGTGAAGTCTGCCTAAAGCTGAAATGCTAACATAAAAGGAATAACCCACTGCTTTCCTCAGACACTACCCTCCAGCCCTCCTGTTCCCACACCCAGACGCTCTGTCTCATCCTACCTCCAGGAGTCACTGTGAGGACTAATGGTGTGATCTGTGAAGAGCCCAGAGCTCCCAGAGAAAGCAAGCCTGGGGAAAGCTCAGATATTATCACTAGGGGTCTGAGAACATGCCAACAGTACACTTCCTAATATAAAAATGTGAAAAAGAAACAACGGGAAGATAGAATAATGGTGTGCCTAATTTAAAGGGGAAAAAAAAAAAAGAATTTCCAAGTGGCTATGTCTGATGAATAGAAGATGGAAGACAGAACCTAGCGAGCAATGAAAAAGCGAAATCTTTCCCCTTTCTGCTAAAAGCACACAAGAATCAAAGAAGCTCCTCCGCACAGCCAGAGTGACCCAATCAACCACCTAACACAGAAACCAGGAGGGTTTAAGTGTTGTTCTGCCCAATGTGCGAGTTGGACAGAGAAATGTGTGCTGAGCATCCAGCAAGCTGGAAAAATCAGCTGGGCACAGGACTCTTCTCTGCACACGCTGAATGATCTAGAGAGTCTGGGCTTCTCAACTGATGTATAAACCCTCTTTAAAATACTCACGGACTCTGAATGTTGATGTACGGTTATTAAAATATTCTTTAATTGTGCAGAAAAATGGGTAAGAAATCCCAAAGACATTCCCAAATCAACTACCAACACGATCAAACCAACAAAACTCAAACTAACCACAATAATTAAATGTAACAGATGATGTTTTTTGCTGCCACTAAAACACTGATGTGGCATCCAGCCTGGTTCTATATTTAATCTGTTTTGGTATTTTGACTTTCATAAATGTTTACA
Organism: Callorhinus ursinus; assembly: GCF_003265705.2. Classification (NCBI taxonomy): domain Eukaryota; kingdom Metazoa; phylum Chordata; class Mammalia; order Carnivora; family Otariidae; genus Callorhinus; species Callorhinus ursinus. The sequence goes on from NW_027397066.1 coordinate 80,805,929, forward strand.
CAGGGAACATTTGTTTACGTAAGTGTGTGCTATAAAACAGCAAAAAACCTAGAGGCCAGATTGGGATGATGAGACTTCATACTTAACCCGAAGTCAGCCAGTTATGAGGAGGTGTCACATGATAACTCTACAAAGCTCTCTTAATCGCTTCAGCGGTAGCATTGCACCATCCCTGAAATCTGCATTTTCTTCCAGCTTCACGGAGGTATAATTAACAAGTAAAAATTGTATATATTCAATGTGTACAGCGTGAGGTTTTTAATATACTGTACATTGTAATGACTACCACAATCAAGCTAATTAACATAGCCATCACATCACAGGCTTAGCATTGTGGGTGCGTTGAGACTATTTAAGATCTACTTTTAGCGAATTTCAAGTACACAATAAAGTATTAACTATACTCAGCACGCTGTATATTCGATCTCCAGGATTCACTCAGTCTCACAGAACTGAACCTTTGTACCCTTTGAACAACATCTCCCCATTTCCCTCATCCCCCTAGCCCCTGGCAACCACCATGCTACTCTCTGCTTTTAGGAATTCAACTTTTTTAGATTCTGTGTATAAATGAGATCGTGCATCAAATGGGTGACTGGTTCAGTCACTGCTCAATGAGAAACAGACTTTTTTTCATTGTGTACTTCCCAGCTATGCTTACCACCAATGAGCTATAATCGCAAAGTACACATACAAGGGCCAGACTGCCCACCGCCCTGCTGAGTACCGACGGCTCCCAGTTTAGTATGACCACACTACAAATTGCTCCTTATTGATCTCAGTCTTCACAGTGACCCGAGGGGAAAATGTACTCTACCCACGTGTAGATGAGGAAACAGCTGAGTTAAGTGACTCACCCAAGGCCATACAAATTGATAGTGGTGGAGCCAGGATGCAAAACCAGGAAACCCTCCAGACCCCCAAGCTCTAAACCACAAATGCCTCTTGAACATTGTCACCACTGTGTGGCCCACATCCGTGCACTGAGAGCACACACACACAAATGCAGGTACTGCCCTTACATCCAAGCACTCACTTATAATGCAGTTGAGGACATGATCCGGAAGATGCTAATATTTTTAACTGCCTACCTCCACTTGGTTATTCTGCATTCAACTAAGACAGGTGCACTCAAAAATCAAGGACATCAAAGACTTCTCCTGCAAACCTACTTTAGAATTTGAAAATGATTACAATTACAGGGCGCCTGGGTGGCTCAGTCAGTTAAGTTGTCCGCTCAGGTCATGATCTCAGGGTCATGAGATCAAGCCCCGCATCGTGCTCCACACTCACCATGGGGTCAGCTTGAGACTCTCTCCCTCTGTCCCTCCCCACCATGCTCGTGTGTATATTCTCTCTCTCTCTCTCTCTCTCTCTAAGAAATCAATCTTTTGGGGGGGGAAAAAAGATTACAATTACTTTTAGAGAGTAAAAAACTGCCAGACACGAGCAGTGAGTTTAAAAAGTGATATGCCTGTTATAAGTTAAATATAAGAGCTGACGTTTATTCGAGTCCTTAAAACAGACAGGGTGCAGTCAGGTACTTCACTTGTATCGTATTTCACTGGGTCTCACAACAACCCTCAGAGGTGAACACTACTAACTCCATCCCTTTGCAAGTATACAAACTGAGCTTCAAAGACACAAGTGACCTGGCCCAGGGTGGGCACCCAGGCATCCAACTCCAGAATCTCAACCCGCCACTGCGTTACAGCTGGGAGATCTGCCGGCAATATCCTCGCCACTTCACTCCAGAATTTAGGACTTCAGCAACGAGTTTAATCTGAAACCGACTTGTGCTATTTGGTTGGTTGAGAGATCTTACTCTGTCAGAAAAACCTAGATCTGTAATAGTTCAGAACCTTTTGGCTTTGAGACCAAGAACTATTGTGACCTTAAGAAGAATCACAGTGAAAGATTATTAAGATTTTCAGTATGTTCCAGCAAAGAGATCCACCCTGCCCTAGGAACACTAAACCCAGCTTTGGTCAGAAAGCCAGACCAACATCTGTTCAGCCTCCACCCTAGACCATTAGTTCCTCAAGGTGGGCATCGTACCTCACATGTGGTGGCTGACTGGCAGAATTACCGAGAGGCTATGCAAGCCTCAGGCGCGGCCCCCTCCATGGCTGTTCACCCAGCCAACTCCTCACTAATTAGGCAACATGATGGATGCGTGCTGCCAGCAGGTGACAAGGCCCACTGGCACCAAGGGAGAAGAGCATTCCCAGGTAGACAGGGCTCAGGAGCCCAAGAACGAAAGGCCCCCTGATGCCTGAGAGACAGTGATAATAGATACTTCATCCTGGTCACCAGCTGGCGCCAGAAACTATAGGTGCCTTCAGTCTAGCAAGAATTCTCATCACCCTGTGCAGCACACAATGCTACCCCGCTTCATACAAATGAGGAAACTGAGGCTCAGGGGCAACAGAGCTCCAGGAAGCAGGTTGAGGCCAGAGCCTCCTAGACCCACAGCTGTTTCCACCTTGCCAGAGGTGCTCTCCACTCCATCCGCACTCAGTCTATAGAAGCGGAAACAGGATGGGCACTGGACTGGGGAAGGAAGGAATGGGTGCTCATGTGAGAAAGGGATACTTAGAACCAACAAAGATTTTACAGACCACCTGGGTCTTTTCATTTACAGATTAAACTAGAAAGATTAGATTCACATGGGATTACACAGCGTTTAGATTTTAACTAGAATTACTAAACCCTTACTATGTACCAGAAACAGTCCTGGTACCTTTAAATACATTACCTAATTTAATCCTCACCGCAATCCCATCAGGCAGGTACCCCATTTCACAGGTGAGGAAGCTGAGGCATAAGGACAGTATGCAATTGACCAAAGGTCTTAACGGCTGCCAAACTCCGTGTTCCCCACAAGCTCCTTGCTGCCGCCCCCCCCCCCCCACCCCGCCATGAACTACTGAACAAGCCAACATTCCAGTCTCCAGTTCTATCTCTGCCTCCTGGGAGGTGGCAAGAACCCCACATGGAAGTCTGCAACAAGCCTAGCTGTGGCTTCTGCAGTCGGTTGGCCCGGTCCACTCCATTTTCTCTGAGGCACGGCCTGCCATGGAGAGAGGTCTAGGCTTACCTTCTCCTGTGCGCTGAGCCAGGTTGGCTGGATTCCAGTAGACAGCAGGACTAAGGGGGCTGTGTAGCCGCATGTAAGGGGTTCGGCTCAATGCCCTGAAATCATGTCTCTGTCTGGCACAACCTCTTCTAGAGCATGAGCCGCAATGGGGGAAACATGCTTATGGGAAGGCTCGAGTTCTTCACACTGTCGTAGGGGGCCACATCTGGACCCAGAAGAGGAACCCACTGTTCCAAGACCACAGATCTCAAGGCCTGAAAGGAAAGATGTAGAAAGGGCTCTGGAGTCAACTGTTGGTTATGAAGTTGCTCCATATTCAAAACAATGACTTGGGACGCTTGGCCTCTCAGAGTCCAACCAAGGAGTACTTACTTCATGGCTGTGTTGCCTGCTCTCTATACTTGACCACCAATCCATCTGGCTTGGGATGAAGAGATCCATGGGTCTCCTCTGGTTGAGGGAGGCACGGTGGAGAGGCCACACCAGTTCACTGCATTGGTGCTTTAGTCTGCCAGAGGGCCCCCAAGATGGGAGGGGGCCGAGGACCACTCGGCTGACCAGAAGCCAAATGTGGGCTATTCCCGACATCTAAGGTTCCCGTCCATGTGATCGCTGCAACCTGCAGCTCCAAGCCAGCATGAAAACATCAGCTTTGAGCCACGGTGGGAAAACATTCAGTTTCTCCCCTTGTTGCTTGGCATGCACAAATTACCATTCAATGAAATAGCTGCTTTTATTGAATGCATGGCATAGGAACTCCTTCAAAAATAGTATTTTATGTTATACTTTGTATCAGTTCATGTTGAAACATTTATCAACATGTCTTATGACTGCCTTTGCAGGAATTTATTCAAATTTATTCCATTTTGTTGTTTTGTGCCAGTTTTTACTGATAAATTTCTTTTGGCTGTATGTACTATGAAAGAATTCACTCAAATTTGATTATTACAATTCTCTTTTGCATTACCATTATTCACCAAAATACTATACAGGCATGTGTTTGTTTTTTTTTTTAAAGCCCTGCATGTGTGATATAGAAATCTCACTTGCTCATAAATGTATTACCATGTACCCATGAGTTTTTTATATTATCTATGTGACTTAATAGTTGAGAAGCGGCTGTAGAATATTATTGCTTATCCACATGTCAGGATTTCTTACTGGATCTCAGTATATTGTTTTTGCATAAACAAAATTCTTTCCCCCCAGAAAACTTTTAAGTCCCTTTCAATACATTTATGATTGAAGTATTTATTTATATCTTTTTCATCAAATAATTACTTGTAAAAACTGGAAATCTCTTAACAAACCTCTGCTTCTTACACTGCATCAGAAATAGCAGAGCGAAGGGGTCCAGGAACCATGTGCCTTCTCCCAAGTTACAGCCTGGACTGAATCCTAAACTCTTCATCCCGTATCTCATGTTCCCACCATCGCAAATGACTTCAAGACCAAAGTACATCCAGAGATTTCCATCCACTCTTTTGCCATTACTCCCCTCTTCCCCAAACCATACACATGCCAATATGACAGACTTGGAATAAAATCAGGAAGTTCCTCCAGGATCGGAGAAGGGGTAACAGTTTCCTGGGCATTCATCCCTGAATATTAAGTTCCCTTCAATTTTTTTTCCTGGTGATCTTTTGTATTTTGTAATACTTCAGTATTCATATTTGTAAACTTCAGTGGGTGGCAGGGGAGGAATAGTGGGTAAAAACTCATGTAATTCATCCTAACAAAATTTTACCTTACAGACCATAGTGGGGAGACTTCAAGATGGCCTCCAATGATCCCTACTTCCCGGTATTCACACCCTTGTGTAGTGCCCTCCTACAGTATTATACCTGGATTGGTTAAGTGACCAACAGAACTCAACAGGAGTGATGGAATGCCATTTCTTAGACCAGCTTATAAAAGACTGCGGCTTCTATCCTGATGGCTCTCTAGCGCAAGTGCTCTCAGATCAACATGGCACTGAAGGAAGCCATGTTGTAAACAGCCCTATGGAGAGGCTCATATGGCAAGAACTGAAGCCTCCTGCCAACCTCCACATGATTAAGTTTAAAAGCAGACCCTCTGGCCCCAAATTTCCAAATGACTATAGCCTCAACTCACAGCTTGACCTCAACTTCATGAGAGAACTACCCAAGCTAGGCCACTATCAGATTCCAGACTCTCAAAGCACATGAGATAATAAAAGTTTGTTGCTTTAAGTTTTGGGAGTAATTTGTTACACAGCTGTAGATAACTAATACACATAGGCTTTCATATTCTTGCATGAGCTTTTTACAGTTATTAAAGTTTCTATTATAAATATTACTTTTTATAAACAGAAGAAAAATCTAAAGTAATGTTTTAAGAAGCTTCATCCTGTTAAAGACTATATGTAAGTGTGACTTCCTGGCCAAAGATGAAATGGGCTGGCTAATACGGTGAGTTCCCTTGGTCTTATGGCTCTTAATCCCTGGGCTGAGAAGCGTCCAGCAGAGGCTGAAGCTGCTACACAGCTGATGTGAACATAAATAATGGCAAGCTGAAAGAGATTCCTCCTACCCTGAGATTCTACCAATGCTCGAAACACCCCCCATCTGTCTTCTTTTCTCCCCTCAGGTTGGCTTAAAAATGTCCATCCAAGATGCAATTTCATTCACAAAATGTAAAGATTATCCAAATACCATGATCAATTGTTTCTGTTGCTGAGGACTGCAGAAGGATACTGATTTAAACTAGGGAGATATTTAGGATTAGCTTTAGGGAGAATTTGCCAAACAAGCCAAACAACTGTTGTTAACCAACTGTGCAGGGTGAACAATTACCCTGCCCTGTGGGGTGGTGGCATGAGGTGGCACAAAGACCATGGGCCTCAGCTTCAGCAAGACTAGGTTCACACTTGGGTTCCATTTCTTTCTGGCTGTGTGACTTTGGATACATTACTTGACCTCTCTGAAGCTCAGCTTCCTCATCTGTAAAATAGTATAGGTATCATCACCTACCTTGTATGTGCTCAGCTGGCCTCATTCCTTCCTTCTCTAGATAGGATGGTTAAAGCCACATCACTAGACCCTTTTCCAGCCCGAAGATTCTCTGGACCAAGTCTTGTACTGGCTTGATATAGATGTGGATTCAAGAACACTGAGGTATTCACATCTACCGACCCTCCTTCTCTCTTGGCAAACTCTGAGAGAATCTCATTTCCTGGATAATGTTCAGGAACATTATATCCTGGTGGTGCATCATTTTCTCCTGGAAGAAAATGTGAAGTAAGCCAGGAAACTAAATCTTATAAAGAATATGCCATTAACTAGGTGAGTGCTTGTAAAGCAAAACATCTCAGCTCTCTGGGCCTTGGTTATCCTGTCAGAATAGGTTATGGGGATCATTTCTACCCCTAAAAAACCTAGATTCTAATTTTAGGGTACTATGAAGAGGGTTTCAGAAGTCTTTATGTGCTAGATGGGGCTTCCGTTTAAGGGACAGACATCTCTACACAGTTGCGCTCTCACTTGCTCACTCTCCTTGCTCTTGATTTACTTCCATATAAAATGTTCGCATTCCCTTTGCAAAATATATTGCCTGAAGCCTAAGACAGGTTGAATGCTGGAAGGCTACTCTTAGGCAAATCTCTCCGTGCATCATTTTCCTTGTCTGTGAAAAAGAAATACCAGTACCTTACTTGATGGGGTTCCGTGGAGATTGAGTCATTGCATGTAAAGAGCTTAGAACACATAGCGAGTCCCACATAAGCATCAGCCACCGTGGTCACCATGTCAACACACCAGCTCACGTTTGTTCCCACCAACGGAGCTGTGTGCTTATGCCAGGTGAGCTGTGTTTCCTTTCAAACATTTTGGTGACAACTGTATTTACTTTGCCTTTATGCTATCCATGCACCATGTAAAAGCAATTAGATATGAATGCCAAAAAAAGGGCCATTTCTGTAAAAACTAAGTTAAATGCCTTGTAAAGGCTCAGTGAAGGCAAACAGTGAAAAAAATCTGTTGAATTAGGTGTGGGAGCGACAACTGTAAAAGGCTGGAAAAATTCTAGAAAGATCCTGAACATAGATTACTCTGCAAGTATTGCTAAATTCTAGATCCACCTTAGAGAAAAGTAAATGTCAGTTGTAGCCAACAAATTGTGGCTGAAGTTTAAATAAGATACTTCAGTCAGAGGATCCTTCCTCAAAGAAAAGGGCCTAGGCCAACATCAAAACATTTTTGGCACTCAAAATTTCATAGCAAGTGACAGAACTCTGGCGGAAGAATATCGGGGTCTCCATTTGCACAGCCAGGAAAAAACAAAACGCTAAAATCAGCGTGTTGTTTAAAAAATTATGTTTTCATTTAAAATTAAATGTCTAAAGCATGTGTGATTTTTCGTGTATCCTCATCATTTTAGCTGACTCATCAAGTTAACTAATTATCAGTCCCAATGTAGTAGGACAACAGGGCTTCAGCTCTGTGTGCGCAAGTGTTCTCACGCCATGGATGTGCTTGGTAGGGTTGCAAAGCTCCCATTAGATAATGTATGTAAATCACATCTGTTCCTTGCCTGGTATTTTATATATGTATACATAAAGATATAAATTTCCATGTTACATATGTAACATATATATACATAAAGATATAAATTTCCATGTAAGAACAGACATTTTTTTTTTTAAAGATTTTTATTTATTTGACAGAGAGAGAGACAGTGACAGAGGGAACACAAGCAGGGGGAGTGGCAGAGGGAGAAGCAGGCTTCCCGTGGAGCAGGGAGCCCGATGCGGGGCTCGATCCCAGGACCCCGGGACCATGACCTGAGCCGAAGGCAGACGCTTAACGACTGAACCACCCAGGCGCCCCAAGAACAGACTTTAAAAAAGAGTTTTTAAATTGTCTTCAGGGAGTTTCCCAATAATTCCCAAATAATACATACTTTGGGAGGAAATGAATCTGTACCTTTGTCTAGATCTCACCATGTTTGGCTTATCCATCCTATACAGTTATAAAACATTAGAGCACAATAATGGACTTAAAAATAAAGTACAAAAAATGGGCAAACGACTTGAACACACATTTCTCCAAAGAAGATCTAGGAATGGCCAATAAGCATATGAAAAGATGCTCAGCATCAATAATCATTAGGAAAATGCACATCAAAACTACCATGAGATAACACCTCATACCCATTAGGAGGTCTACTATCAAAAAAATCAGAAAACAAGCGTTGGCCAGGATGTGGAGAAATTGGAACGCTTGTGTGCTGTTGCTAGGAACATAAAATGGTGCGGCTGCTGTGAAAACAGGGTGGAGGTTCCTCAAAAAGTTAAAAACAGAATCACCATATGACCCAGCAATTTCACTTCTGGGTATATACCCAAAAGAACTGGAAGTTGGGTCTCGAAGAGATATATGTCCACTCATGTTTACTGCAGCATTATTTACGATAGCTAAAACATGGACACAAGCTGGGTCCATCAATGGATAAATGGAGAAGCAAAACATAGTCTATACATACAGTGGAATGTCCCGCAGCTTTAAAAAGGAAGGAAAGTTCCATCACACGCTACAACATGGATGAACCTTGATGACATTATGTTAAGGGAAGCTAGTCACAAAAAGAAAAACACTGTATGGTTCCACTTATATGAGGTACTTAGAATAGTCAGAATCATAAAGACAGAAAGTATAATGGTGGTTGCTAGGGGCTGGGGGAGGGGAGAATGGGAAGCTGTTGTCTAACGAGTACAGAGTGTCAGTTTTACAAGACGAAAAGAGTTATGGGAATGATGGTAGCGATGACGCACAAGAATGTAAATATCTTTAATACCACTGAACCATACGCTTAAAAATGCTTATGATAAACTGTGTATTTCAATACAATAAAAAAATAAAGGAGTGCTTATCTTGTTGCTAATTTAATTAGTGGGTTGAAAATATCTTACACACGGCAGATGAAAGGCTCCAGGGTGTGCCCTCAACTCTGCTGGCTCCAGACCCACAGTTCTCTTAAACACCCTGCCAGACACAATTCACCATCTGGAGACCCTATAGAACCCAGAGTGCCCACTGCCTCTTTCCCCGTGTGTGTGTGTGTGTGTGTGCATGCGTGCGTACGGGCAGACAAGCACACGTAAAGTCCTGGGCTGTCCTATAACTCAGACACCCAGCCTCACGGAGTCTGATCCTCATTCACAGCCGGAGGATGCAAAGGTTGCTGCATAATGCAGTTATGACCTTCAGACTGGCCAGACCACAAAATGAAAGAGAGTGATCACTGAGGAGGTGGGCTGTCACAGCTTTGTATCTTATTGTTTAGAATGAAAGCAACAGGTGCAAAAAGCTTGGGAAAGCAGATCAGAGAAGGTGGCATAAAATAAGAGAAAAAGACTTTTTTTTTTTTTTTTTTTTTAAGATTTATTTAGAGAGAGTGAGAGAGAGCACATGGGAGCAGAGGGGCAGGGACAAGCAGACTCCCTGCTGACGACACGGGGCTGGATCCCACAACCCTGAGATCATGACCTGAGCCGAAATCAAGAGTTGGACACTTAACTGACTGAGCCGCCGAGGCGTCCCAAGAGAAGGACTTTTAAATGGCAACAAAAATATGGGGTGACTGAACACCTTCTTCTTAGCAGCGATCAGAAAAGAAGGTATGGTAGATCTTCAAACACAGCTATACTGTAAGAGTGAAAATGAGATGTAGTCTGGAATTAAAAGTACTTAAGTGTTAACACTCTTCTGTTGGATTATTCAAAGACGGTATCTAATGTAGCAAGTCCTATGTTCTGAGAAGGAACGGTGGAGGAGCATGGTGGATGTCAGCTGTAACTTCCCCATGCAGAAGGGGGGACTTCTCCTACTCCCCCCAGGGGGTGTGAGTGGAGCTAATTCCACAGGGTAGGGGACTCCTGCCTCCTTTGGCTCGGCAACGGAGGTGGCAGAGGGTCAGGAAGGAGGACTTGAATCCATCCGAGTCAATGCCCCCCAGATGCAGCACTAAGTTGGAGCTACCAGAGGGGAGCCTTTTCTTTCTGCTCCTGGGATATGAAACTAGAGCAGGTGGTGGTAGTTTCTGCCACTGCTTGGAGCAAGCTTGCCTAAAAATGAGCCAACATGGAAAGACAGAGCAAGAAATGAAGAGACAAACGCTGCGGATATAGTCAGAGCACTGGATGTGGCCAATGCCTAGAGCAATACCCCTAGACTTTTCCATTATGTGAATCAATAATTTCCTGTTTTTGCTTCAGCCAGTCTGATTGGGGTTTCTGTCACTTGTAATTGAAATTAGTCCCGACTAATTCAAGGTGTAAATGCCTGCAATACATTGCGCCCATTTAACCACACTACTTCCAGTCCACATTTGGAACATAGAGTTCATCCCTCACTTAAGCCACATACTCTTAATGGGCTCAAAACAAATTATTCCAAGGGCAGAAGAAAAATGCAATCCAACTGATAACATGGAAATATTAAGCTACAATATTAACATTAACAGCAAATACTCCTTAAACGTTACTATGTGCTTCTCTTTGCAGATGATATGATACTGTATGTGGAAAACCCAAAAGACTCCACCCCAAAACTGCTGGAACTCATACAGTAAAGTAGCAGGATATAAAATCAATGCACAGAAATCAGTGGCATTCCTATACACCAACAACAAGACAGAAGAGAGACAAATCAAGGAGTCGATCCCATTTACAATTGCACCCAAAACCATAAGATACCTAGGAATAAATTTAACCAAAGAGGCAAAGGATCTGTACTCAGAAAACTATAAAATACTCATGAAAGAAACTGAAGAAGACACAAAGAAATGGATAAACGTTCCATGCTCATGGATTGGGAGAACCAACATTGTGAAGATGTCAATGCTACCTAGAGCAATCTCCACATTCAATGCAATCCCCATCAAAATACCAACCACTTTTTTCAAAGAAATGGAACAAATAATCCTAAAATTTGTATGGAACCAGAAGAGACCCCGAATAGCCAGAGGAATGTTGAAAAAGAAAAGCAAAGCTGGCGGCATCACAATTCCAGACTTCCAGCTTATTACAAAGCTGTCACCATCAAGACAGTATGGTACCGGCACAAAAACAGACACATAGATCAATGGAACAGAATTGAGAGCCCAGAAATGGACCCTCAACTCTATGGTCAACTTATCTTTGACAAAGCAGGAAAGAATGTCCAATGGAAAAAAGACAGTCTCTTCAACAAATGGTGTTGGGAAAATTGGACAGCCACATGCAGAAGAATGAAACTGGACCATTTCCTTACACCACACACAAAAATAGACTCCAAATGGTTGAAAGACCTAAACGTGAGACAGGAGTCCATCAAAATCCTAAAGGAGAACATGGGCAGCAACCTCTTCGACCTCAGCCGCAGCAACTTCTTCCTAGAAACATCGCCAAAGGCACGGGAAGCCAGGGCAAAAATGAACTATTGGGATTTCATCCAGATAAAAAGCTTTTGCACAGCAAAAGAAACAGTCCACAAAACCAAAAGACAACCGACAGAATGGGAGAAAATATTTGCAAATGACATATCAGATAAAGGGCTAGTATCCAAAATCTATAAAGAACTTATCAAACTCAACACCCAAAGAACAAATAATCCAATCAAGAAATGGGCAGAAGACATGAACAGACATTTTTCCAAAGAAGACATCCAAATGGCCAACAGGCACATGAAAAAGTGCTCAACATCGCTCGGCATCAGGGAAATCCAAATCAAAACCTCAATGAGATACCACCTCACACCAGTCAGAATGGCTAAAATTAACAAGTCAGGGAACGACAGATGTTGGCGGGGATGTGGAGAAAGGGGAACCCTCCTACACTGTTGGTGGGAATGCAAGCTGGTGCAACCCCTTTGGAAAACAGTATGGAGGTTCCTCAAACAGTTGAAAATAGAGCTACCATTCAATCCAGCAATTGCACTACTGGGTATTTACCACAAAGATACAAATGTAGGGACCCGAAGGGGTACGTGCACCCCAATGTTTATAGCAGCAATGTCCACAATAGCCAAACTGTGGAAAGAGCCAAGATGTCCATCGACAGATGAATGGATAAAGAAGATGTGGTATATATACACAATGGAATATTATGCAGCCATCGAAAGGAATGAGATCTTGCCATTTGCAACGACGTGGATGGAACTGGAGGGTGTTATGCTGAGTGAAATAAGTCAATCAGAGAAAGACATGTATCACATGACCTCACTGATATGAGGAATTCTTAATCTCAGGAAACAAACTGAGTGTTACTGGAGTGGTTGGGGGTGGGAGGGATGGGGTGGCTGGGTGATAGACATTGGGGAGGGTATGTGCTACGGTGAGCGCTGTGAATTGTGCAAGACTGTTGAATCACAGATCTGTACTTCTGAAACAAATAACGCAACATATTTTAAGAAAAAAGAAAAAGAAGAAGATAGCAGGAGAGGAAGAATGAAGGGGAGTAAGTCAGAGGGGGAGACGAACCATGAGAGATGATGGACTCTGAAAAACAAACTGAGGGTTCTAGAGGGGAGGAGGGTAGGGGGATGGGTTAGCCTGGTGATGGGTATTAAAGAGGGCACGTTCTGCGTGGAGCACTGGGTGTTATGAACAAACAATGAATCATGGAACACTACATCAAAACTAATGATGTAATATGATGATTAACATAACAATAAAAAATTAAAAAAACAAAACAAAAACGTTACTATGTGCTTAATGCTAAATGCCTTATACGACTCAACCCTCAAAATTTTAAGTATTCTTACTGTCTCTATTTTAAAATATGGAGAAACTAACTCAGAAAGAAACTCACGCAGCACCAGAGACAAATAGTAGTGACAGAGCCAAGAATGAACCGAACACTCTAACTGGAACATTTGCTCGTAACCGCCATGCCCTGCTGCCTCCAGAAGATCACAGAGCTACTAACAACACACAACTTAGTTCCGCTGTGCCACACAAAGGCTCAGCTGTTCTGTGGCGCCCTGAGCCATCCCTCACCCCAGTGGTACAAAAGACACTAGGTCACACAGTATTCCTGGGAGAGGTGACTTTCTGAGAGCAGGTAGCAAACCATTAGTGGGTCATGAGAACGGATTTAATGAGTGCAGACCAGCAGCCTTCTCCCCCAAGGGAGAGAAAATACAGTAACAGATTCTGCAGTGTATGTTGTAAAGGTAAATATTGCTTTGTGAACCCTTTCTAGTTATACCTAGACACACACACTGATGCACAGATAGACAGGGGTCATGATGTAAAATACAACTCACTGCAGATGACTGTTAGTAAAGCTTTAAGGCCACTAATGCAGAGCAAAAAGGCTCTGCACATGCGGGCTGTGAAATCACCGAAACCAGGAGTCACGAGGTCAGGGCTGGAGAGAGGCAGACATTCCCACCAAAGAGCCTCGAGAGTTGGGGGACATTAAAACTGACCCACCCAATCCATTTCCATGAGGCGATCCTTTAAACCAACCCATTGGACTCCCTAGAAGAACCCTTTTTTTCCTTAAGCAAATACTAGGGACTATAGCTCCTTTCACAAAACCCACAATACCTGATGTTTATGTAGTAATTCAAAACTGAAAACAGTGAAGCCGGTGATACCACCACGGAACGGAGGCTACTGAGGCTCACACAGCCAACAGCACTGGATCCAGGGCTCCAGGCAGCCCCTTCAGTGCGAGGCTGAAGTTGGAACTCGCTGGGCCAACTGGAGCCTGGGAGGGCGGGGGGGGGGGGGGGGGGGGGGGGGGGGGGAGATTAAAATAGTCAAGTATAATAGCAGCCCCGATGGGACTGAAAGAAACCTCAGGCTCATTCCCCTCCCAGCTTTTCTCAGGGAGCTCCTAGCCTAGAGCAGCACAGGGATGCCAAGGGGTTTAATGTCAGGTACTAAACCTCCATAAAGGCTTCCTGGCTCCCCACCCTCAGCCCGGGAAAGAATACTTCTTAAACTCGTATTAAACTGTTGTCATAAATGGTTTCTGAGAGCAGAGTAACATATTTTATCACTTGCTCTTTATTTCCAAATGGCAAGAGGTGAGCCTGTGCCTGCTTCAAAGCACGGAGCCAAAAATCAGCTGGCAACACATTTCCAGTCATTACCCATGGATGGGCAGCGCGGGGGAAGCCCGCTTTATTATAGGCTCATCCATAATAGATTTTGTTTGAAGCTTGTACAGACTGAATTCGTTAACCTGAGTTACCAATTCATCGTAAAGCTTAAATGCCTTTGTGTCTCTCCAAAGCGGCATCACACTCCTCCTTTTGCTTCTCCTGCACATAATGCGTTGCTTCACCTCATAAAGGCAGCAACCATTTCTTGTTGGTAGAAAAAACATTTCTTGTTTCATCAGTGGCTCTGAACCTTTTGTGGGTTCAGGATCTCCCTTTGAGTGTCTAATGAAAGATGGGCTCCCTCTCATGAAAAATGTGTATAGGTCTATAGATGTGTACACACACAGGCTCACACACACAACTCTGCTAGAATTCTAGTGGGTTCACAGACATCAGAGAAGTCCTCCATGGTCTCTTAGTATATGAAACCCAGGTTAATATTCTCAGTCCTAAACTCTATCACCTTTTATGGTATTCACCATATTTGTAGCAAAAAAAAAAAAAAAAAAAAATCTGCACACTTACGGAGTTAAGTGTTTTCTCAAATACCAAAAAAAACCCCAAAATTATGAGGTCAACATTTCCTACTTAATTCTATGACACTTCACAAATGGCCAATCAGTTAAGTATTTAGGGGTCAGTGATTAGGACCATGCTTAGGGCTAAAAGGGATATTAAAAAAAAAAAAAAAGTGGAAGGCTCAGTCCCTCATCTTAACAAAACTAATATACTGAAGCCATGGTGGGAAAAAGAAGTCCATACACAATTATATGCTAAATTCTATGGCCCCAGCTAAAGGCATAATGAGAATTAGACTTGGTTCTTCATTGATCTTCATAGTGGATATCCACGGACTTTTCTGCTTGTTCAGAGTCTGTTTCCCTTCTTCTGTTTACATCACCTTGATCTTCATTGGGGCAACAGGCTGGTGAGGTAGGTGGGATGTGACCCGACCTGGCAAGCGTAACATTCCACCTATCCCTATGACCGCTGTAGGAATGACAAATGCTCACAGCTAATCCAATGAGACCCGACCGCGAGACTCTACTTGAGTATTTGGAAAGAGAAACTCTCATTTGCTAGTAATTAAAAAGGCAGGAAAGAGGCCAGGAACTGCTGGGGGCCATCTTAAAACCATATGGGGATCCCCTGACTGAGAATGAAGTCAACCCAAGAGAAAGAAAAGTCAAGAAATGGGCAGATCCCTAATGACATGATTTGCACTGCATATAGCTGTGGTTGAAGCTCTTTTCAAGTATATGAGCTAATAAACCCCAACTTCACAGACTGCACTGATTACCACAGTACATTTGGGTTCTGTACTTCTCCATCTGTACTTCTCCATCCATTCCCAGCAACTTGTTCACCTCCCAGGGAGTACCTGGAATTTACTAGGTTGTCATACAAGGTGAAAGATTTAAAACAATGAATGACCCATTTCCTGTTACTTTACCTGATGCCCCTATAACAATGCCACAGTTAGCAAAACAATGGCCATTATTTAAAGGCATAGATTTTCAACATTTTATTTAATGTGTATTTATATTTAAAACTTTCTTCTGAGTTAACATCTTAAAATGGAACAGTAAGCAAAACATACTGCTAGATAACATCACTAGTGTAAAATTTTCTGATTTGTTGTCCCAATGTATTAGAGTAAAATAAAAGCTAAGCCAGTAGGATAGCATTTTAGAACCAACCTAAATCTCCAAGAGGGGAAAAAAAAAAAATTAAAGTCCAGGCTAAAACACTAAAATGCATCTTAATGGAAGTGAAAACAATACATTAAGCACTAGACAGTTTAAAAATTATTATCCCTAGGTGGCAGTGTTACAGAAAATTAGAAGGAAAAGAATCATGCATCATTCCCAAATTGTCCATCCAGATCATATTATCTTGATAATGGGGAAAAGAATGAGTTTTTAAAAAGATAACAGGATACAGATTGAAAATAATATGCTTCTCTTTCAAAATGTTGTAAGAAAGGATTCATTTCATTAGGAAGTTATTCATATGCTGTCAGTGAAAGAACCTTTAAATGGTGAAATAGGCATTTATGCATTTTCGGGTGTTTCCAGAAAGTTTCTTGAGATCAGCAGATCAGAGGGTCAAAACGACTAACCACCGGTTTGGGCAAGACCACACCAAACCAAATTTCAAACTTCAGCTAGTTCTTCTCCAAAGTCTCCCAAAGAAAATGTCAAAAGAATTTTTGGTGATGTGTTAAATGCTAACGAGTAACAAGGTCTTACAATCAACAAGTTCCTCTCAAAGTGTAAGTTCAATTCCATTTTATACTTGATCCCTTCAAAAGTAAAATTTTCCTTGCATTATAAAAAGACACATCTCATCCCAACTCCCCAAAAGGATATAAAATATCTGGTTACTTAACAGCCTCTCAACTTTTTAGCTGTGTTTTTAGAAAATTTGAAACTCATCTTGATTTGAAACATGAGCGTACTGATTCCAAGAGCCCTGCTATGATTTAGTGAAGTTCAGTGTCATACTTTGTGTGTTCACAGCATGAACCACTCTGGAGAAAGTTTATTAAAAAGTTCTCATTTCACATTACAAATCCATAATCTAATGTACTAATTATATTCGTTCAGTTACTGCACATCCATAAATGCCATTGTACACAATAATCATTAAAATTCACTGTGGAATAACTTAAAAAATCTCATCTTGAACACAAAGCTATTTGAAATTACTATATTATCTTTAATTTCTAGCTTAAATTTATTTCTAGCTTAAATTTGGTTAAATGACCCTGCAGGCTTTTTATAAAAGACACTAACTATAATGAGGCAACAAACCCTAAAATATTCCATTACCACAGAAAATACACACTCTTTTAACGTGCATAAATTCTGAATGAAAACAAAAGTTTCAGTTTGGACCTAAAGGACAGACCCATACATATCATGAGAAAGAATCCTCCAAAGGGACAATTCTTGCTTTCTAAAGAAAAGATTTTTGGAAAACAGGTATGTGTCCTATTTACTAAATAATCCCATATATGTGTTCATGGTGAGGATTGGAGGTGGGGGGGAAGACACAATTTATGAAATCTCATAGAAAAATACCATGTGTCCTGTTAGATGGTTATAAAAGACACAGCCTCTAAAAACCACAGGTTTCCCCAAAGCAAGACCCTGAAATGCAATTACACCATATACACAAGGGACTAACAAATGGGGGTGAGCTACAGCTTCCAGCAGCCCCAAAGCAACATTTCCCAGTGGTACTGAAGACGTTCAGGCTTTTTTTTTTAATCTGCCTGCTGGTTACCCAGGTACGTTCGGTTTGTGAAAATCCACCCATATGAGCCACTTTTCTGTAGGCACATCATGCTCCATGACCCACGAGAGTCTCCATGTTCTCCTTCCTACCACCTCTTCAATTTCACCTCAGACCATTCCCTCCAGTCATCCAAGACTACTTTCTACTCCTTGACCACACCAAGCCATTTCCCACGTCAACCTTCATGCTAACTGAATTTCTTCCTTCTCCTCTGTGAGAGGACGGGCTATTCTCATCACCCAGGGGCTCACTTCAGATGACCCTCCCTTAGAGAAGGCTTTTCTGCCCACCTTTGCTAGTCTTTACTACATCACCTGATCATTTCCCCCTTCACCTCACCACATCCTGAAATTCTCTCTTAATTATATCTGTAGTTGTTTCTCAACTGTTTCCCTTACTAGAACGTATGGTATGAATCATGAGAATGGAGACCATCTGCATCTTATCCACCGATGTTTCCCCAGCATAGCACCTTGTACTGAGTAGGTGTTCAGAAGCAAACTGGCTGAATGAATAAATGACACCTCACACCTCGAAAAAATGTTTCCAAGTACCATCCTACCCAAATTTAAAACAAGAAAGTAGTTAAAACTTGGGAAGTAGTTTGAATGGAGACAGAATTAAAACTCTATTGTCAGACTGCTTTCATGTACCTTGCTTGATTTGCCGCCACCACCAGCAACATCACGATGCTGATGACAAAACAATAAACCAACAGCTCCTCAGTAATCTCACCTACTCTTTTGAAAAAAAAAAAGATCTACCACACTGTTAGATGTTATTAAGGATAAAAGCAATCTTATTAATTTTTTGCTTCCTATAAAAACACCGGAAAATCACTTTAGGCGCATGTGCGCGCGCGCGCGCGCGCACACGCACACACACAAAGCGCGCGCGCCCGCCCCTCTCTCTCTCTAGCCCAATAGCTCTCCAGCACTGGACTGGTATCTCCACCTACAACCCAATCCGCTGGGGACTTCATAATCCTCACACACACAGCCTTGGCCTGAGATGCAGAGAAATTTCATGCCAAATTTGTGGGTGGAAAAGTCAATTCTATCCTTCCTGCAGAAGGATATACAGGCAATTATTACACAACTTTAGGATGACCCATGCCTTCCTGTCTCAGGAAGCTCCTGGAGGCTCCCTAATTGCCTCTTATCCATCAGTGCAGTGGGTTTCGAACTTGCTCAGATGATGAAGCACCTGGAAGCTGTGTTGCCCAGTGTGGAAAAACATGAAATTCTGAAATGCTTATGAACAAGGAACAATTTTTCTGGCAGAAAGGGCAGCATATGAATGCCACATAAAACCACGGGCTAAACGTGTGTGTTCAGCAAACTAATATTGAGACAGTTCTTGATCGAACTGGTTGTTGGAGTTCTTCTGTTAACTGTCTTTGGCCACTCTCATTCATTCTTTCATTCATTCGTTCGTGTCTGCTAATGCTCAGCAGCAGGCATGTGGGAGCTGGTGCCAAAAGCTTCTGAAAAGTTGACAGGAGAAAAACTTGAAACTGAAAAATTATTTCTATTAACCCATTTTTTTCTTCTGTGGCTAGGGAGAGGCCATTATTCATTTTAGCAATAAAACTGCTGGGTTGAAGAAGTGTGAATCACTGCCTTAAGGGAAGTCTTCTCCTAAAGTCCAATTATTATCGCTCTTGGCCAAAGATAAGGAAAACATATTTTTTTCATCTTTTTATGTATACATTAAATCTTTAAAAATATTTCTAACCTTTTAAAATCCGTGTGTGTGTGTGTGTGTGTGTGTGTGTGTGTGTGTGTGTGTTTATGAAAGAAATTTCCAATTCTCACCAAGCTGATACAAACCATAAGGGACTCTTAAATATAGGAAACAAACTGAGGGTTGTTGGGGGGCGTGGGGGATGGGGTAACTGGGTGATGGACATTAAGGAGGGCACTGGGTATTATGTAAGACTGATGAATCACAGACCTGCACCTCTGAAACCAATCATACATTATGTTACTTAAAATTTAAAAAATGAAAACAAAAAACAAAAAAAGTAACTGAAATGGCTCGTTTGAGATAATAAATTTGTTTAAAATTATACCAATATTCTGAAAAAAAACAAAAAGCAGAATGATCCCTACAACCACATTGTATTACAATGTGCAAAAAATGTTAACTATGAAGTAAGCTGAAAGTTGACTACACAGAAAATCTTTCATTATATACTCTTGTTGGGGGTGACAAAGTCAAAGCCAATCAACAGATGGAGAAAAGAATGTCTTTGATGGTGATGCCCTTAAAATACATGAAGATGTTAAAAGAGTTTTACCATAACAGCACTTTTCTAAACAGGGTACACACCCGACAGTAACCTAAACAGTACAAACACGTCTGCGGTCGCCAAAAAGGACACGAACGCAACTGACGCAGAAAAAAACACAAACAGGACTAAATCTTGACACAGAAAAAAGAGAGGGCAGCATCTGGAACTTCTGGCATGCTACTAAGAACAAACACTGGCAAGGGTACAAATTCTACACTGTGATCAAGACTGGGTGGCTTCAATTTGGGAAGCTTACTTTTCCTTCTTAGTTAGAATAGAATGTCCATCAGAACTAGTTTGTAGGTTAACTATAATGAATAAGACGGTAACCGTTCTGCCATCCAAGTAGTTTTTAAAGTCACACACTTAGCAATATGTTTGAGCATTCCAAATAATATACTCTCTCTGCGATGGGAGAAAGGGCATAACTCCCCATTCCTTAACTTTGAGCTGTGCATAGTGACCTCCTTCCAAAGACCATAGTGTGGGAAAGCAGGATGGGGAGTGACTTAGCAGTGGAGAAACCGGACAGACCCTCCATTAGCCAGGTGGACAGACGCACCCAACATCAACAGTGTAAGTCATATTGATAAGAGTAGGTACCCTTGATATAATGAAAATGTCATACTACTTCTGTGGTCTTCCCCCCAAAGCCAATAACCCGAGGAT
Source organism: Callorhinus ursinus (assembly GCF_003265705.2). NCBI lineage: Eukaryota > Metazoa > Chordata > Mammalia > Carnivora > Otariidae > Callorhinus > Callorhinus ursinus. The sequence goes on from NW_027397066.1 coordinate 80,826,411, forward strand.
CATGAGGAAAATATCAGACAAATCCTAATTGAGAAGCTTTGTACAAAATACTTGAATAGTACTCCTTCCAAACCGTCAAGGTCATCAAAAATAAAGTCTGAGAAACCGTCACAGACAAGAGAGGCTTAGAAATCATTGTGATTAAAAGTAAGGTGATATCCTGGATAAGAACATAGAATAGAAAAGGACATTAGGGAAAAATAAGGAAATCTGAATAAAGTATGGACTTGAGTTAGTAATGTATTGATATCAATTCATTAATTGGCACAAATGTACCATAGTAACACAGAAGATGTTAAGAATGGAAAACTGGGGAATGCCTGGGTGGCTCAGTCAGTTAAGCGTCTGTCTTCGGCTCAGGTCATGGTCCCAGGGTCCTGGGATCGAGCCCCGCGTTAGGCTCCTTGCTCTGCGGGAAGCCTGCTTCTCCCTCTCCCTGTGCTTCTGCTGCTGCCCCTGCTTATGATCTCTGACAAATAAATGAGTAAAATCTTTAAAAAAAAAAAAAAATGGGAAACTGGATGGGGGTAAAAAGGAACTCTGTACTATCTTTGCAACTTTCCTGTAAACCTAAAACTCTAAAAAAAAAAAAAAAAAAAAGTATTTTAATAACTATCAGAGTTTGGTATCTGTTTCCATATACCCACAGACAAGGTAGAAATGTGTTGACAAAAGTTCTGCCCATCTTTAAAATTTGTTTTCATTAAAAAAAAATAAAATGTGTTTTCATTGTTGCTCAGATGGTTGATGTTCTAGGTTGAATTAAAACAAAAGACAGTCTAACAATATCATCCAAAAAAAGAAGTCTACGATGAGCTCATTCTTGTCTACACTCCTCTTGGGTAGCAATAGTACCTCTTACGCTAATAAATTTGACCAGCTTCACCTTACTTCTTGTACAATCTAAATCCAAGGCCCCTCCAAAAACTCCCCAAAGTGTTTTCTACTGACTGCCCATTCCACAGAGTCCTTACAAAGAACAGTCAAGACCATGGGTGCCTGCAGAACTAGTTCTGTGCCACCGTCTCCTGGTCAGCTTAGGAAGGCCAAGGTGAAACAGGTTCCTTTATGGCTGAACGTCTTAGGGTCCTCAAAAGTGCACAGTGAAGAGGATATTTTACATCATTTCCCAAACTTCTCTGACCAGAATACTCTAACAGGTGTGTGTGTAGGGGGTGCATCTCCAGGGATAGGTCTCATGGCACGATTTTGGGAAGCCCAGCTCTTAAGGCAGTGGTCAAGCATCCAGCTCCTATGAAAGCCTTCTCTGGCAACCCCCACCCCCTTCCCTGCAGCACGCAGGACTCAGCTTCTGTGACACGGTGAGTCTATTAATCCCAGAGTGTTCCCACCATTACATATTATGTTAGTTATTGAAGCAGACAGATTCCTATCTTTACATTTTTCTATCTAAGCTTACAATTAAAGTGTGTGTGTGTGTGTGTGTGTGTGTGTGTGTGTGTGTGTGTGTGTGTGTGTGGTGGGGGGTGTTAAAACAGGTGCTTTCATCTGGGAGGAAGAAGTTTCCAGAGTATATTTTCTCATTGCTATGCAGCCCCTGCAGATATGATTACAGACTTTAATTTGAAAGGAAGAGTTATAGTACTTTGGAGATATTTCTTCAGAAATTGTGAGTCAGTCGCTGCAGATAAGAACAGAATCTTTCTTGGCAAGCAATCAGGACCCCAAGTTCCTGTCTAAGCTAATCCTCTGATGACTTCATAAAAACAGGTGAAGAGGTATGAATAGTGATACATGGAGAAAACTAAAATTTTTCTATATAAACTTATTTCTTTTCTTAATTTCTTTACTATAAAGAAGGATTTTAATTTTTTTAAAGATTTTATTTGAGAGAGAGAGGGAGCACAAGCAAGAGGAGCTGCAGAGGGAGAGGGAGAAGCAGGCTGCCCGCTGAGCAGGGAGCCCGATGTGGGGCTCGATCCCAGGACCCCGGGATCATGACCTGAGCCGAAGGCAGATGCTTAACCGACTGAGCCACCCAGGCGCCCCTAAACAGAATGATTTTATTTTTTAAAAATCAAGTATATTGACATGAGGTTTGCATGGCACTCCAAAATATTTAAATTTAATAAATGTTGAAAGACGTCACTTCCCTTCCCAGCAGTCCCACCATAGTTATAAGTAGTAGGTTACACTGTAATGTATCAGTGATCCCACATGGCTAAAGAAGTAAGGGTTTTATTTACCAAAACTTTTCAGTCAGCTATGTCCCTTGAGCAGGACACAGGAACCCACACTTAGAATCCTCTTTGGGGTTGGGGCTCTTTTATTGAGCACTCATATACCAGCTTTAAAACATAGCAGTTTGAAAGAAGGCTAACAAAAAATAAAAGGTATATTTGTCTCAAAAAACTGAGCATAAGAAATCTAAAAAATGGCGGGGGGGGCGCCTGGGTGGCTCAGTCAGTGAAGTGCCCTACATTCTTGATTTTAGCTCAGGTCATGATCTCCGGGTTGTGAAACTGAGCCCCAAGATGGGCTCCACTCTGGGTGTGGAGCCTGCTTAAGATTTTTCTCTCTCTCCCTCTCTTGGGGAGGGGGGAACACTAAAAAATTTTTTTTTCCTCTAAACTTTCACGCTGATAGAATAATTTTTAAAAGCCATGAAGAAAATTAAAAGCATTTCAAATTCTACTAGACTATAAGACTAGAACACTAAAAAGCTAAAAAAAAAAAAAAAAAAGAAAAGGCTTAAAGTAATCTTCAATGAAATTAGCAATTAAAACCCATGTTCTATATTGCCCCTGGATCTCAATCTCCTGGCTGGCAAAGTCAGTCCAGACTGAATGCCGAACTGAGATTAAATGGAAAGCTTTAAAAGTTGCAGAGAGGGGATGGTAAGTGGCCTGAGCACTGCAGGGGTGGGGGGTGCAGGTGCAACCTCAGGGATCCATCCACTCCCTCCACCCAGGCTCTTAATTAACATACGTAAAGTGCATTTAAAGGTTTGCTGGGGTTATTTTGTTGGTTTTTGTCCTGTCGTCCAAACACTCCAGAAGACAGTTTCTGAATTCTGATATATAGTTTTAGCTTTTCCTAGCTTCACTTTAGTCTTCTATGTTGCTGACCCCTGTTCACCCTTACCGAGCCTCAGAGAAGAGTGGAGTCAACGGAAACCCAATGTGGGCAAAGAGATCGGGCTGTGAACGGGCCAGAGTCTGAGAAACAACTGGGTCTTTCAGGCTGTCATTCAGACACAAATTGAAAACCTTCAATCCTTGTCCTCAGCAGCAGGGCATAAGCAGGGACAAGAGTCCCCACCTACCCTGTGCTGGGCCTCGGTATGTTTTCTCCTTTAATCTCCCAGCACCCTGTGTGGTAGATCCTGTACAGGTCCTCACTTAAGAAGGATGACACAGAATCGACAATGAGAAATAGCTCCCTCAAAGAGTAGCAGAGCAGAATTCTAACCCAAGCCTCTTTGCCTCAAAACCTGGACTCTTTCTGGCTTACGTGTTCCCTTTCCTGAACACAATGCAGCAACACACAGATGGAAGCCAGTCCTTTGAGAATTCCAACAGCATCAGCAGACAGTAAGACAATGTCCCTCCTACACTGCCTACAGCAAAAAGGCATCACTGTTTTGATACAATTTCTATCAGGCTAGGATCTCCCTTCCCAGTCTATCAAATTTGGAAATCAAATGGCAGAATTATGTACAAATGGCAAAACAGGACCAGATATTCAAAATGAATGTTGTTGGCATTAATAGCCTAATAGGGTGATGTTATAATGAGGGGGAAATTTTTTTTATAGCTCTCCTTATTTATCTCCATCCTCAACCAGAAAGGAAGAATAATTTATAAATATGAGTAAAAACAGGGTAATAATTTGATGAGTAGGAGTTCACAAGAGTGTTTAGACATTTATATATGCTAAATTATTACATACACACCATTTTCTTGAACACTTCAAGCTTTTTTACCATCATTAGATACTGATTTTGCTGGAATTACTTTAATAATCACTAGTGAGAAATACTTCAAACATGAGAAGTACATTCCAAAAGCTTTTCTGTATTTGCAAAAACTGTACCTACAGACGAGCCATATTCTTTAGCCCTCGTATCTTCAGACAGAACCTGAACGTTCAGCTGCTCTTCAAATTAAGGTTAAATTTTCACAATTGGTAGAAAGTAGAGACTTAAGCCAACCAACTGCTACAGCCTACAAAAAACCAACGAGCAGTTTTGGTTATTTTTTCCTCAATTTAAAATGAGTTGACAGACTATATTGAGCTGTTTTTGTCCCCCCTCCCCCTCCTGAGATGTCTTTTCCCTGAAGAATTTCCACCAGCATGCAACCAAACCCTTCAAAGACAAGCAGTCCCTTAAAATTAATTTTAATCTTTTCCTAGTCCAGAATATCTTAAGGGGGAAAAAGCAATTTTTCTAAACAGAAACGTATTTCCATTGGTCTCCAAGAAGAGTCTAAATTCTAATCAGATTTAGTCTAAATGCCACTTAATGACTACATATTCCAACCCAGATAACAAGACATGCTGCTAACTTACCATTTGGTGACAAATGCCTCTTTATTCCAGTGCCCCCCCCCCCACTGGTGGTATTATTAGCAATGAAGAGAGTAACTTAGAGGCAGACTTTGTCAAAGGCTGAAGCAAAGCAGGGTAGATTTTCATCCAAGTTTTCCCCATCATCTGCAAAATCTTTCAAATTATCATGATCTCCTAAAACTGAGTAACATTTTCCACAGGGAGATTTTCTAAGCATGCTGTTAATGAATTTTTTTGCCCTCCACAAACATAAATTTAAATGAATGAATGAAGTTGAAAGAGGTACTGATTAGAATATATGCTCCAGGAAGGCAGGGGCCTATGCCTCGCTCAGCAAGGGTCTCTTGGGCCTGCGCAGCGCAAGGCACTGCTCACCAAATATTTACTGAAACATGAAAGACAGACCCTTGCTTTCAAGGAGTTCATAATCCTTGAAGTGCCAGGCACTATTCTAGGCCCTGCAGATAGAGCAGCAAGCAAAACCAGCTTTGTGTCCTCCTGGCACTTGCTTGGGGGTGGGCAGGGGAAGATGAAAAGGTGAGATGCGGAGAAAAAGCAGCATAGTAAGGGGAAGGGGAGCTTTCTAGATCGGGCGACCTCATACTTGGAAGACTTTCCGAGAAGATTGAGATTTAAATGAAAAGAGGGAGTAAGTCATGGTACAAGTACATTCTAAACAAAGAGAACGAATATGTAGGCAACTAATAATAAGACAATTTGCAACCACTATCATGAGGTATGTCGGCTGGACTTGAAAGCCATGTCGCCCAGAACTGCACTTCTTCCTGGGCACCCAGCAAGACCACATGTGTCGCTGCCTTTGCAGTCCGGGTGGCCTTGTGACTTGGCTTTACCAGCGGAAAGTACAAGACATGGTATGTGTCCCTCCTGACACAAGTCTTTCAGAAGCAGGTGTGTCTACCCCGGGGCTCTCTTTCTCTCCCTTCCACATAAAGCACAGTGGGGTCAGCAGAACAACATGGGAGGGACCTGGGTCCCTGAACCCTGCCTGGGGGGCAGCCATCTACCGACCAAGCATCCAGCAAGGCAGGAACAAAACGCTCTCCATTTTCATATCCCTAGAGCCTGGCACAACTCCTGGCCAACAGGTACTCAGTACTAATTGAATGTTAATTGAATAGACACTACCAAAATAGTGAAGAAAGCTATTAGTTCTGTTAAAAGGTAATCAAGGAAATGAATTAGCAAGCATTCACAATAAGGACATTTTTAGGAATAGAGTGAGTGGCTCATAAGGGATGGGGGGGGTGTAGGGGTAGATATTGTTGGCAAAGGAAAGAGTATGAGCAAAGAGAGAAATATTAGCTAGAGTAGAGGGACATGATCCAAAAAAGTGCCCATACTTGTATACCTTTCATCAATAAACATTTATTAAGCAACTACTATGTGCTGGGCACACTGAAGGTATGGGAGCACAAAGCCTAGGAAGGGCCAGGCCCTGCTTGAACTGAAGTTCAGGGTGCAAGGAGGACATAAAAAAGAGTGGTAACTCCACTGGGAATCACGACCCCGTAGCGGAGTCCTGAAATTCCAGCAGACACGGTCTAGGCAGATTAGCCATGGGTGGGAATCCTAGAAGGAGAGGGTGAGCAAAGGCCTGCACAGGAGCACTCTGGTTGAAAGGTGCATGAAGGAGCATGTGCCCAGAGAAGGGGTGTCTTAAGGCCCAGGGCCCAGGCGACAGGAGACCACACTGAAATAAGAGGGGAGTAGGGGTAAATCACGGGGCGCGGGAACTATATGGGGAGGACTCAGAAGCTTGTGATTTTATATATCTAGAAAGAAGGAGAGTCTAAGAAGACTCCTAAATACAAAGAAAAGCAGGTTTGGAGGAAACAACAGTAATCCAATTTTGCCTATGTTACACTGGGGGTGCTTGAGGGTTTTCCAGAAGGAAATGTCCCAAAGGCAGTTGGATATGCAGGCACGATGCTCCAGAAAAAGTTCTGGTCTAGGGCCAAAAATGGAAGAACGAGCAGCATTCAGGCGATAGCCAATGTCGCAGGAATAGAGGAAATTGCCCCAACAAGTTGTGCACTGCACAAGTCCCAGAGCTGCAGAGGCTCGGGGTCCCTGCAGTTATGTACAATGACTACGGCATTTCTCTGGCAGATACCCGCAATGAATCCGGAGGGAAGGGCATCTTTTTCTGATTCATCAAAGTCATGGTACAGATGGGCAACAGGTTTGCCAAAAGAGCTCCTCCAGAATGAGCAGAGGTGAGAGGAAGACAAAGGGAGAAGGCACGTGAGGGAGAAAAGGGACAAAGCAAATCTCTGTTTAGGCATCATTTGAAAGCTCATCTATAAAGATCTTCTGTATCCTCTCGAGTGAAGGTCACAACAATTTGATTAATCCCTCCATCTTTCCAGGTCTCAACAATTCCACTGTTACAGGGAATATCAGGACTTTCCTGCAAACAGTCCTCCCCCACCTCATGGAGATCTCGGGGTCCTGACTTCCGTCAGTCTCACGTTCCAGGGCTCCGTTTTCTTCGTAAAATGCTGCCAGAGAGGATGGAAACACCCCGACACCTACACGCTTGCCCAGACAGAGCCAACAGTCCTCCGCTGGCCTTCAAGCGTGAGGAGACTAGGATGAACACCACTTCAGGGCATTCTCAAATGGCTTCTCCAAAACTAGAAATACACAGAGAAGCTGAACCCTTTTGATGGCACATGCTGAGTTTCCGCCACAAGGTATAGCGTGTCAAACCGGTGGTTCTGAAACGGGGCTGACTGTGCTTCTCCCCCGGAGGACGTCTGACGGTGTATAGACACATTTCTGGTTGTCACAACACGGGGACGGGGAGTTCCACCAACATCCAGCGGGTAGAGGCCAGGGATGCTGCTGAACATCTTACAGGACACAGGACAGCCCCCGCTGCAAAGAATTAGCTGGCCCCGTATCTGCTGGGGTCAAGGCTGAGGAAAACTAGTAAACTATCAGCTTTTTGAGGCTTAGGACCAATAAGTACTTCTTGCCCCCAAGCAGATGCTCAAAAATGTATGACAAAATTAAAAGGAAGACAGTTATCACACCATATTGAAGCAATGGGCAACAATTTCACCTTTTTTTCCCTCCTGCTATCACTCCCTCCCTTCTAGGCTTCTCAACCAAAAAGTCAGTAAGAAGTGTTAGAAGACTGGGTGCCTGGGTGGCTCGGTAGGTTGAGCAACTGACTCTTGATTTCGGCTCAGGTACATGATCTCACGGTTTGGGGACTGGGCAGCATTGGTCTTGTGCTCAGGGTGGGGTCTGCTTGAGTTCTCTCCCTCTGCTCCTCCCCCCACCCCGTGCGTTCTCTCAAATAAAATCTTTAAAAAAAAAATAAAACAGAAGTGTTAGAAGCCTAAAGATACATACAGCTTAAGTGCTTTTTGAGAAAGCAAATTCTAACATTTCTGTCAATTTCTTCATTTCTTCCCCCCAAAAATAAAATCTTTGAAAAGAATTATCTCCTCCTAGGTAAAATTTCATTATTATTTTCCAAGAGTTACATAAATAAGAATAATGGCCTCCTATGAAACCCAAAACCACTTCTTGACCACTGTTCTACATATTGAGAAATGCAATTCCGGCAGTTTAGATTAATGAAAAAAGCAAACAGAATGAAACAAAAGCAGAAGCTACATGTAGGTCATCTATGTTAATCTCACTCTGTGTCCTTTTATCCGTTACTAATTACTGCTTCTCATACCTAACCTCAATAGCTAGCCATTCATTTCTTTTCTCAACTAAAGAAGAGTAAAAAAAAAAAAAACAAAACAAAAACATTCACACGTTTTGTAAAGAGGCATCTGACTGAACTTCCATCATTTTGCTTGGAGCCTGACACTAAAATTGACTGTGTTCCTAATTTTTAAGGTTCTACTTTAATTTCCACTGTAATTAGATGAGAAAGCACAAACGTTTTCTCTTTTAAAAAGCCTAGACAAACATGTTCCTGCCTTTCCTGGAAAGGGAGACAGGATATGGCTATCCCAAACCAGCACCCTTCAGTAACTGAAGCGTTTGTGTCCCCTAACGTTAAGACAATGGCCCCCTTGAGCGTCAGATGCCCTGGGACTGCTACAATCACTGAATGCATTTTCAAGGAACATAAATCACTTTCCCACTACCTGCCACTTACAAACCTGCTTCTCAAGAACCTTGGACCCTGCACAATATGGCTCATCATGTCCTCTGTGACAGCTAGGAACAAGGGACTATTTGCATAAGTAGATTAAGGGCATTTTTCCTTTTGACACTTTGGGTTTTTTCCTCCCCTTGGGCAATGAATTTTTTTTTTTTTTAATTAAAAATCACAGGAACAACCAATTCCCACATGCCAACTAAATTTAAAAATACTTCCATATTTGCATGTTTCTAATGACTGTTGGGCATTTTAATAGGATTTTAGAAACACAGTTATCTGATCATTTCCTGATATAATCTCCATGTGGATCAGATCTCTTGCTCTTATACTTTTGCATGAAAACTTTTCAGCAACTTTTTGTCCCATTTTGGGGATCTTTGAGGATGGAGGAGGATACAGACACACAGTAGACCCCTCATATACTGGTTGAGAAATTTTCCCCATATATGGATTTCCTAAATTCACCTAATCCCCTTGGAATGGAGCTGTTGAACAATGATTAGATACTGTTGTTAAGGTGACAACATTCATCTACATCTAACCCCACTGCTCTGTGCTAGATTCAGACTGCTTTAGAGTAGGAAAGTTACACACTTCTCACAGCTGAAGTTGCCTGCTCTTGTGCAGCCCCTACCGTAAGTAGCTGAGGAGCCCAGGGGCTGCTTGAAAGTCACACGGGCAACATCTCTGCTGAGTAAACCACAGGTGCCAATGGTCAGCCTGACTGCTTGTGTTCCCTCCTTTTCCACTGGCCCAGAGCACACACCTCACCTGCGCGTCCAGCTCAGACATAAACAGGTGCCGTAGTTACGTGGTCCAATCACAAAAAACAACACTTCTGGGAGCCAGGTCGTGCCAGAGGCTCTCCAGGCATGAACCCGGGAAGTCGTACAATACAAACTTGGATAAAAGAGCCAAGTGAGCAAGTTAGAAGCTGAAGGACAACACAAGGGAAAGTCCTCTGGATGTAGTGAGAAAAGAAATAGGCAGAGAGCATCTCGGACACGTTTAGATGGGAAATGAGAGGAGAGGTGGGGCCACAAACTGTCCGCTAGGTCTGTTTTAGGGAAATGGTGGAAAAAGTCTCCTTTACCCTAGCTCCCGAGATTATGAATGCTCCCAATCCGGGCTAATAATTCTAAACTCTTTCGAGGGTCAGGAGGAGCAAGCGACACTGAACAGAAACTGAAGCAGAACAAGAGTTATGTGTGTGCAGATTGTGCTGAAAACAAAGCGAAGCCCAGCATTTTTCTGGAAGGGGCTGGCAATCAGTTTTTGAACTGGCATGTAAAACCTTGAGGGGGAGAAGCATCAGCCTAAACAAGTCTCATGGGGGGGGGGGGCGGGAAATCTATTAATGAAACGACCTCTGCATCAGAAAAAGATGGCAATAGGGATGTATGCTGACAACCTCGAGAATAATGCCAAAGGCCAGAGCCAAAACATGTGATTCCAATGTCAAGGCTAGCGCCCAGCTGGAGCAGCCGTGGGAAAGAAAGATACCATACAGAGGAGAAGCCGAGGGCCAACACCGAGTGAAGTGGGTGACAAATTGGTGCTAAGGCACCACAAGCAGCAGGCTTGTTTTCTCCCGCCCGCGGATGTAAGCTGTAAGAGGCTTTCACCCTGTCTGCCTGGATGCCGGGGAGGCGGGCGGGCAGCAGAGATGCAGCCGAGCTTTACGCTGAGGCGGCAGGAGGCGGTCACAGCCAGCACGGCGGGGAAAACGTGACCCCAGCAGAGATGCTGGCCTCTGGGACAGGTGGGTGCGTGGCCCCAGGCAGAGGCAGAGGACGCAGGACAGGAGATTCAAAATCCAACACAGCACATCCCCCAGGCCAACAAATGTGCTCTGGCCCAGAGAGGAGGAATGAAACACTGTGGCCTATTGTCGCAGAAACATCTGTGCTGCAGCCGACGCGGCCAAGTGCACGGAGGCCGGCACGATGTCATCAAGAGGGTGCAGGCTCCTGAGCACCGCAGAGACAAAGCTGCCCCTGGGGGCTTGCTGGCCAATGCTTGCAAAGGGGCACTCAATAAATGACTGTAGGGCTGGCTTCACCCTCCTCCTCCTCCTGCCCCCAGACGAAAATCCATCAACCAGAACTGACCGAATTTCTCGCAACCTGTTGGGCCAGGCAAGGCTCACTCTCTCTGCCTTCAAGGGGCTTATTGTCATCCAAGCTGAATGTTTTTTTCCTAGACTGTTTGTAGCCTTTCAGAGTGGATAGTCAAAAAATCAATTAAATGGGTCAAAATCAGCACTTTTTAAAATTTACTTATCTATTTGAGAGAGACAGCAGAGAGCACAAGGGGGGAGAAGGGGGGAACAGAGGGGCAAAGGGAGAGGGAGAAGCAGACTCCCCCACGGAGCAGGGAGCCCAACGTGGGACTCGATCTCAGGACCCTGAGATCATGACCTGAGCCGAAGGCAGACACTCAACCGAGCCACCCAGACACCCCAAATCAGCATTGTTTTTAACACACACACACACACACACACGAGAGTAGGAGAGAAAGTTCTTGTGGAACTTCTGAATCAAATATGTATGTTCACTACTATCAAGTTATGATGTTAACATGTATTCCTTACCATGGGGCAAAGTAAAAATAAGTCTGGAAGTTGCTGATCTATTGAGGAAAACAGGAACACCCTGCCATCTACAAAGAACTTTCACACACGCTATTTTGTGGAATCATCCAGAAACACCATGAGGCAACAGTCATCATTATGCCCATTTTTTCAGTGACTCAGAGAAGTTAACTGACTTGTTCAAAGCCACACAGCACAACCTGAATATAACCTCAGATGGCTCTGACTCCGGCACATCCTCAAGTACCACAGGAGTTCAGGGACACTGATGAGCAGGGAGGGCTACAGGGGAAAAAATGAGAGGAAAGGAGAGGGGGTACAACCTGAAAGGGGCCTGGAAAGGTAGGCAGCTCTTGGCTGGGATGAAAGGGCAGAGATGCAGAAATGAGCTGGGCTATTCCGGGGGTGAGTGGAAAATCCAGCATGATGTAGCAGAGGGCACTGGAAGCTGAGAGCCAATTAAAGTTGGACAGACCCTGGCAGCCCTTAGCAGGCTGGAGACTTCGGGCACAAACACTAACCTCTTGGAATTTTACTTTCCTCACCTGTAAGATGGGAGTAATAACAGTATCTACCTCAAAGCAGACCAAGTGACATAACGCATGCAAAGTGCTTACGCCCCACATAGGATAGCTTAAAAAAAGTCCCCTCACCCATGCACAATCCTGCACCAATAAATAAATGAAAACACACCATCTTATTTGGCCCTGACAACAATCCTTGAGACAGACCAGACAAATCTTTAGGGCTCAGAAAACTCCGGCAGAGACCAAAGAGGACTTAACACTGGCGCTTCAGCTCTGGGCGGCTTACTCAACAGGAAGAGGGTAGAAAGGAAGGCCGGATAGCTCAGGAGGGCTGAAAGAGGACCTCGAAGACGAGGCAGAGAAATTTCGACTTCCATCAGTAAGAGTCAGGGAGCATAAAAGGTTTCTGAAGAAAAGAGCTATGGGGTGGGGAGGCAGGGGGTGAACTAACAGTAGGGCTCTGAAATTGGGAAAATCATACTGTGCTCAGCACTAAATTTTTACAGTCAAGAGGTGCAAAGACATCCCAGAGAAACAGCTCTAAGACTTACAAAATTGAAAGTGTTGAATCTAGGAGCAAGGATGTCCGTCAGATGGGGCCTGGTGAGATCGGAGAGAAAAGTGGAGATTTTAAGAAAGCCACGGCAGCCTGGCCGCTGAGAGCAGCAGGGAGAAGGGAAGGCAACAGCCCAGGGTCTCTGGGCAAAGTCAGCCCAGCCGCAGGGCAAGAGGCAGGCAGCCCATGTCGGTTCCGTTTGGGTGTTCCCACTGGCAAGCGTCCTGACCGAGAAATGGACGTCCTGGACTTAACCTGATGCCCTTTGACACGTCACTTCTCTTTGTTTTTAGTCCAGACAGGCCAACTGAGCCTCTGATGATGATTTGGCTCCCCAGGCCGGCCTGGCTACAGGAAGAGAACGTGTGCCGATTGCTCCCACTCTACAATCCCCGGCCATGAAATGGCAAGAGAAACAGTTCCATTCTCAGGTTAAGTCAGGAAGCTGGGAATCTGGCTTTCTATATCCACTTCCTGAACCCGGCCGACGCAAGGGAGAGATGAACTCGCTGTGCTCCTTGAATCTGCTGCTGAGCCTACACAGCTGAGGGTCCTCAAAGAACCAAGGACATCCCCTGGAATCCGCTGCTCTGTAAAAGCTCCTGGGAACACCCCCTTTGCCATCTGTGGGGGGGGGGGGCCTGGGGGCTGGGAAAGCAAGGGGGGATCATGTCAGCAAAGTTCGTTCAAAAGCCACAGGGAACCAAAAAAGATAAACGAGAGACAAGAGGCAAGAGGACTGTGGAAGGTGGGGGGGGCAGTAAGAAAAGGAAATGACAAGAGAAACATAAAGAGACAACAAAGATGCAAAGAGAACTCTCGAGATTTTCAATTTCGGGGACTCCCCATCTCTACAACACAGGGAGGAGGTTTGTGAACCTGAATTTGGCTTGAGATGTTCATCTGAGATGACACAGTAACCACAGGCAAGCCAATGACTGACTGGGACAGGAAGGTATTTATTATACTGCCGGGCACCTTCTTCTCTTCACAGAAGTTGACTGAGTACTGACAATACGCCATATAGGACTCCACCAGTCCCTGGGGGCCCTGTTCAGAGAGCTTAGTCTAGTGGTGTTGACGGGCAGGTTAATTTGCTATTTCGGTAAATAGAGGTGGTACAATGCGGGTATGCACAGAGGACAACGGGGACATCTAAAATAATGAACACCATGGGGGAGAGAACCAAACTTTTTCAGCCAAAAGAGCTAACTCATTTTTAAAGAGAAGAAGCAATGTTATTTTTTCATCTCATTGATTTTTAAATCAAATATCAACTGATATCTAACTTTCATTCTTTTTTTTTTTTTTAAAGATTTATTTATTTACTCGTCAGAGAGAGAGAGAGAGCGCGCGCACACAGGTAGGGGGAGCAGCAGAGGGAGAAGGAGAAGCAGGCTTCCTGCCGAGCAAGGAGCCCAATGAGGGACTCCATCCCAGGACCCTGAGATCATGACCTGAGCTGAAGGCAGACGCTTCACCAACTGAGCCACCCCCACCCTGGTGCCCCACTTTCTTTCATCCTATACATGGTGAAAATAGCAAGAGGACTAGAAAATGTGCTCTTTGCTGAGAGATTGCAGCAACATGTGTAGAAAACTCCCAATAACAAAATAAAGACAGATGCCAGATCTATGACAGCCCAAGAAAAGGCAAACATCTAACTATTCAGGCCAAAAACCAAACCCTTACGTAACGCACTGCCTGCCTACGTAAAGACCACACACTCATCTAGTTTCATCATCTGGTACAGAATTCCCAAACTGTAACTCATATTAATTTAATTTTCCACTCACTGAAAATTTAAGAGATCACAAAATCTCAGAGCTGATAAGGCAAAATTAGAAAGCAAGACAATTCCAGGATACTGTTATCTTGCAACCCAAAAGACTCTTCCAGAAGAGTAATAATCTCAAGTGCATAAGCCAAAGAAAATATTTTAGGGCCACTTAAAATTGGGAAATCTCGGAAAGACAAAGGATCTTCCTCAATTACCACGACGGGGTCACCGGAGGTACACAGGAAAAGACAGAGCTAGGAGCATGAATGATCGACATAAAAGAAATGCAGAGACAGCAAAAGCAGAGACAGTCTTGGTTAGCGCTCATACCTCCTGCCTACATTTCTCCTCCCTCAACCCCACCCTCCACCCTCACCTGAGTATAATGTACTAGCTGTGTTTGCAGAAGACCTGGTAGACTGCTCTTATGCAGATGTTTTTGGTTGTTCCACTAGCCAACACGGAGGAACATTATAGGAAGCTGCCCTAAAAATTCTTATTTACTGTAAGGACTTCACAGGTTCTCCGACTTCTCTAAGCAGTCGTATGTATTTCGTAGCATGAGGCTGACTGTGTTTCACTTTTTGCACCGGCTGATAGGAGGTTCAGAAAACATTTGCAGCTCACTCTCAGAAGTTCAACTGCCTACCAGTGTAAAAGCATTACTTTTATCCCTCATTTTCCCTTCACACATTCTCCTTGTTAAAAGTAAACAAAGACAAAAAAGTCAAATGTTAATAGCAAATATTTATTGTTCATTAGATATTCCAATGCCAGAGCCTAGCTACATATCCTCTACCTTACATTATGACTCCTTAAACCATGTACTGTTTTAATATATGTTAAATTGTATATATTCAAATATATTAAATCTTGGTTTTGGAAAAATTAAAAATTATTAGGATATGAAGAGATGGGCAGACGGATGAGTAAATTGATAGATGGGTGCAATATCTCATTTCTGTGGTGGCTTTTCAACCTTATCATGGAGAAGGGGCACAGACAATGGCAAATGGCTGGAGATCCACTAGGTGGGACTTGGTTACCCTGGGGCTGCCGTCTAGAGACTCCTACATGAAAGCAATTTTAGCTATGGTCTGTGATAAAGCAGCACAACAAAAAACTAATATTCCCCTGTCGTAGACAGGTTACAGTTCACTGGAGTAGCTTGTTTGTACCCCTAATTTGCCTGTGTATAAGCACATATAAATCCCGAATGCAAATTTCAGCCCTTTACAGGGTCAGAAGGAAAAAACACGCAGATGAAGAAACACAATACAGTATCTGAACCAGCTGAGAGCCAGGGTAGCTTAGCAGAGGGAGGGACACAGAGGGAGAGGAATACAGCCAGGGAAGGAGAGACACAGCCAGGGAGGGAGGGACACTGTCAGAGAAGAAGGGACATTGTCAGGGATGGAGGGACACAGGAGGAGAGGGTCTTGAGGAAGGATCGACATGACACCGACTCTCCCCCTTGTTCACCCTGGACCAGGTCAATGCACTTTCATCTTCCCCCGCATTTCCTCCTCTCTACCCCCTCTAAGTCCACAACCGTCCTCCCACAGAACAAAGTGAAACTAGCTAGTATGTAGGAAGTAAGCGGGTGACGGCTGTCAGTACCTGCGAAGGCCCAAGAATCAGGCCTCCCGGGGCCTACAAACATCCCCGACGGACGGAACCCCAGGTAGTAGGAGTTCCTGCAGCTCACTCGGAGCCCACCTGTCTGTCCACTTTCCTCACTCCAATGATTTCTAGCAGGCTGCATTACCTGGCTTTCAACCCAGAGACTTATGATAAAGCAACAAATCAGAAGTGAGGAAAGGGGCTGGCCCCGGACTACAGTGACAAAAGGGACAGCTGAGGACACCTCACATCCTGAAGGGCATGTGAAGAAATGGGCCCACCCAGAAGTCTGTGGCCACTGACAGAGGGGAGGCAGCGGGCGGGCAGATGTGGTGACAGGTGGGCCCAGGGCTGCCAGGGGGACAGTGTGTGCGAGGGGCCGGCAAGCTCCCGGGAGCACCAAGAAGGGTCACAGACAAGAAGGCTTCCCATAGAGCGGGTCAGCTATTTTTTCAAATGTATAACGTTAGTGTAATTAAAACATTAACAAAAGTACTATTACACTTCCAAAAATTGTATAATAAAATTCCATTCTATCAGATAAGCAAAAATACATGCACTCTAATGGTGGGTGTCATTCTACATTTGCCCAAACCCACAGAATAGACAACACCGAGAGTGAACCCTAAGATAAACTGAAGACTTCGGGCATTATAACATGTAGGTTCATCCCTGCCATTCTGGGGAGTAACGCTGATAATGGGGGAGGTCATGTGTGTGTGTGAGAGCAGGGGATGCACATGAAATCTCCGTACCATCCTCTCAATTTTACCGTAAACCTAAAACTGCTCTAAAAAATAAAATCTTTAAAAATAATAAGAAATAAAAATTAAAATACATTTTTCATGGGAGGTTTGGGAAATTCGACAGTGAAAAAGGGGGGGTGGTCCTTGTACTTAAAAAGGTTAGGAACTACCAATACATCAGACAGGCCTTGAAGTCAGACATCTGGATTTAAATCATAACTGCTTCTCTCAAGTTGAGCATCTGTAAAATGGGCATGAAACCCTCTACCGCATAGCAGTTTGTGAAGAAAAGAGCCCAGGGCAGTGACTGTTTCCCTTGGTTGAATTAGTTTGTTCATACATTTAATAAACCAGTACCAGTAAGCATCACTAGGCACTGTGGACACGATGAACCTCCAACATTTCCACTGTTAAGGATGGCATAGTCCAGTGGGGGACACAGAGAAGACAGACACCACCACGACAGTGGGCCAAACACTAGAACTGGGAGCCCAGGGGCGATACACGAGGTGGATAGCTGACCAGAATACAAACAAGGCCTAGTTTGCAGCACAGTTATGAAAATTAAAGGAGTCTTAACTCCTCAATTACTTCCCTCAGCAAGTATCTAGATACTGCCACATGCCCGCACTGTTCCAGGGGCTGAGGTCACAGCAGAGGACAAACAAAGCCCCTGCCTTCGTGAAGCTTACATTTAGGGGAAGGAGACGTGATATCATAAGCAAATAGTTGAGTAAAAATTATGTCCACGTGGGGAAGGAAACTCCTTCTCAAGTCAGGGAAAAGCAGCAGGGAGGCGGTCTTCATGAGCTGGGCTGGGCAAAACGGAGTCCTGGGCTGTCCACAAACAGGTGCTCCAGGAGAACTGGAGAGCACGTGGGAAAGCTCGGAGGTAGAAACTGCCTGGCCCGTTCGTCTCTCTCTCTGGGATCGAGCCCCACATCGGGCTCCCTGCTCAGCAGAGAGCCTGCTTCTCCCTCCGCCTGCCGTCCCCTCAGCTTACATTCCCGACGTTCTGTTTCCAGAGGGCAAGGAGGACTTCAGAAAGCGGTCCATTCAAAGCAATTAAAAGAAAAATGGTGATGTTTCACAGGGGAAACCCTCAGCCCTCCAGAAAGGCAGCCGCCCCCAAATCATGCCACCCTCACATAAGCCACCGCTTTGGGGTACTGCCTCTTTGAGCCTCTTGCCTCCCTTTCTGCCTGTAGCCACTAAAGTGAATATGGAGATGAAAAGTTCTAGCACCTTTTCCTCATTCACCTGGAACATGTTTACCTTATGTGACAATAAACAGTCCAGATTGTCTAACTCCTGAGAGAGAGCCATGTCACAATCACAGTGATTTGTTCAAAGAATCTTGCCCACTGCATAATTAGCCCATAGGTCACCATCTGTCTCTAAGTCCTCATAAAACTAACCATATGCTGCTTTCATCAAGGACTGCACTGAAGTAACATGCACTCCACCCCAAGAAAAATGCTACAAACCCATTTTTCCTACGGTGGAGGGGCTGGCGGGGTGTTCGGAACACATACTTCTTTCTCCATCACCACATTTTTAATTTTTTTTCTCCACGACCATCGTTTATTATAAAGGTGAACCCTGATCCTCATGATGGGCTGATGGGTAGGATTTCTGGTAGCAAGCACGGGCACCAAGACCTCCAAACTTTTGGGGATTTGCAGCGATGGGGATCAGCTACCAGCAGGGTCTGGTCATCCTGGATAAGGACGTCTTTGCTCTGCTTGGAAGCCTCATCCACGTATTTCTGGTCATAGGGCACCAGGGCTTTCGAGACAGACTGCATACATCTGGGCCACATGACCACCACCCTTCATGTGGACTCAGATGTCCACCCTGGCAAATCACTCCTTGTCCAGAGCAGAGCAGGTTCCAGTAGCTTGTGAGGCAGCATGCGTGGCTCATCATCCTGAGGGGCAGCCTGTTCACCTTGATGAGGCCATTGCCCAGTGTGTGGCCACCTTCTTGCATCCAAAGACCTGCATGGACTACAGAAGGGCCATGGACCCCATGGCTGCAAATGTAGACGAGAGTTCCTTACTGCACAGAGCCACAACCAGAAAAGCACAATTTTTTTTAATTTAAAAAATTTTTATTTGGTTCTGTTCATGCTTTGTGCATGGCTACCAACCCCAGCAACTCTATCATTTCTAGAAATGTCTGAAGGGGTTCTTCCAAGAGACATTGGGTAAACAAGCTGAGAGACCCAGTATTTTAGTTCTTTTCTATGGTTTGACCTAGTGATACAAACACACACACACAAGCAAATATATCTTCTGAACAATTCTTCCTATCTATTGTCTATGGCATTTTGTAATTCCAAGTCATCAAATACCAACTTTTCAATCAGAGTAACTCTGCTTTAAAGTAGATAAATGAATCAGGTTTTGAAACCATACAAAAACAGTCATCTGGGGCACCTGGGTGGCACAGTCATCCAAGCGCCCGACTCTTGATTTCCACTCAGGTCATGATCTCACAGTCGTGAGATCAAGCCCCCGAGTTGGACTCTGCACTGAGCATGGAGTCGGTTTCAGACTCTCTCCCTCTGCCTCTGTTCCTCCCCCAGCTCACTCGCGCACTCAAATAAAATCTTTAAAAAAAAGTCATCTAATACTATTTTGATTTGAAAGCAAGAATCCTCAAACTGTTGAGTTCTGGTTCCTCTCCTCCTATCACCCACCAATGACTAAACAATCGGAATAAGCAGCAACACGAAATGTTCTAGATTTTAGTCTGGTTTATTTTTTAAGCAAAATCTGAATAACAATTATCTAAAAAAGTGTGCCTTCATGTAGTTTAAAATTACATGGCAAGGAACACTAAAGCATTTAGACAACTCAAGAACATTGGAATCTCATGGTAGAAGTGGGTCATTAACACTGCTAAGAAGCAGAGAAACCAGCTCTTCATCAACTCACTTCCCTTAGGGCATTATAAAATTAATCTGACCCATGGTTTACAGAGTCAAGAATAAACTATATTTACAAAGCTGGCCACGATTTCATCATTTAGAAAAAAGGCCAAGAATTTCCTACAAGGCTATCGACTCCATGTGGCCTGGGAAAGTACTCGTTGAACTAAACTGGTACAAAGAGAAATTCTAACTTTCTAGATCCCTTGACTCATTAATCCTTAAGTTAACCCTTGTCACCAAAATCATTAAGCTCGCAAACGTTTAAAGGTTTAACACTTAGTGGAACTCGAGTTGCATGTAATTTTTGTAAACTTACCAACTATTAATGATTGGCAGGGTTCCTCCCTCGTGGACCAGAAATTCTGTTAAAGAGTATTTTTCTGTTCTCCATCAAGAGCATTTAGTTTACATACATGCATGTAACAGAAGACTAATCCTCATGGGATTTTAAAGTTATTCCTCAGAGGGGCGCCTGGGTGGCTCAGTCGGTTAAGCGGCTGCCTTCAGCTCGGGTCATGATCCCAGGGTCCCGGGATCAAGCCCCGCATCGGGCTCCCTGCTCAGCGGGAAGCCTGCTTCTCCCTCTCCCTCTGCCTGCCTCTCTGCCTACTTGTTCTCTCTCTGTATCTCTCTGCCAAATAAATAAATAAAATCTTTAAAAAAAAAAAATAAACATAAGGTAATCCTCAGAGATCTCGAGCATTCTCCCAGAGACTTAAGGGATTTTACGACTCGGTCTTCCTCAACTTACAATGAGGTTACATCCCAATAAACGCACCGTTAAGTTGAAAATATCCTGAGTTGAAAATGCATTTAATACACCTAACCTAACCAAACATCCTAGTTTAGCATAGCATGCCTTAGACAGGCTCAGAATGCTTACATTAGCCTACAGGTTGGCAAAATCATCTAAAAGAAAGCCTGGTCTATAATAAAGTGTTGACGATCTCGTGCAATTTAATGAATACTGTACTGAAAGTGAAAAACGGAGTGGTTATAAGTATATGGGTTGTTTAGTCTTGGGATCACGTGGCTGCCTGGGAGATAGGCTGCGGCCACTGCCCAGCATCACGAGAGAATATCTATAGTACCGCCCATCACTAACCTGGTAAACGGTCCAAATTCAAAATCTGAAGTATGGGTTCGGCTGAATATGCATTGCTTTTGTACCGCTGTAAAGTCGAAAAATCGTTAAGTTGAATGATCCTCAATCAAGGGACCATCTGTATTAGCAGTCTCAAAGGGACACGGTAGTGGTTAACAAGCTGTGCTGGTTCATCATGTGCGGGACTAAGATCTCTCCTCCTCCTTCCATGGCAATGGCCTAGTGAGTCACCAGGAAAAGAAACAGTAGTGTGATCAAAGGACACAGAGACAGATGCAGCTTCCCATCCCAGCTCTGCTGGTACCTTACTTTCAGTCTTGGTTTCATCTTTTCTAAAATGAGAAAGCCACCTCCAAGCCAGGGTAACTAAGATTATGTGAAAGCATGAAGGGTGCTTCACAGGGAGCCGGACCCACCATGGACACACAATACATGAGAACCGTACTGAACAGGTCAGAAAGGGTTCTGCCCAACCAAGCCTACTTTTTGTAATCCAGCGAAAACAGTCTTTGCCCACTCTCCGCTTTATTTAAATCCATCTAAGTAAGAAAGAGTACAATGAAGACTAAGAGTTAGCTGGCTGAAGCCGGTGGGAGCCGGGGTGTACAGAGGAGCCAAGAGGTGCAAACACAGCGGACACTGGGACGCTGAGAGCCAAGTGGCAATAGACAAATCCACTCTCCAAAGCCACAGGGATGCAGAGCTTACAAGTCCCCTTTTCAAAGAATATCTAGTGACACAGAGGAAAGCTCACTATGGAGTGGTAAATTGGGAAAAAAAAAAATGAAGCACAAATAGAAGTATATTGTATATATACAAGTATTTGGGGAAAAATGTAAAATTACTTTAGATTTATAAATTAGCATGGACAAGCACTACATACACACCTCTCTCTCAAGCTCATATTTATATACAGGCTCTCTGAATTTGGGGGGATGATTTGAACACAGAGTTTATCTATAATGGGGGGGTGTTTTTAAAGAAGAGCCATACTGTCAGTCTTTTTCCCAATGAGACAACAGAAATGCTCATCTTTCCCCTCTAAGCTCTTCAACATACGTATTACCTGAACAGTCTGCAAGCTCCCAGTGACCACTGTTCCCCAGCTCCTTGTACTTACTCTCTCCTCTATTCACCAGGTATCTGTGATTACTTGGAGACTACCAGCCAGAGCACTGGGGTTGACCCATGGGTTCCTTTTCTTCAGAATGAAAAGGAGGGTCAGGAAATAATATCCAAGCTCTTTTACATATCTCAATTAACAGGAGAAAAAAGAAACTCCTTATGGTTTCGAGTTTTTTCTAAACAATCAGTACCTCACACAATATTCTATGAACTTTTTCCTCTTTCATTAGAAGCTACAGTACAATACCCTGAATACCGTATACAAAGCCATGCCCATTCAACTTCCTTAAAAGAAGAAAAAAGTTATTTCCTTTCTCTGAAGGCCTAGAGTATTCTCTCACCTTCTGGATTTCACATGATTTATAAGAAGATAAACAGTATTTTTTTCCCCTCCCTCCCAGTTTATGTGCACACATCTACTTTTCTATCTTAATAAAACTTCATATTTAACTCAAAAATCACTCCGTAATGCCACAATCTTAAAGTTATACTGCCAAGTCCACAATATCCATATATTTTGCCTTTAAAAAAAAAAAAAAAAAAAAAAAAAGGAGAGGCCCCTGGGTGGCTCAGTTGGTCAAGTGTCTGCCTTTGGCTCAAGTCATGGTCCCAGGGTCCTGGGATCAAGCCCCGCAACAGGCTCCCTGCGGGAGCCTGCTTCTCCCTTTGCCTGCCATTCCCTCTGCTTCTGTGTCTTCTCTGACAAATAAAATCTTAAAAATAAAAATTTTTAAAAATTTAAAAAGAAAAAAACAATTGCACATCCACCAAATTAGAGTATCTAAACATGTTGATTATCTGATTATCTAGACATTTTGATTCAAAAGAGGTCATGACTAATAAAGATTTTTCCTAGCATGAACTTAGCTATTGCTTTTTCTTAAGTCCTCTATCCTGATATTCATGGAGATTAAAAACTGGTTTTATATTCTGCTTTAAAACAAAAACCAAAATCTGGGGCGCTAGGTGGCTCAGTCATTAAGCATCTGCCTTGGGCTCAGGTCATGATCCCAGGTTCCTGGGACCGAGCCCCGCATCAGGCTCCCTGCTCCGCGGGAAGCCTGCTTCTCCCTCACCCTCTGCCTGCCTGCCAGCCTACTTGTGCGCTCTCTATCAAATAAATAAAATCTTTATTAAAAAAATAAAATAAAAACCAAATTCTAAAACTAAATTATAAAAACAATTCATCTTCTCTTATTTCTATGAACAGAAAAGCAGCAGCATCACCCCTGCTGATCAGCCACAATGCTAACGCATCGTATTGAAGGGCTGCAAAATACAGTACCTGGCGCTTCTCATCCAGAATCACTGATGTACTGAATTTAAAAGGTTTACTGCCCTTAAAATTTTCCAACAGGCGAGCCAACCAGAATCTTAATTTTCCACTCTGAAGCTCCAAGTGTCTCATCATCTGGCTTCCCCTACCCAAGTGTCTCTGCTGGTGTAAAATACACACCTTTCCCTCATCATATTGCTCCAAAATTGATTTGCAAACGCATCAAGTGATCATGACCTATCATCATGCAAGTGATGCGATTTGCCAGCATCTTTAACCCAGGTTATTATGGTACTTGGGTCCATTTCTTTCAGACTGGTACTGTAGCCACTCACAGCAGTTCGCATCTGACAAGAGTGTCAGGAGGACAGACAGCTGAAGTGGAGAAGCATCAAGGAAAACTGGACCGCCCAGGAGAAAGAAAAGCGGCAAGATCACCTAGCCTTCAGAGCCCAGCTGTTCCGACTCCAAGCCAACTCTATTATTTACCGGCTGTGTCAACGCTGAGGGACTTCACCTCTTTGTGAATCAGTTCCCACAGCTAGAAATGGAGATACTCACGGGGCTAATTCTTAGGGGGTCTGTTATGACAAAAAGATAATCAAAGGAAGTAACTAGATGAAGTCCTCAGTTCAATGCCCGGCACATGGTAAACAGCAAATATTAGCAATTTTCAGAGACCTGTTTACCAGTTCAGGAACTAAGAATGCCCTGAGAGATTCAAGATCATTAATTATATCTTTTGGAGGAGCTGTCCACATCAGATCAGAAGATTCAACACACATCCTGTTTTTTGGCACTTATCAATTCTGGAGAGCTAATTAGAAAACGAAATTTATTTTAGGAAAGAAATGCAAACAGCTATGCAGAGTTAATCAATTATGCAAAGTTGTGTGGTCCGGAGGCAGCCCCAAGTC
Source organism: Callorhinus ursinus (assembly GCF_003265705.2). NCBI lineage: Eukaryota > Metazoa > Chordata > Mammalia > Carnivora > Otariidae > Callorhinus > Callorhinus ursinus. The sequence continues at coordinate 80,850,289 of NW_027397066.1, forward strand.
TCACTGACCCTCCCCACCCCACCCCCCCGCATGAACTTGAAACATGAGCTGAAAACCCCATCACCTTGATCCCCAAAGAGCCAACCCACCTGTGAAAAAAGTTCACTCACCATCCCCCTAAAAGCTTACCCTTAAAGAGAAAATAATCCCAGAATTAAATTCGGTTTATCTACTCAAGAGATGAATTTCCCTCGCGGCCTTTTCCCAAACAATAACCCCTAGATTTTTCCTCTCTTTCCACCAGTTATTTATTAGCATTTATAATACGCCAAACCCTACGCTGGGCTTGGGGGATAGGATGCAAACAAAACAGTCACAGTCCCTTCCCTTTCTGAAAGCTGAGAATAGTCTGCCCTTTATTTCGAAAAAATCACGCCCACTGGATTGGAGACTTTTGAAATTCACTGCAGAGGAATGTGAAGTTCTGTAAAACAGACAGGACTGTTGAGCCCTAGGATGAAACGAGCATTGAGAAAGAGGTCCTCCTGGCACACTGCATCTGAAAGGCTAAACAAAACTGTGCATCTGCCCGTACCTGAACATTCTTCCAGTTCTTGCCTCTGTCCCATTAGACTAGGGAAGAAACAGCAAATTACTCTGGTCCCGCTCTCTCGGGGGGATGGGGCCGCCGCCTTCCTCCCTGGTCCAGCACAGCTCTCTGCTGCTTCTCCAGTCCTCCTCTGGCCATCCTGGAGTCTCTTCCTCTACCCTGAGCAGGGCACTCCCCTCAAGGCACACCTCCCCACTCCACACCAGTGGAAATCTTCTAGAGAGAATAAGGACGGTCTACCTTTCACCTGCATACACCCCAAAACACTGACCGTTGTCCTGTGTTCTCTAGTACATAAGAACTATCCCTGATGGGATTACAAATGCCAAAGACATAGGGAGATGTGCTGGGTGGAGGAGTTGGGTGGTGGGCAGCTTTCCTCCACACAAAGCTGCTCAAGCAGAGTAGCCACCGTCCCTAGGTCCTCAGAGAGGGCAAGGTCAGCTGCCACAAAACCTCCGTGTGCCCAGTGAGCCCCAGCCGGCCCTGCTCCCTCCACACTCCCAGCTTCGTCCTGGCATTCTCCAGCATCCTCACGCATGTTCCTCTTCCTGTATCAGAACCACCATAACCTCGGTGGAAAAAAAAAAAGTTCTCAACCTCCACAAACCTATGCACCCCACCCCCCGCCAGGTGCAGCATTTCACACATGAGCCAGGAGCCAGGTGAATCTCTGGAGCCCTAAACCAGTGAATCATCTTAGAAAGAGTTAAAAGCACAACCCGTGCAACTATGCAGAAAGGATTCGTGGTTCTGTTTTAAGAGAGCAAGCGAGCCCGCAAGAGCACAAGCGGAGTCAATGAATGTTTAACCAAAGGCCAGAGCTCCGTTTTCTGTTAAATTTGATTATTTTTCAATACTTCTTTGAAATAACATTGTGATTCGTTTTCCCAGTAAAACTGTAAGATAACAATAAAGACAGGAAAACCGCATTACGAGAATGTGCTCCAACATTAAGGCTGCCACGTACAGCTATCACTCTCCATCACCCATGTTGCTTTTCAAGACTTTCTCTATTCCCAGCCACCTCATGCAGCATCAAAGAGGGCATTTAGGCTTATCTGTGGAAAGCAAAAGCTCCCAGGTTATGTTTATTCAAGTCAGATCTCCATAAACAATTGAAGGACAGACAAGAAAACTAAAAAAAAAAAAAAAAAAAAAAAAAATTATGTCATTGTAATTATGGGAAATTTTATGTGACAGTATATGTGAAATTTTTCACACACTTGTATTTATATGTCACATTAGGTTTTTTAAAAAAATCTTTTTGGTCCAAAAGGATGTTTAAATCATCCTACAAAAGAATTTATATGCATATATGATGGCTGCCTAAGATATCTGCTCTGTGACATTTTCATATTACACAACAGCATTTTTTTTCCATTAGTGATTCTCTCCAGGTTTCATCTAGGGGGAAAAAAAGAAAAAAAACTTTCATACCTATTTGCCTAGAGAAAATAGAAATAGTAGGTGAAACGGAACTGTTCCTCCAAGAAAAATAAGCTCTTGCCCATCGCAATTGCAAACATACGCGTTTAGATGAAGTTTTTACACACAGAGGTCTGAGAAACTATTGTAGGTGATGACCTCCCATTATGATCAGCTAGTGCAGATGGGGGCTGATGGAGGCAGCCGCTGAGACCAGCCTACTGACCCCAGTCTGTGGAAACATCTCCTGACCCAGACTGCTAGTTCTAGTGAGGCCGGGCTGACCTCTTTTACCCTGAGGCAAACTGGAAAGATTTTGAGGGTATAATTACCCCAGGCTCAGACTTCCAGGTGGGCTAGGAGCCCCCTCTGATCTTGCTTCTTCACCTTTCCTGCACAGAGCAGCGGGCAGCATGGCCATGCCACCTGGAGAAGGCTGCCCAGAGAAAAGTCAAGGACAGACACCAGGTCACCAAGTGAGGACCATGAAAGCCAGCGTGAATCATGAATAACACTGGGGCACAAATAATTAAAAGAAAACAAAAAATCATGTCCAATTCGCTTGTGGAGTTAGTTGATTTTAAAGCCAAACCACAGAATTTTTAATAACACGAAAGCCTACTTTTCCATTAAAAATGAGAAGCCTGCCACTTAAGAAGATTTACAACTCCAGCCATGTGCGGACAGGTGTAGAAAGACCTTCCTCTCTGCTGCCCTGGCAGGAGCCACGGAGAAGCATGTAACCTCGTTCCTGGAGGTTTTTTCCAACTGTAATTTCTGTGGAAAACAACAGACTCCGGCTCGATCTCCACTCCCTCCTCTCTACTGCCTCTTCTCAAATCCCTCCTATGTGGGTCAGAGTTAATGACTTCAGTCTGGAAGCACAGGCTGATCATTAGAAACCCCAGAACCAATAAAAAGGGGCAAGAAAAATTAACTGGAATAATTTGTTGGCCCTGAGAGGCCCACCATGCTCTCCCATAAACACAAGTACTCATTTTGAGGAACTCCTCCTGATTTGGCTTCTCATTTTCTAAGATTTGCGTAGAACAAATGAGGACCAAAAAGATATTTTAATAACAAAACAACAAAAACGTGTAACTAGAGATGGGAAAACCTTTCTGAGGACACAGCAAAGCCCAACTGAGCGCTGGTGGCTTGGCTGGAATGTCATTCCTCCTCCCAAACTGCTTCCAGAGAAGGAGGGGGTCCGCCTCAGAGCTCCGCCCTTTCCAATCCGTTTTACCTGGATAACGCGGCCGCCATCACTAGCAGACATGGACGTGGGTGAGCAGAGTCAGGAAAGCTCAACATCACCCTCAGGGAGGACTTCCCGCGCTCAGCACTTTCTATACTCCTGTCCTGTACGCGACTCCTTTTCTCGCCTTGTGCCTTTATCTCCATCTTTGCTGCTAATCCCTCTGTAGGGTACCAATTACTCTGTCCCAATTACATTACTCCACGAACAAGGACAGCACGATACAATAAAGTCCAAAATGGATTAACTTTGTATTTATTGTATTAACATCTTAATATATTGTAATTACATCATTAGCACACACTTCGTAGCGCATTAAAAAGGAAAAGGTTATTCTTTCCCTTTGCCTTCAGCTCCAACCAACTTTGTTTTCCACAAGAGCGCTAGAAATATTTCCAAGGAACCTATGCAGCCAGTACTCTTGCCTATAAATGTGATTTCTAAGAGACCCACAGCATGAAACCAAATGACACTATTCTTCACAAGACCAAATAGACATTAAGGTCACTTAGGGCCCAGTAGGGAGAGACTCAGAGGCTGACCAGGAGGAGGTCTGGCCCTGAGAGATTACCACCAGTAATCTGGTTCAGATTGGGATGCTGTCTAGGACCAAATTCATGCAAACCTGCAAGGAAAAAAAGTTGATGCACACCACGTATGCAGTAACAAAGAAAATGCAGTGGAAAAGCATGCTGAAGAGATTTGCCTTCAGTTTTGATAGTAAGTGCAGGAAGGCATTCATCACACGTTGACTTGCCACACACAGATGTGACCAGAAGCCTCGTCAAGAAACCCAGAGCAATCTCTACAGTAAGCTTAAAAATCACAAGTCTTGGGGCAAACAATTCTGCAGAACAATTTCTTTAGGACTTCCCCAAGCTCCTTGTAAAATAAAGTCCAAAATATATCCCCACTAGCTTATTTTCCATATCACTAAAATTCAAAGATGAATTCACACTATATTCTTTATCAGTGCCTCCGGGCACTAATCTCACTACAGCTGAACCTTGAACAACACAGGTTTGAACTGCACAGGTCCACTTAGAGGCAGATATATTTTTTTTCCTAATAAATACAGTCCCAGGACTGTAAATGCATTTTCTCTTCCTTGTGATTTTAACATTTTTCTCCAGCTAACTTTATTATAAGAACACAGTATATAACACATACGCATGTGTTACAAAATACGTGTTAATCGGCTGTTTATGTTATCAGTAAGGCTTCTTGGCTATTACATTTTGGGGGAGTCAACAGCTATACATGAATTTTCAACTGCATGGGGGCCGGTGCCCCTAATTCCCACGTTGTTCAAGGGCCAAATGTATATTGTAATTAATGTGGGGGTCCCCCTTGTTAAACTGCAAGTTCCCTGAAGGCAGGGATAACATTGGTTTGATCTATTTCAAAGCACTAGTGACTGGAATGAAGACAAGGATGCATGGTAGCATGGTACCCACAAGAGATGGAAAATAACCACCATTGATTGTGAATTCCCTGCGTAAGACAAAAACAAAACACAGCCCTTGGTATCTACAAAGAGGAGCAGCATATCTACTTACATCTAGAACACAAAATGTCGTATTCAACCAGAAGTCACCCACCCTCTACCTCCCCCATCCCCCTAAACCTAACCCAAATCCAACTTGTCAACTGAAATAATACGGGCAAAGTGGGTTGGAAGTCAAGGCTAGGTATGCGGCTCCTTTCATTTCTACTTCATTTTACCAGTTACTGTCCTAGGATTTCCACTTTTATTTTCTTTTAAAGATTTTTTATTTATTTATTTGACAGAGAGAGACACAGCGAGAGAGGGAACACAAGCAGCGGGAGTAGGAGAGGGGGAAGCAGGCTTCCCGCGGAGCAGGGAGCCCAATGCGGGGCTCGATCCCAGGACCCTGAGATCATGACCTGAGCCGAAGGCAGACGCTTAACGACTGAGCCACCCAGGTGCCTGTCCACTTTTATTCTTGACACACCAGTATAATCTTCCTTCATTTTGTCTCCACGGAGATGGCAGTGAATGGTTAAAAAGGAGGAAGAAAATCAGTCCCACGGTCCTGACAACTTTCCAGCTTGAGAGAGCCCTGTGTGGACTTAAGCGCCCGCACATAACCACGTGACCTTGTCCACGCTGCTGGTCCTCTTGTCACCAGCGTTCTCATCGGTGATAAGGAAATACGTAAGCAGCCCGCCCTCGTGCGTTAAGAGGAGTAAGTGGGAGAATACATGTAAGGCGCCTCACAGGGAGCCTGGGTCGTGGCAGGTATTTTGTAAATTGCACCTGCTACAATTCACGGCTTCACTGCTCCCTATTCCCAACCAACTTCCACTGAACAGTCAATAGGTCTTTGTGGTATTTACACACACACACACACACACACACACACACACACACACACACACACACTTTGGAACTCGCCATAGTCGGCCCCGGCTCCCTCTCTAACCCCAGGCCCACCCTCCAGTCTCAAAATACCCCCTGAGCCAAAGGCCACGGGACCCACTCTACCCCGTGGCACCCAAACTTGTTTTGAGAAAAACGAGTGGTGAGACCTTACAGAGACCTCCTAAATTATTCTTACTAATAAGGACACTTGAACTACTGCCATCTTGTGAAAAAGTTATTCAGTCCTTAACATTAAATATAAGCAGTCAAAACGCTCATTTCTTTTTATTTAAAATTTTCCAGTTACTGAACAACCATATACGCCTAAGTATTACTGAGGCTGGAGATTGTGTATAATACTCAGCTCTGCTTCCCAAGCACCATCGTACTGCAAAAGCACCTAATACAAGCTCAACAACCGTTGAACAGATGACTAAATGAACAAATAACCCACAGGTGAGAAAACATATTTACTCACAAGTGAGAAGCACGCACACACAGGTACTTGCAAAGACAGAATGGGTTCCCACTTTTACCTGCAGGCTTTCCAGGTCAAAGGCATGACCAGAATCCTGTACCATACTGAAAAAACTGGCTCCTAATAAAAGTCTCTTTTCAAAAAGTCTGTGACTGCCCCATGCTAACTTGTCCTTGTCCCAAGTTTTCAAGAGGAAAAACCTAGAGGACATTGGCCTCCTCATGCCATAGGACTATCACCACTGCAAAGCATGATAAATTGGACTTTAGAAAAGATGGAGGTACCAAGAGAGTCGTGTCAAGGCACATCTTTGACAATTTATTCCCAGAGCAGCCAAGGTTCCAGACTCAATCTGCTTCCTTCTATTTTTTTTTTAAATATTTTATTTATTTGAGATGGGGGGGAAGCACCAAGGGAGGAGCAGACTCCCTGCTGAGCAGGGAGCCCGATGTGGGACTCGATCCCAGGACCCTGGGGTCATGACCTGAGCTGAAGGCCGATGCTTAACCAACTGAGCCACCAGGCGGCCTGGTTTCCTTCTATTATCAACAAATACCAACAAAGAGAGATCTAAAATTTGAGGTCACGGTGCCTCCTCCTCCTCCAATTTCCCAAATGCACTGACTAGTGGCCGGCTTCAAGAGCATAGCATTCCCACAGTTCCTTCACCTGACCTTTCCTCAGAGGTCAGAGCAAATGTGATTTCTTTAGGTCAGGACTGATGTTGAAAGAGCACTAGCCTTGGAGTCAAGAAATCGGATTTTTAGTCCAGACTGTACCTCAAACCAGATGTGTGCCTCGGGTGATTTAGTTTACTTCTCTGGACAACAATCTCAAATGGGAGATGAGGCACTGTAGAAAATCGTGAAGGTTTCTTGCTGCTCCACGACACGCAGACTACATATGCAGCTTAGAAGATGAGCCAATTTTGCTCTCCGACCGCTGACTAAATCCTATTTTTAAATTCTGTTTCTCAGTCTCCTGAAAATGTTGGCCTGACAAAATAAGACACCACGAAACAATCTGGAAGAACCAGTGCTATTAAACAAAGCAGTAGCGTCGAGACTCCCTAACGGCACGTCTGGAATCCACTGTCCATCGGTAGCTGACCCCTCCTATGCCAGTACAGCCAAATGTACCAAGAAAGTTGTTTTAAAGGCAGTCTCAAGTTAGAAGAGGCTGTACTACTATTTTCTTTTAAAATTGAGGTAAAACTGCTTCCAATTCATTTTAAAGTACTATTCCGGAACTATTACCAGAAGAGTAAATCTCTCGTATTTTTCCTCCTTCCTCTCTTGTCTACTAACCACTCAAGACCTTGGAAAAACCCCACATTTCCCCATTAACTGCCTTCTCGGATCTGCAGCAGGCCTCCTGCAATTTCTGTGCCAGCGCATCGTTGCCAAGGTAACAAAGTAAGGGGAGGGAAGGGACGCACAGATAGGTCTAACACATCTAATATGCAGATGAACTAGGTCACTCGGTAGTATTTCACTAATAGGCAAGAAGATAAATGAAAGCCTTCTATTCTTTCTTCTCCATTTTATATTATGAGGAATTTATTGGGGGCTTTTACAACAGACCTAACGATCTTCCTCTGGCAATGTGGTTTCCAAAACACAAAAGTCCAAAGAGAGTTGGTTGCAGTTAATCAAGCGAAAAGCAGCTTCTGTTGAGAAACTCTCAATGGAGAAAGGAAAGGGGGTCCTGGAGCACTGAATCGAATTCTAGACACTTGTTTTCGGACTTCCCTGACAGAGAACCAACAATGGCACAGCACATGCCCGGTTGCCAACTCCTCACACAAGCGGTTAGCATCCCCATGCGGATCTTCCCACCAAGCCAGCGGCACGCACAAGAAGCTCACAGTTCCCCAGTTGGAGGAGTGACTTTGGCTTCCAAACGGGAATGGGGAGCCAAGGAGGTGGTGCTGTCCTGCCCCTGGACAAAAGCGGGGAATTGAATGCGCTGGCAGTTGGGAGGCAGAGGGGGCCAAAAGCCAAGGGTGAGGGGCTGAGGGAGGGCGGCTTTCTCCTCCAATGGCCCACATGTGGGGCCGCCACCACAAACGCCAAGGGCTGCTTCCCAGCCACCAGTCAGGAAAAGTGAAGAAAGCCTCTGCGGGTGGGGGATGGGGATGGGGATGAGTCCATCCCGAAGACCAAAGACCGCAGGAACAAAAACAAAGAGATGCTCTGGAGGGTCACCGGCAGAGAGGAAGAAACATTTGTGTGTCTCGGCAATCCAATTAGAGAGCCTGGCTTGGCAGAGGCCCGGTGAGGCTCCCCAGAGCTCCAGAACCCTGGAGCACCGGGACACCAGGATCTCTATAGTGTTCTCAGTTGCAAACAAAGACCCATTGTGTTTTCCCAGGCAGCCACGCCGCCAATTTGTCTCACACCTTCCAAAGAGGGCTAATTATGAGCCTCTTCCTCGGCTTTCTGCCTTTTGCTCAGCTTGATGAAGAATAAACATCTATCTCGCTACTCTAAAGGAGGTGAGTAGGGGTGCGGGAGATGCAAGCAGGTCACAAACAAACTCTTCCCTTGGCGGGGCAAGGCATCCTGGCCACCTCCACAAAGACCAGGGCACTTGAACCCAGGTCCACAAAGCCCAACATTTCCAAGTTTCCTAATAATAATTGGCCCCTCTGAAGGCATTCCCTACCCTTCCCACCCGGTCCTTTGGAGTTCTTAAATGAGACCCACGACCAGCCGTCCTCCCGCCAAGGCCAGGCCGAGTGCTGTCTGTTTTGCAGACTGGATGGTCTGTGTCCACTTTTGAGGGTCCTTCCATTTTCCCATTTTGTAAAAGTGGTTGTGTCTCCGAAAGTTAAAAAGGGATTAATTTTATCATGGTCTGCAGGATGACAAAATAAAAGAGGCATTAGGCCTCCAAGACTTTTAAATGAGCCAACTGTGCCAATGTCACATGAACATGGTGACCAGTAAGAGAGGCTGCAGAGGATCACAGAAATCTGTTTTTACCATATGTCTCACTAAGTAAAGAAAGGGCAGTACTGGGTGTTAACGTCAATTTTTTTTTTTTTTTAAGTTAACAGCTCTTTTCTGTTCCTGAGTCCCATCACACTTCTGAAAAAAGGGATTTTAAAACTACCGTTGCCTATTTTCTAAAGAATCTCTTCTCTTCTCCCCTAGGTCCTTCCGCTTATCTTCACAGTTTGTAAAAACTTCCTACTATTCCCATTATCCCCAAAGCTTGAAAATAAAGGGCAAAGATACAAGGACGAAGACGACAGAACAGAAAAAGAAAGTTCAGTTAGGATAATCAGAGAGAGAATACGGATCTGTCCTCACAGAGCCCCACGAAAGGGAAATTTAAGCTTTCCAATCATGTGTGTGCTCCCAGAAGACTGCAAATGTTGTTTCTCTAATGTGAACACTGAAATAAGGTCACCAAGTTTACATTTAATAATCTCTTATAGGGGCACCTGGGTGGCTCAGTTGTTAAGCATCTGCCTTCGGCTCAGGTCATGGTCTCAGGGTCCTGGGATGGAGTCCCGCATCCGGCTCCCTGCTCGGCAGGAAGCCTGCTTTTCCCTCTCCCTCTGCTCTCGCTCTCTCTCTCAAATAAATAAATCATTAAAAATAAAACATATTTGTAGAGTGTTTTGTTTAAGGTGTCTTCATTGACAACGTGTCATTATAAATGCTACATCTATTTTTTTGATAAAAACCCTAGAAGGTTGGCTGGAAAACAAGCTACTAATGCATTCTACAGATGAGACAAGTGAGGCCCAGAACACGTACAGACCTAGAAAGTGATCCGGCTGAAGGGTGGCGGCTCCGGGATTAGACTCCATTACCCGCCCCCACCCCCACCCCCACCCCGCCAACAGCTCAGGCGGGGCTGGCTCTGCAACACCTCCCTCCTCAATGCTCTCCACAGGGGAAGAACTTCCACCCCAGGCTGGTCCACGCTGGAAACGAATGAGACCTACATCATCTTTAATACCAGACAACTGTAGGCCACCATGCTGTGAATTCCTGCACAGCAAACACTGGTCAGCAAATTGAGGCGGCATATTTTTGTCTTCTTACTATTTCTTAAAGGCTAACTAATCCCCCCAAACGAAGACCAATCCTGGCCTGGAAGTAACACGGAAACGCCTTCGATATGGGTGTTTAACAGCTGGATCACTGGCCTAACTTGGGGAAGAAGCCGGAAATATGCCCAGGGCTTTCAGGGAAAGCATCTGATGAAGGCTCTACCAGACAAAGGAGAGAGCGAGCGAGAGAGGGCAATTACCAGGGAATTTAATTCGCTATAAACACGGATTTGGAGTAACTGACAAGAGGGTGAGGGGCGCCTTTCTTCCCTCCTTAGCAGGATTTCTTTACCTCAGCTGGATAATTGCTTCCGTTCCTCAATTGCCTAGACTCACAACTGGGTACTAGCATGCCATCCACATACAGACTACCGGAGTCAGGCTCAGAACGGAAACACCGATGATGTAATTAAGTTTTTACAAATACTTTACCGGGCCACAAAAATGTTCATTACCTCGTTTTAAGCACGTTTTCTCTGACCAACATGTAAAATGTGGAAGCAAAATATCTGGTGTTGCGGTGTCACTGAGAAGCTTATCGAGGAAATGTTGCCACAGAAGGTGGTTGCTTCTCCCTCCACCCTTCTTTTCCCTTTAAGAATCTGCTGAGTTATTTCAATAGCACCTCGAGCTCCATTTACACAGTCACACCGCTCCCCTGCACTGCCATGCCAGGTAACGAGCCTCGGACACCAGCTGGGTTCTCGGCAGCCCGGCCCTGTATGCAGTTCAGTCTCGCACCATGCCACAGACCACTGTGGACCAGGAAAGCAAGGTGCACCGCCTCTCTTTCAAAAGGAGCCATGCACGTGGCCCCAGACTCCTCTAGCCTCAGTCTCATCAGGGAAGCTTTCTGTAAAATGTACACGGTGCTGCTGGACAGAGTCGTATGTAGTATGGACCAGAGCCGGGAAGCTGCCCAGCAAAGCAAACGAACTCATATGTTTACTACATGCCAAATACGTGCCAGGCACAGTGCCAGATGCTGCCACTTCTTTCCTCTCCTCCAACTTTCCATAAACACTGTGGGCATCCCCACTTTACAGATGAGGAAACAGAGGCCCAGGAGATGAGTTTACTTCCCCGAGGTCACAGTGCTGGCCGGTGACACAACTTGAACACGAGTCAAACTCCAAGTCTAGTGTCACTTCTACTCCTTACCTAAACCAGGCCCCTCAAGGGTAAAGTGGTTCCTGTAGCCAGGTTACCAGCACGGGGGAAGAGGAGGGACCTTGATGGCGGCTTTGAATAGGAGAGGAACTCTAGAAGTCACAAAGTCTGGCAACCCAGGTGAACTTGGTCTTGGACCCCAACATCCCATCTAAGATGAAGAGACCAGCCCCCTTGGAAAGTGAACAACCACTTCAACTCAGGTTTGACATGCCAAATATACAAGATACTGATTTCTTCAGACACTTAATTCCCTTAAATTTGGGTTTCATCAAATTTAGTTTACCTTGACAAGATAATAGCTATGAAATTTTCAGATCTTAAACTAGGAGTTCTTCAAATAGCTGACTCTCCAAGTAAACACCCATCAACGCAGGAACCTGGGAAGGCAAGAAGGAACACACATTTTGGTAACTTGGTAAACCTCAAATATCTGTGTCGGCCTCAAGGGGAAAATCAGCTTCCCTGGTTTTTCACTTCACGACAGCCCATTAGAAATCAGCAGCTTCGCTCTGCTAGGCTCTTCTCATTTGTTAGGTGTTTTCTCTTTATTTCGGGTATGTAGTAGTCTGTTTTGCTAAGTTCAAAGGTGGCAGCAACAGGGACCGAAGAGTTATTTGACATAAAACAAAAACAAAACAAAACAAAAAAGATGAGGAAAATGTGCCATAAAGTAGCGCTGTTCTGTTATTTATACTGTTTACTCCTTAAACAATAAGAGTAGTTAAGTTTGCCAAAGATCTACAAGAAAATCCTGTTAAAACACATACTTAAAAAAGTCCCCCAAAACCTTCTGAAATTAGCACATAATCCAAAATGCCGTTTAAAAAGAATCAAAATGGACCAATACTAAAGTGCTGATAATCCCTAATTTTGTACAGATTACAGTAATTTATTTTAACCTTGGAAAGTAACATTTTTCTATAGAAACAGGGTCATAATTAGTAGTAATATTTCCAAGAAATGCCACAAGTGTCTTTACTTTCTTAACAGGAATTTTAAAAAAAATCAACTCAGATATAATTTACTGAAAATACTCACTTTGCATGTACAGTTAAGTGTGTTTTGACAACTGTATACAGTTACACATATCATCCCCTCCCTGCAAAATCAAGATCAATCAAGATACAGAGCATCATCCCCTCCCTGCAAAAAAATCCCTTGATCTTTCCATGCTAAGCCCCAGACAACTACTGATCTGCTTTCTGTAAATACTACTAGTTCTGCCTGTTCCAAAACTTCATATAAAGGATTCGTATAATCTTTTGTGTCACACTTTTGACTCAGCACGATGTTTCTGCGATCCGTGCATGTTGTATATATATCCACAGTTGGGTCCTTTTTGTTGTGGAGCAGTGTTCCTCTGTATAGATTGTACCACAATTGGTTGAACCGGTCAATGGGTGATGGACACCAAGACTGTTTCCAGTTTTCGGCTATTATGAATAACACTGGTATAAACACTCACACACAAGTCTTTTTTTGAATATGTTTTCATTATCTTTGGTAGCTGCTAAATGGTTTTCCAACAAGATTGTACCATTTGACACTACAATTAATGGTAAAGTTCAGAAACTGACCCACAAATGTCTTTTCAATCTGCTGTTTGCCTGATACTAAGGAGGTCTGTGGTATAAGAGGTGGTTATAAGAGAATTTCCTCCCCAAAGTTTTTCTACTGGCAAAACTAGAAACACTTTGCCCATTTCAAAATTTTCTGACAAAGCCCCATTTACGCACCTCTCCCTCAACTCCCATGGCCATAGACACCTAGGTGCTCACAGCCCTCCTTTTGCCCCTTATTCCAAATCCCTGGTGAAGCCACGGACCCAGCCTGTCTCTCTTCCAAAGCATGCCAGTCTCCAAAACTACATTCCTCTCCATTCCTTCCTCAACCCCTGCAAATCAAAACTCTGTCCCTCGGTTCAGTTGCTCATGTTTAGGGATTAGGAAGGCAATCTGATTAAATGGACCTTTTGCGTGAAAGACTGGTAACAACTTTAAATGAAGATGTTCCAACAGAGGTTAAAGAGATAGCAGTCTTTACAACCCTACCACACTGCTCTTATTCCAAACAAGGCCTAACATGTATGATGTATGGCAAGGCAATGAAGGGGAAGAACGTGAGGTGGGTACAGGAGGTACGGCAGCGTCCCACTTATAAATGACCTACCTTGCCACCCTGGTGCTGCCACATGACTCTGGGGTCTTCTAAGTTCACCGTGTTTATAGGCTAAGACCTGCCAAGTCATATTCTCTCTCCCCCAAAGTTGTTTTCCACAGTTTCTTTCCTTCTTCCATACTTCTGTACTCACAAATTCTCAGAAAGTCTCATGTTCTTTTTACATTAGAACCCAGAGTCACATGGCAGCACCAGGGTGGCAAGGTAGGTCATTTATAAGTGGGACGCTGCCGTCTCTACTTAAAGAAGATCTTTAGTAGTTTTACTACCAGCTCCTTTAGACGGCACCCTACCAGGCACTTAGCAGAAGAATCTCCCAGCCATATCGTTAACATCACATGCTTTCATGAGGGTGACAAAGGACACTTGCCATGAGCCGAGTATAAAAGACCAGATTTCAGAAACTCACACATAAAGGCAATGCTGCTCTCAAAATAAGTCTGTTAATAGATTTCGAGCCATTATTACCCAGCTCACACTAGGGCACAGAAGACAGACAAAATCAGTGCCTTCGAGACATCAGTGCCACTGTGGTTCCTGTCTTCTATCTCCTCTCTCATGAACACTCTAGAGTGCTTACATCTCATCCAGACAACGGACAAAACACATCTGGCTTATGCAACTATCTTAGAGTCCTAGTGGAACAAACACAAGTGGATCAGAAATGTTTCAATTAAACAGTATAAAGTTAATGTACCGGAAGAGTCCAATTTGCTCTGGTGGATTGGTCCTGTGGCAAGTTACAGACACGACACTCCTTCGTGGTGGAAAAGAGAACTGGTGTCCACCCACGTGGGCTCCTCGAGATTTCTTATCCCCCTCTGACTTATGCCAGAGCTTGAGACCAGTATCAGCCATCAGCGATTAGAGAAGCCACAAAACTCCTCTAATCACTGCTGAGTCCTGCAGACTCTAAGGCAGCCCAATCCTAATATGCACTTGAGAAACAATTACTTTCTTGAATCTCTGGAATTACTTGGTCATTTTTAACTACCACCCTGATCACCTGCCATTTCCTTTTCCCTGGTCTGATGCTAACTTAACCTTTGGAGCTGGATGAAAACAGGGTGAGGCGGGATGAAAAAAAAAAAAGAGAGAGAGAGAGAGAGAATATTAGTACTTTCAATCATCCAGCACCGCAGTAAGGTCTTGGTACTCTGTAGGTCAGAGGTGCTGTAGCACCAGGGAAGCTCATTATCACCACTCCAGGAAAGGAGGCCAAAACTCCATTCATACCATGACTCTCTCCATCACCAACCACTCAAGTTTCATATATGTTCTATTCTTGATAACTAACAAACAAACAAAGGTTATTTTAGTCAATTCCTGGGCTTCATGAAGACTTCCTTCCACAAATTGAATACTTTGTAATGCTAAGCAGATTCTTACATTGAAAACCGTTCTAACATCTCATCAAAATGACAGAGTCGGTGCATCTCTGACACCACGCCGTTCTGGAACTGAAGAACTCAGATGAATCAGCAATGAATTCTCTTATAAAATAGCTAATATGACATGGGCTGTATTAATAGGAATAAGGCCTGTAGGGACCATGAAGTCATTTCCCTGCCGTCGCCTAAGCAGGAGCGGGACTCGTTCTTGAACACCATATGCAGTCTGAGGTTCCAATTTTCAAGGTTTGTGAGCAAACTGGAACAGCCCAGGAGGCTTATATTTAGAGAAAGGGATGTTCCCAAATTTGTAACAAAGTTTTACAACTATCCTTGTAATCCAAAAGAAGGGAAATGGAAAAGAGAATATTTATTGAGCACATACTCTGTTCTTAGTACAGTTGACCCTGAACAATACAGGTTTGAACTGCATGGCTCCACTCATACAAGGATTTTTTCCCCCCTTGCTAACTAAGCACAGTACTCTAAATGTATTTTCTCTTCCTTATGTTTTAATAATATTTTCTTTTCTTTAGCTTACTTTATTATAAGAATACAATATATAGTACATAAAACAGACAACATATTTGTTAACTGACCATATTTTGTCAATAAGGCTTCTGGTCAACAGCAGGCTATTAGTAGTTAAGTTTTGGGGGAGTCAAAAGTCATATGCAGACTTTTGACTGTGGGGGGTTAGCACCCCAACCCCTACATTGTTCAAGGATCAACTGTACACTTTATAGGACTCTTCAGTTAATTTCTCACTCAACCCTAAAAACCAGGTTTCATGCCTTTTGTACTAATTTGGAAACCAAGGCTAAAAGACGTTAAGCAACTTGTCCCGGAAACATCCAGCTAGCATTCCTCAACTCTTCTGTCTCCCTTGGTTGTTACTTATGCTTCTCTCTCTGGGGTTTTGGTTTCTGTTTTTGTTTTTTTTTTGGCAGGGGGGTTAAAACAAAGAATTATTTCAGTAAGTCCGGTGGTCTACTGACATCATCATAAACCCTAAGGTTCAAGAGAGTCAAATAAACATTTTAATATAACCTCGAAGCAATAACTGGATTATCAGCATGTCAGGGAAGAAATATGCCAATTATCAAGCAACCACTTGGCTAACGTTCAGCTGTGGGAGTGCTAATTAATTCCATGAAAAGAATGTTGCACCGCCCTTCCAAAGTTGGTGCCAGGACTGATCTGTGGACAAGGCCACCGACATACAACTGCAGCAGGTGAGAAGAGCAGAAACGGACCCCTGGTCCACCACCGCCTCCCACGCACAGCAGCTGCCATGCACCATGCCCTCCTGCAGGAAATCTCTTGAGTCTTTGACCCGAAGAATGCCCAGAGGACAGCAAGCATACAATTTTTAAGCAAAATATTGGGCAGATATTGCAGTTCGTTTATAATGCTAATCTAAAATGCCTGATATTTACACACCCTTTAATTAGCTCAGCCCTAAATTGTCAATGCCTCAGAATATTTCATCCCTGGGAATAACCGTAGGAGAAGCCAATTTTTAAGGATTTCTAAACAGTCTAAAACTGTACACATACATGTGGCTATTTAAAACTCGCCACTTTGAGGTATGTGTGTTTTTCGGTACTAGAGCTCAGCTGTCTATCCAGGATTGCTCAGGAATGCTGATGTGCAATATGCATCTCCCCATAGCTCCTCTCTCCTGCGTGGACTTCGTGCAATTGCCCTCAGCAGAAGCAACTGCAACTCTACCCCCGGAATGCAGAGTGTGTCCCGGTTGTCTGACGTGGGGCTCAGGCTGAAGCCACCGTTTGTCATCTCTGTCTATGGCACTTTTATGCTTGCAGCACATTTCTCCCAAAGGGCAGTTGAACAGCATCTCTTTGTACAGCAGTCTCAACTGCTCTGGGCAATCAGGAGCATTGAAAATTATGCACATCACAACAGCCTATATTTTACATCAGGATGTCCTAAACAGGCTCTCCGAATCAAAAGAAATATCTACTGAACTATTTTCATGTGATGCGGTTGCAAATGGGCCAAAAGAAGCTTGATTTTATTTTTGCAGATTACCCGGACCCTTGAAACAGTCCTTGTTACATAAAGCAACTCATCAAGTCCAATTCTAGCTCTACCCCATTCTCTAAGGTCCATGCTCAGATTTGTACTTACAAAAGAAAATAGGACAAACACCAAACACTTAGGCCACAAAACCTTCCAAAGCATTAGACTCTCCTCACAAGCTACTCAAGGAAGATAAGGAAACATCTGTCCACACCACATACTATTTCTGGATAACACTGTAAGCGAGAGAGAGTTTTTAAGAATTCTCTATGTACCTATGCCAGCGTTTAAATATTTTCCACTGCCCATCTTATTCTTTACCTTGCCCTCCAGATCAAACACTATTATCCGGGAAATCTATTTTGAAGTATTTCTGTATTGGGATACTTGTTTTTAGTTTTCTAAAACAGCATAATGGCTATTACTAGCAACGGCTCAAGTGGGAAAGTTTACACAACCATTGAACACATAGGAAAGGAAATGAGACATTAAAAAAAAAAAGTCTTTTCTATTACCAAATTTTTATAAAGATTTTTTAATGAAGAAGAACAGAAAATGAAAGCTTGGTAAGGAAATGTAATTTGATTCTAAAGAGGCTTTACCAGGAGTCTCATTCCAAATTAAAAAATACATTTTCATCTTTATGAGGCATTTATGAATAGTCCTGAAGTGAATGTGCTTCCCAAGAAGGTGTAAAAAAAAAAAAAAAAAAAAAAAAAAACTTCATAAAGTGGCAAGGTGCCGAGAACAGACCACAGCAAAGGGCCTTCCTGCAGCTCAGCTCCCTAAAGTGAGAGGTCCCTCCATTCCAGCAGAAATGTCGCTCAGGAACCCGAATTACCATAGAAGAAAATCATCACCGATGCAGGGAGGTCCCCAAGGAAAGCACAGTATCGCCCTCCTCACTACCCATGTTCTGGGTGTGATCTTGCTCTATCAGCTATTACAGTTCCTGGCAGCTAAAACACCCAAGTTCTCAGAAAGATGGGGGAGAAAGCTCAGAGAACCACATGCTGGGATCCCATGAACTAAATATCCCACACAAAGACTTTCCCTAAAAAACAACTGTTGAAGTAGAAAGCGGTCAGAAGAAAAGCATTTCCATGTGTTCGGTAAAAAGTGCAGAGGATGGCACATACATGGAGACATGCCATAAAATCTTAGACATTAACCCCTCACCTACTGAAGCCATTTGCTTTCTTTAAAGGATTCTAAGAAAGAAAAAAAAAGGAAGTCTAATGCTCACCATGTTTCTCTTTCTACCTTGGTTTTCCAGGAAGCTCAGATTTCAATGTAATGCTCATTTGCAACAACTTCACTATCCCAGTTTATTTGTATCCTCCTTTCCCCCTTTCTCTACCTGGTTCTGACCATTTATTTGTATTTTATCAGTCCTATTGTCTACATATACATTTTCTTACAATTTTCCTTAAATACGTATTCCTGTGATTGGATTGCCCTGTTTAAGAAACACTGCAATGCCTTCAAATTTACATACACTGTACCTAGCATTTTATTTTTCAAGACATCTCCAGAACAGTTTACCTTTGGAGCCTTATTTATTATAGCATAACATGCTAGACATAAGCTGCTAGAGTGTGAATGAAGGACCAAACACAACCCTATTTCAACTCACAGGATTCTCCACTACATTATGCAGCCACCCCTCCCCCATCACGCACAAACATACCTGTGACAGGAAGCCCCTTGAATCCCTTTTAAGATTGATTTTTAAAAACCATGGAAAAAAAAAATAAAAGCCATGGAACTTCTCCCCTAGAAAAAACCAACACCCTCACATACACACAATGTCTGACACAGAATTTTGAGGGCTTCACAGACCCATCTGGGTTCCTTCTTGCTACAGAGATGGTGGAGACAAGGGTAGTCTCCACTGCTGGCATGGAGTCCCTCTTGTGCCAACCCACCCATCAGGGCAGATCCCCACAGAGCTACAGGCTCCTGACCCCCCTGCATCTGTCCCTAGTGAATTGCCACCTAGAAGACCATTCTCCTGTGACCGTGCAAATTCCCACACTGGTGAGTGTCCTGACCCCAACCAGAACTCCTAGGATTTTCACTCTCCCCAGTAGTGAGTGGCAGCATGCTTCCTCTCCAGGAAATAAATGCAGTGCCTTATTTTACCCACAAAAAAATTCACACGGTGCTTCCTTCATCAGCCTCTCCTCCCAATATTTCTCTGTGATTTGCCTTTGAGGGCTTTTCCACACTAACTCCAAAACCTAGTACTCACCCTCAAAAATACATATTTGTTTCCTCTTTTCCCCACCACTCCCTTTAAATTCTTTCATTGCTTCCCCAGATAAAGTTGCAGTTATCAATAAATGGTATTTATTTCTATTTATTAAGCAAGGCATCTCTTATCATAGACCAACACTTACATCACTCCCTTGTGTTAAGACTTAAATGTAGAGAGGGGGTTTTATGTAGCAAATTAGGATTAGCCTAGGAAATCACAATGAGAGTGGCCTGGAAAGTAGTTTAAAAAAAAAAGAAGAAGAAAAGGCAAAAAGAACAAATACATAACCACCAACATTAAATAGTCTACCTAGATCAGGATTTTCATTCCCAGCTGTAACATCGAATTCAACTAAGAGCTAATACAAAAAGAGAGAGAAAGAAAGAAAAAGACCGTACTGCCACCCAAGCCTCATCCATGACTAATTAACTCAAAATTGCTGGGGTGGGATCTGAACACTGGATTTTTCAAAGCTCTGTGTTAGTCCACTGTGGGGCCAGAGTGGAGAAACCCCCAGCCCAGCCCATGCTAAGGCAAGTGGGCACAACAGGGAGGGTTGGAGCAAAAGCAGAGGTGATAGTTGGAACGGAGGAGAAACCGACGTGTCCATCTTGCTGGTCCTTCCAAGTAGACATATCCACCCAAGGAGGTGTTTGCAGGGACTCCATTCTCTGAGCAACACTGGTGATAGCCGGCAGCCCATGTAGCTCAGGGGGCACAAGTAAGGCAGTGAAGGAAGCTCCTCATGAACACGGCCCCCAAACCAGTCTCCCTCCTTTCCAGACCTGGGTACAGACCAACTCTATCCAAATTTTCTTTGGACTCATGTGTGTGTTAAAGGACAAGCTTCTAGCAGCTTTTTCACCATCACCACCTCTCAGTTCAGAGGATTTCTAATGCCCCAAATTCCCTGGATGGGCAAGGCAGAGTTTGTTCCCTATCTTAATGGGGCAGGAAGGTCCCCATCTCTGGGCAAAACCTGGGGAGACGGAGCTGAGCCAGAGGGAGAGTGAGCATGAGAACCAGCTGGAGCTGAAGGGTTCTGAGCAGAAGGGGATTGTAAGGTATGTCAGAGGCTAACTGATTTCTGTGGCTTCAGGAGCACCTTGCCCTCAAGTAACAAGCAGGAGGGCCCCACATCCAACACAAATGAGCTGATAGAATTTGCAATCATTAGTCCAGCCACTGTATAGGAAACGCCCCAAGCCTACACAGCCTCTCTTTCTTGAGCTCCACTCAGTTGCTTTCCGTAGCAAAAATCTTTCTTCTAAAACCTGATGACACGTAAATCAACTTCCTCTTGTTTGGGGTTCAAAATTAGCTGCAAAAATGGACCTTTCTCATGAGCTGGACTTGCCTAGGCAGTCTTACGGATACCAACCATAACTGGATAACAAAGCGCTCTGGCAAAGAGCAAAAGAAGTGGACCCAAGAAGCACATTCAAGCATATGTACATAAAAACAGTCTGATTAATTTAGAGCTACAGTAAAAAACATCATAAAATGTTTGTGGTAGCCCTTCACTACCCATCTTCATTAGCTAACCACTCATCTAGTGTCCCCACACCTCCTAATGTTGCGTCACGAAGGGACAATGACTAATGTGATAGACCATACCCTGGCGTCTTCCCATTGCTCCTTTGCCTCCCTACTTTTAACCAGCCGTGTGGCCCTCCAGTAGAGACTACACTTCCCAGGCTCCCTTAACGCTGGGTAAGCTCCTAGCACTAGAACTGATAGGACTTGAAGGGATGTGGTAACTTCAGGGTCACCTTGTGAAAGAGAGCCACTTGCACCACTGGCTGAGATATGGTGACAAGGGGAGCCACCTGGCCATGGGAGAAAGAAAACAGTGCCTCCCCTTAGCCAGCACTACTCTCACCTCCGAATTATGATCTGAGGACCACTGTCCTCAGGGGTGTTCTTGTCACAGGAGACCAATCCAGCCTGATTAATTCCAGAAAGAAACAGAGGACCCATTTTCTAGCCCTTATGCAAATATTTAATTTGGGGCAAGCCACTTAACCTCCCCCTTCCACAGTTTCCTTCTTTATAAATTGGAGATAAAAGTACCTGCTCAATCTTATTAATGACAAGTACCAAATGTAGTATCAAAGTACAAATGCTTTTGGAAAGTTATGTGAGACAGCTTCTGTGAATGAATAGGATGTTAACTGCAGTGCACACACTTGTGAAAAGTACTTCCCCAGAATGAAACTAGGTTCGAGTTATACCTGAATACTACTATTTTGATAAGCTAAAAGCCAGTTCATCATGGTGATGAAATAGGAAATATTTTAAATGTATCAAATGCTTACAAATAGGATTTATATGCACAGACATTAACATGCCCATTAAAACTAGTAACCATGATAAACCTTAAGCCAGACTCACCAAAAAGAGGACTCAAATAAAATCAGAAATGAAAGAAATAACACCACAGAAATACAAATGACTGTAAGAGAATGTTATAAAAAAAAAAAATCATATGCCAAAAAATTGGACAACCTAGAAGAAATGGATAAGGTTCTTAGAAATAATTTCCCAAAACTGAATCAGGAAGAAATAGAAAATTTGAATAGACTGATTATTAGCAATGAAATGGAATCAGTAATAAAAAAAAAAAACTCCCAATGAACAGAAGAAGTCCAGGACCAGATGGCTTCACAGAGGAGTTCTACCAAACATTTAAAGAAGAGTTAGTACCTATTCTTCTCAAACTATTCCAAAACATAAAAGGAAAACTTCCAAATTCATTCTTTGAGGACCGAGTACCCTGATATTACAACCAAAGATGCTAAAAAAAAAAAAAAAAAAAAAAAAAAAAGGACTACAGGCCAATATCTCTAATGAACACAGACACAAAAATCCTCAACAAAAATATTAGCAAACTGGATCCAACAATACATTTTAAAAAAATCTTTCACCACAGCCAAGTGAGATTTATTCCTTGGATGCAAGAGCAGGTCAACATTCACAAAAATCAACATGATACATCACATCAACAAGAGTAAGGATAAAAACCATATAATCATTTCAATAGATGCAGAAAAGGCATTTGACAAAATACAACATCCATTCATGACAAAAACCCTCAAAGTAGGTTTAGAGGGAACATACCTCAATATAATATAATAAAGTCCACATAAGAAAAACCCACAGCTAATATCATACTCCATAGGGAAAAACTAGGAGCTTTTCCCCTACGATCAGGAACAAGACAAGGATGTCCAATCTCAGCACTTTTATTCAACATAGTAGTGGAAGTCCTAGCCACAGCAATCAGACAAGAAATAAAAGCATCCAAATCGGTAAAGTAGTAGTAAACCTTTCACCTTTTGCAGAGGACATTATACTATATATAGAAAACCCTAAAGACTCCTCCAAAACACTACTAGAACTGATAAATGAGTTCAGTAAGGTCACGGGATACAAAAATCAATATACAGAAATCTGTTGCCACTAACAATGAAGCAGAAGAGAAAATAACAATCCCATTTATAATTGCACCAAAAACAAAATACCTAGGAATAAACTTAATGAAGGAGGTAAAACACCTGCACTCTGAAAACTATCAGACACTGATGAAGGAAACTGAAGAGGACACAAACAAATGGAAGGATATTCCATACTCCTGGATTGGCAGAGTATTGTTAAAATGTCCATATTACCCAAAGCAATCTACAAAGTTAATGCAATCCCTATCAAAATATCAACAGGATTTTTCACAGAACTAGAACAAAACAATCCTAAAATTTGTATGGAACCAGAAAAGATCTCGAATAGCCAAAGCAATCTTGAAAAGAAAAAAAAAAAAGAAGAAAAAAAAAAAACGGTCACAATCCCAGATATCAAGATATACTACAAAGCTGTACTGATCAAAGGAGTAGGATCCTACCACACCATAGACACACAGATCAATAGAACAGAAGAGAGAACCCAGAAACACCCACACTTATATGGTCCATCTTCAACAAAGGAAGCAAGAGTAGGCAATGGGAAAAAGACAGCCTCTTCAATAAATGGTGCTGGGTAAACTGTTGAGCTACATGCAAAAGAATGAAACTGGACCACTTTCCTACACCACACACAAAAGTAAATTCAAAATGGAGTAAGGACCTAAATGTAAGACCTGAAACCATAGAAATCCTAGAAGCAAGCATAGGCAGTAATTTCTCTGACACTGGCCTGAGCAACATTTTCCTAGAACTGTCTCCAAAGGGAAACAAATGCAAAAATAAACTATTGGGACACCAAAATAAAAAGCTTCCGTACAACAAAGGAAACAATCAACAGCACAGAAAGACAACCTACTGAATGGGAGAAGATATTTGCAAGTGACGTATCCGATAAGGGGTTAATATCCAAGATATATACAGACAACTCAACACCAAAAATCCAAATAATCCAATTAAAAATGGGCAGAAGACATGAACAGACATCTCTCCAAAGACGACATACAGACAGCCAACAGACCATGAAAAGATGCTCAACATCACTCATCATCAGAGAAATGCCAAATCGAAACCACAACAACGTATCACCTCACACCTGTCAGAGTGGCTAAAATCAACACAAGAAACAAGTGTTGGCAAGGATGTGGGGGAAAAAAGGAAACCTCATGCACTGTTGGTGGAAATGCAAACTGGTATAGCCACTGTGGAAAAAAGCATGGAGTGTCCTCAAAAAAATTGATTTGGGTACCCAAAGAATACAAAAACAGTAATTTGAAAAGATACATGCACCCTTATGTTTATTGCAGCATTATTTACAAGAGCCAAGATATGGAAGCAACCTAAGTGCCCACTGATAGATGATAAAAGAGAGGTGATTTTATATACAAAGATATATAGATACACACACACACACGAATATTAGCCATAAAAAAGAATGAGATCTTGCCATTTGCAACAACATGGATGGATCTAGAAGGTATCATGCTAAGTGAGATAAGTCAGATAAAGAAAAATACCGTATGATTTCACTCATATGTGGAATTTAACAAACAAAACAAACGAACAAAGTGGGGGGGGGATGGGGGGAAGAGACAAACCAAAAAACAAACTATAGAGAACTGGGGGTTACCAGAGGGGAGGCAGGTGGGGGGATGACAGAAATAGATGAAGGGGTCAAGGAGTGCACTTCACCATGAAAAGCACTGAGTAATGTATACCATTGCTGAATCACTACATTGTACACCTGAAACTAATGTAACACTGTATCTTAACTATACTGGAACTAAAACTTTAAAAAAATCAAATAAAAACTAATAACCAGGAGAGACAAGGAAGGTGGCTCCGTGTGATGTGAAGACCACTAAACATGGGCTTCCAATCACATCTCACCAAGTAAGAGCGGGGTGTTCCTGAGGGAGGCAGGATCCAGACCTCTCTGAGGTTTCTCTCAGGCATGGCCATTGCCAAACCTTAGGGCACTTCTAGGCGATCTTAGAAATGGGCATAGCTTGCAAGGTTGCTTTAGGAGAAATAGAAAAAGACTCCCCCTTCTTTCAGGCTGACCCGTCTCCACGGCCTTGGAGGTTGGAGAGCGGGCTACGTTTCAGTGAATTCAGCCTTCTCTTGCCCCTAAGTCAGCGGTGATGAAAGCCACCTTACAATTGCACACAGGGCCCTGTCCCAAACTTAAAGTACATAAGGCATTAGTATCAATAATGCAGTTGTACCTAATACTTCCGGGGTTTCCTAATTCTGGAGAGAAACCACTACCTGTCCATAAAGCCACAGAATTCCTTCACTGGAAACTGAGATATAGTCTATTCCAAAGAACAGCTAAGTGAATTCTTTACCCCATATCTCCCTTCCAAGCACTAAAAAAACAAAACAAAACAAAAAGCCCACCAAGAAAGCTTGCAAGCAGCAAGCATTAGTGAGACAGGTTGGAGGTGAGGGCTTCCAGCCCAGTACTCCAAGCAGCTGACAGCACTGAATGAAAAGGCTAGAAGACAATGGCCAAGCATCAAGGGATTTACAAGAACAATGATGCATCCTTCAATTACATTCTTTTGCTTAAACCAATCTTCCAAGTTTTTGTAATGTTGGAGTGAAATCCATTTACAACTCCCAAAAAACAAAGCCAACAGACACCCTAGAATTTGCTTAGCGGACCTAAACAGTGACATTGTTGTAACAGGCAAGGACCCCTTTGTCTTTAAAGGGACATTTAAATGTGTGCTGATGGATGTTAACTAGATTTCCTGAGGTGATCATTTCACTATGTATCCCAAATCATGGAGTACACCTGAAACTAATATATGTCAATTATATCTCAGTTTTTTTTTTAAAGATTTTATTTATTATTCGAGACACAGAGATACAGAGACGAGAGAGAGAGCATGAGTAGGGGGAAAGAGAGAGGGAGAAGCAGGCTCCCTGTGAGCCAGGAGCCGGATGCGGGACTCCATTCCAGGACCCTGGGATCAGGACCTGAGCCGAAGGCAGACGCTTAACCATCTGAGCCACCCAGGTGTCCCTCAATTTTTTTTTTAAGAACACCATGAGGGATCCTTGTGGTAACAAAACTGTTCTATATACCTTGACTACTGTGGTAGATACATGAACCCACACATGATAAAATTGCAATAGAAATACACTGCACACACACACACACACACACACAGGCACGCACACACATAATACTGGTGAAATCTGAATAAGCTTGGTGGATTGCATCAATGTGAGTTTCCTGGATGTGATATTATGCTATAATTTTGCAAGATGTTGCCACTGCAAGAAGCTGGGTGAAGAGTACACAGGATCTCTCTGCATTATTTCTTACAACTGCAGTGAATCTACAATTACCTCAAAATAGAAGTTTAATTAAAATAGCATTAATAGGGGCACCTGGATGGTGCAGTCGCTAAGCGTCCGGCTCTTGATTTCGGGGGCTCAGGTCATGATCTCGGGTCGTGAGACTGAGCCCCGAGTCAGGCTCAGCACAGTCTGCTTGAGATTCTCCTTCCTCTGCCCACCCCCTCCCGCCCCTCATGCTCTAGATAAATAAAATCTTTCAAAAAAAATTTTTTTTAAGATTTTACTTATTTGTCAGACAGAGCACAAGCAGGGGGGAGCGGCAGATAGAGGGAGAAGCAGACTCCTCACAGAGCAGGGAGCGCAACGCGGGGCTCGATCCCAGGACCCTGGGATCCTGCCCTGAGCCGAAGGCAGACGCTTAAACGACTGAACCACCCAAGCATCCCTAAAAAATTTTTAATAAAATAGAAATACTAATAAATAAAGGGCAATATAGGCAGGTCACCTGGTAACCACAGCACGAGGGGAAGGTAGACGGAGCACGACTTCCAGCCTCTCTCCAGGAGCACACTTTTCT